>NC_142043.1:67421060-67736373 GCF_982192425.1 Myodes glareolus | reverse complement strand
CATCAGGGGCCCTGCTCTGAGAGGAATCCGTGGCCATCGGGGGCCCTGCTCTGAGAGGAATTGGTGGCCATCAGGGGCCTTGCTCTGAGAGGAATCAGTGGCCATCAGGGGCCCTGCTCTGAGAGGAATTGGTGGCCATCAGGGGCCCTGCTCTGAGAGGAATTGGTGGCCATCGGGGGCCCTGCTCTGAGAGGAATCAGTGGCCATCAGGGGCCCTGCTCTGAGAGGAATCAGTGGCCATCGGGGGCCCTGCTCTGAGAAGAATCGGTGGCCATCAGGGGGCCCTGCTTGGCAAGCAGCTGAGACAAGCAGTGGACTCACAACCACCTCTGCCCAAGCAAGACACAGTCCCTGATCCTGGAGACCTGGAGCACCCATCCTGCCCAAGCCTAGTGGCCTGTTCCCTCAGTCTGGAGGCCGTGGACCAGGCATTCTCTGCTTTGGGCACTCTGGCCCTCACTCATGAACTCCATCCCAGTTGAGACTGACGTGGCACCTCTGAGGTCCTCCCACTTCCTGGCCACAGCACCCTTAAGGATCCTGCCCTAGGATCCCAGCCAGATGATGGCGTCAGCTCTCGGAGTCATGTGACTCTCCCCTACCCTACCAGGGTACAGACCTTTTGGCCTTCCAGTAAGACCAAGGGAAGGTTGCCTCTATGATCAGAGGCACAAGGAGGCTGGCCACATGCTTGGTTGGTCCTGCCTTGAGATGTTTGGGGGCCTCCATCAGCGGCAGTGACAGGGTGCTTGGGGTGAGGGTGGAGAGGGTTTGGATGGGAAAATGCTCTCCTCATCTTGGAGTTGCCGTGTTTCCCTTGGGACTCTTTCACCTCTGAAAGGGAGGAACACCCATGGGGGTGGGCCAGGGACACGTGACCCAGAAGAGAGGGGACAGGACAGGGCAGCACCAAGGTCCAAGGCTGCCTCCCTGATCCTTGTTACACTGGGCACATGGCTGCCAAGTTAAGGATGCCTCCCAGCCTCTCTTGCAGGTGAGCAGGCTCCGTGGTAAATCTTGTTAATGAAATCCAAGGGAGGATGGTGTCCTAGTTAGGGTCACTTGACACAGCCTACAGTCATTTGAAGGAGCCTCAGTTGGGACATTACCCAGACCAGACTGGCCCGTGGCCATGTGTGTGAGGAATTGTCCTAATGATGGATGCAGAGGGGCCAGCCCGCCATGGCCACACGATCTTCAGGCAGGCAGGTCTGAGCTGTATAAAAAAGCTAGAAAGCACAAGCCAGAGAACAAGGCAGTAAGTAGCCTCTAGCCTCCCTCCATGGTTTCTGCTTCAACTCCTGCCCTGTGTTCCTGCCTTAGCTCAATGATGACTACAACCTTTAGGATGGCATACACCCTTCCCCCACCGGCCCCAAGTTGCTGATGGTCATGGTGTCTATCACAGCGATGAGGGGCCAGGTAGGATGATGGTGTGCAGCTTCCACCACAGTCTGAGCAACACAGTGGCTCCCCCTGCACGCCTGCCCTCTCTTTTCTGTTTCATGAGGAAAGCAAACACTGGAGATAGCCAGTTTTCAATTCTTGGGGGCCAAAAGAGCAACGAGATGGAAGGAACCTGGGCCCATACCCACTCCTGCCCACCCGTCTTCTTAGACACTAGCGAGAGATAAATATCTGCCTGATTCGAGCCTCTTGGTTCTTTTTCTGGGACCTCAGGATGTACCAAGACCAGAGTTCAGTTCAGTTAAAGAAACAATGTTCTCCTGTCCAGGAGAAGGGGACAAGAGACCTGAAGTGGTGGGGGGGCGCCCTATCTGAAGAAGTATCCAACAGAAGCCGGGTGCAATGGAAGGAAGCATGTCCTAACATTCAGGGAAAGGTAAGAACAGCGGTATGCAAAGCAACCCTGAATCTCTCCAGGGAGCTGGATAACCAAGAGAACTGCAGGCTAATGGGGCAGAGCTGGGAGACACCCTGGCCCTGAGATGGACTGGGAAAGCTCAGGAGAAGAAGCTGGGATGCAGGACGGCGGCTGTGCTGGATGAGAAGCATGCAGAATTTCACTCTAGTAGAAGAGAGCTTCCTCCTTCCTGGGTAACCCTAGGTGGCTCCCTCCTTTTTCTGCTGAGCCTCAGTTTCCCTTCCTATAGTTATAAGGAGCAAGCAAGAATTATTCTTCCAAAGGACTGCTAAAACTTTCAACACTTCCCCCGTCTAAACCATTGCCCCAGCAAAGCCACAGTGCATGGTCCTTCTTGCAGTCCCAGCTCCCATGAACCAGCTCCCCAGACTCCCTCATCCCCTGTGCAAATGGATAAAAACTTTCCCAGCTGCAAGATCCTCCAGCGGCTCAGGGCCTGAGATAGAAACCTCAGCAGTGGTGGGAGCTGACCCCTGCAGGGAATGCATGCCTAGGGCCCTGCTGCATCGGAAGCTGTTAAGGGGATAAGAAAAAAGTACGTGACAAGGCCATCTGGGTCCCACTAACCAGAGCTGTCTGTTTCCTCTAAACTACCTGAATCACTGACTCCAGAGCTTGCAGAATGGGGTCTCGGCCCCCAGCTGCAAACCAGGGGGCCCCAGGCCTTTGTCAAAGTCTGTCTCATCACCTGGGAAATGGGAACAGCAAGTTGGCTAGCAGTAGGCACACAGTAAAATTCAGCCAGCAGGGAGGGGACCTCCTCAGCAAGAGCCATATAGCCTGCTAACAAATCAACCCTCCCCAGGCAGGAGCAGTGGCTCTCTCTGCCTGCAAACCAGGGGACAAAAACACAGCAGCTGGCACTCAGGTCAGGGACAGACGAAACCCTCAGCTCTGAGATGCTGGACAGAAAGGGGCCGTGGCAGCAAGGCCAGGGTGGGTACTTGGCGCTGCAGAAGTGCCCTCTTTGTGAGAGAAGGCACGAAGGTGTGGCACAGCCCTCCCAAGGGTTCTCAGTCACCAGCCAACCATATGGCAATTTGCGAGACAGCTTGAGGCACAAGGCTAACAACCACCGCTTGTTGCCCTGTGATTCTGCGCCAATCTGCCTGCAATCAGGGTTCTAAATTATTTATTCTGTTGTTTGTTTAAAGATATGTGGCCTGAACTTGACAGGGTGAAAAATGTCCCTGCTCCATGGACGTGACACATCCCCACTCCTCCCTCTCACACCCCCTCATCTGGGCTATCCCTGGAATTGATCACTCTGCAGCCCTGTCACAATGAGAGAGACAGGGGACAGAAGGAGCTGCCTCCTCTGGCCCTAGCTGCAGGGGGTGCTGGCCCCTCCCTTGAAGGAGTGGGGGTTGTGGACTTAGCTTCCCCCCACCTGCCACACTTCCTTTTGTGACTTTGTGATGGACTTGTGCAGGGCAGAGGGACAATGCCAGTGTGGCCATTAGAACGCTGCAAAGACCCTCACCCTGTGGTTCCTTCTGATGGCTGAGTGTAACAGTGCCTGTCACCCTCCTGAGTTACAGCACTGATACATGCTGCTCTTGATAGACGGCATGCGTGTGAATGCATGCGTGTGTGTGTGTGTGTGTGTGTGTGTGTGTGTGTGTGTGTGTGTGAGAATGCCTGTCCATTTGTGTGCGGAGCTGTGTGCAAAGCTGCTTCTGCTCTGCTGCACAGGTCCTTGAAGGGATAGGGCTGGACTGGGCAAATGTCCATAGGAAGGAGCCAGGAGTCTCCATGCTCAGGCCAGAAATACAAATGTAACTGCATGGATTGGGGAGGGGGGCACCCTGCTCCTTCCCATCTTAAGCCGGAACATGAAGGAAGGGCCAGGATCAGAGGCAAGGGTCACATGGTTCTATAGGAGGAGACGGCGCAAGAATAGGGAAGTATGTTGCAGGGAAGCTGCTAACACAGGGTGGGGGACACATCAGAAACCTGGTATATTGCCCCACACAGAGGATGGGGACCCCAGAGACAGGGAAGTCATAGCACAGGGGAAGACACCATGTTGAGGCCAGCCTCATCTTCCTCTGGGGATCAAGGCCAGGTCAAGCTTGACCCTGTTGCCACCAACTGGCTCTGTATGTGGCCTTCAGCTCAGGACCCTCTCAACTGGGACTTCCTACAAGCCCCTGGGGGCAATGTTCCGTGGGGACATTAGTCGAAGTCCTCGTTCACCTGTCCCAGGATGGCCATGTTCTCGGGTACCCGTCTTTCAGACTCCACTAGAGACAAAACCAAAGACTCCTTCTGGGTCACTCTAGGAACTGGGCCTCTGTGGCAGCCCCTCCCTCAAAGGGACTGAGAGAGGGAACAGGGTTATGGTAGGGTCTCAGCACCCTGCAGGAACTAGGTGAGCTGGCACAGAAGGATGTGGCCGCCCACAAGGAGCCTCTAAAGTTCTCTGAAGCCACCAGGAAGGGCTAGACAGGACAACTGTGCTCACCCCCCACCCGCTGTCTCCTAATGGCCACCTGAGAGCAGGTAGCCATGAGGCCTGTAGCTGCCTGAGCAAGAAGGGGGTGGGGGTGGGGCCTGGGAGACACAGGGAAGAGGCCATACACTCACCTGGGGCCTCCAGGTTCTCACACAGCTCTGACTTGGCTTCCCCATTGGGCCTGAAGTTGCCCTTCTGCGTGAACTTGTTGGACATGGTGGCTGCGGTGACCACAGCTTTGAGGCTGCGCTTGCGCTTGGGCACGTTCTGCTCCGGGTGGAAGAGGATGATGTAGACTTTGGGCATGTAGAGCATTCCCAGGGACACAGAGGCGCTCAGACTCACGGAGACCGTCAGCGTGGTGGTCTGGATGTACAGCTGTGGGGGGCCGCAGGTGGGGGGGGTCAGTTCCGCCTTTCCGGGCCAAGACTCCGCCCACCTGACCCTGACCCCGCCCTGCTCCAGCTTCACCGCCCCACTCAGTTCCGCCCTGCTCTGCTCAGCTGCCTTGCATCCTAGAGGGCCCTGACCTGTTCAGCACTGTTCCGGGGAATGGATACAGCTGGGATAGGCCCACACTGCACCTGACGGCTTCGGCCGAAGGAATCATCGTCTAGAGCCGGGACTTCAGAATTCCCGGGACTCACATCCTAGCATGTGAACTTGGACAGGTCAGCCCTTGTGCCTCTTTCCTCGTGTACAGCACAGGCCTGAAAACTATAGTACCTACCCCACAGGGCTGTGGCAAGGGCAAGGTTAACAATGCGCAGGGTGTGGGGAGCATGTCTGTCTGGGATAGAGTGGTGGAGGCCTGTGGGACACCCCCATATCCAACCTGGAGAATTGGGGACCAGAGCTGACCTTCATAGCAACAGTCCCTGCACAGGGCTGCTGTGGGTGACAGGAGCACCCGCTAGTCCCTCGGAATGGCTCCCAGCAGCCCCCCATCCAGTGACTAGCCACCATGTGCCGCCCATGTGGAACAGGCCCTGGCAGGGGACCCACGACACCCAGCGGAAGACGGCTGTGGCGGCAGTACTGCCAAAGCTCATTTCATGCTCGCTCGCCAGCACTAACGGTGACAGATGTTTAGCAAAATGAAAGCCCATTAATCTGGGTGTCGGATAATCCATTCTTCAATGGCGGAAGCCCTCCAAACAGAGCCCGGCAATTGCCACAGCCCCGCCCAGGTTCTCTCCTGCCTCCTCCTTTCTGGCAGGTGATCCAGGCCCTGGCTGCCCCTCTCAGCTCAGCTGGGGCCCCAGATGCTGGCATAGAGGGGACGGGAAATGCCCCTGAGCCTGGGTTCCGGCTCCAGAGTGCAGCTGACATTCCTTTCTTCCAGGAAGACTGCCAGGACTCCCAGATGTGCAGCTTGCACAAGTCACCGCTAGCCCTGCGGTGCAGGACACAAGCCCACCCTTCTCTCTGAAGCCGTGGGGCTCCTGAGGAGTAGGGGCCGTCTGTTCTGCCATCTGTCCTGGCCCACAGTGAGATGCTGGGCAGGCCTGCTCCCCTCTTTGGGCTTATGGCCCCCACAGGCAAAGTAGGCAGCATTTTGGACTATGTAATATGTGCCCGGAGCCCTGTGTGTGCCTTTGCCCCATCTATAAGAGGCACCTAGTGCTGAACACAGTCATTGTTTCTGGGTTATTTCCCTTTCCGGCCCAGGAGTCTCCCTGAAGACACAAAGAGGTCCGGAGTGGCTCAGACTAGAGTTAAAGTCGCGGAAGATCTGCTCTCTAGCTCCCTGGGGTCCCTAGCCACCTCCAGGTAAAGGAATGGCGCCCACCAGGACTCTCCCCTTGCCCCAGGACTCAGATTCCCCCCCAACCCTGGCTCTGGTCTCTGGCTTCAGCACCACTGGGGTCCCCTGTGTACAGGCATATGTGGCTACCAGGAGCAGGTGGCTGGTGATCCCTCCTAGAGAAGCCACGGGTCCTCTAGAGCTCAGGTGATGCCTGAGTCGGGGGAAGAAGTGTGGGAGGGAGCCAGTCCTTAGGGTGTTCTTAAAGGCAGCAGAGTGAGGGACAACCTGCAGAGTGACCTCACCACCTAACCATCTCCCAGCCTTGGGACCCATGCCACCATCCTGTTACCAGGCAGGCAGCCCGCCAATACTGCAGCTTCTTTGTGGAGTTCTCTCTGAAGTCCTGCCAGCCACAGCCACGGGCCCCCAGTGGTGAACAGGGTTTGATGGGAGACAAAGCACAGATAACAGGACTTGGATGTGTGAGCCACAGTCCTCTGTCTCTGTGCCAGGGCTCTGAGAGGCCCGGGGGGGGGGGGGGGGGGAGAACGGACGGACTGAGAAGCTCCGCCCACTTTGGGCCGTCCCTCAGGCTGATCCAGTGGGGACTGGAACCTCCTGTATCCTGGCAGACTCTCCAGCCACACCCAGTCCCAGTCCAAGGTTGGCTGAGCAGTGACCTTACACGAAATAGAGTGGCCACTATAGATGGTACACCCTATCTCACATCCGTTAATCCCTGGGAGTCCTGGCTAAGGCAAAAGAGCCATCACTGGCTCACTAGAGCAGCCTGAACCCAGGGGAGCCATGCACTCCTGCTAACACCTGCACACATGTACCTGAACTCACACACACACCTTACACTCCTTCCCTGCTGCTGGATGTACAAGCATGTAGGCGAAGGAGTTCCCCCAGCACAAGCATATACACAGAGACATTCAGACAGCTGCACGGCCACCTCTATGCAACCCTCAGCACCTGCCCCTGTGTGCACACACCTTCACCATACAGGCAGCTGTGAACCCCTCAGCACACACCAGCACCTGCTCCTGTGTGCACATACTCACCATACAGGCAGCTGTGAACCCCTCAGCACACACCAGCACCTGCCCCTGTGTGCACACACCATACAGGCAGCTGTGAACCCCTCAGCTCACACCAGCACCTGCCCCTGTGTGCACACACTCACCATACAGGCAGCTGTGGATCCTCAGCTCACACCAGCACCTGCCCCCTGTGTTCACACACCTTCCCCATGCAGACAGCTGTAAATCCCGCAGCTCACACCAGCACCTGACCCTGTGTTCACACACTCACCATACAGGCAGCTGTGAACCCCACAGCTCACACCAGCACCTGCCCCCTGTGTTCACACACCTTCCCCATGCAGACAGCTGTGAACCCCACAGCTCACACCAGCACCTGACCCTGTGTTCACACACCTTCCCCATGCAGACAGCTGTGAACCCCACAGCTCACACCAGCACCTGACCCTGTGTTCACACACCTTCCCCATGCAGACAGCTGTGGATCCTCAGCTCACACCAGCACCTGACCCTGTGTTCACACACTCACCATACAGGCAGCTGTGAACCCCACAGCTCACACCAGCACCTGCCCCCTGTGTTCACACACCTTCCCCATGCAGACAGCTGTGAACCCCACAGCTCACACCAGCACCTGCCCCCTGTGTTCACACACCTTCCCCATGCAGACAGCTGTGAACCCTGCAGCTCACATCATGCCTTCATGACCGTTAGTGGTCCTGTGTACCTCAGACATAGCTCATCTACTGCTGAGCAGGCACACATCAGAAGGCCATGCTTACATTTGTTCTCTCTCTCTCTCTCTCTCTCTCTCTCTCTCTCTCTCTCTCCCCCCCCATACTCATTTCATGGCTCCTAATGTAGCCTGATCCCATCCCAGCTTGCACCGGGGTATCCCATAGCTCTGGCTTGTCAGAACTTCACACCATGGCTGCAGAAGCTTCTATGGAGACTGGTGTACCAAGTGCAAGGACTTCAAACTCGGTCTCTCCACTCTGACTCCATCTGGAGGCTAGGAGAAGGGCTAGTGCTGGGTAGCATGGCCACATTGGTGAGGGCAGCCTGTAATGTAGCTCCGGGTGCAACCCTACCCTGTCTGGATTCTGAAGGGGTTATCTCCGATGGCGATACACCTTAGCAGCTCCTCCCAGGTACCAAGAGGTGACCCTCCAGAGCCAAACAGAGCCAAAAATCCCTCCAGGATCGGAGAGAAGGGATTCAGGATGAGAGCGCGGAGATCCAGGATGGGAGGGCAGGAATCCAAGATGGGAGGGTGGGGATCCAGGATGGGAGGGTGGGGATCCAGGATGGGAGGGCAGGGATCCAGGATGGGAGAGCAGGGATCCAGGATGGGAGAGCGGGGATCCAGGATGGGAGAGCGGGGATCCAGGATGGGAGAGCAGGGATCCAGGATAGGAGGGTGGGGATCCAGGATGGGAGAGCAGGGATCCAGGATGGGAGGGCGGAGATCCAGGATGGGAGGGTGGGGAATCCAGGATGGGAGGGTGGGGATCCAGGATAGGGCTGGCCCCAGTGTCTGAAGGCAGAGGTCTGGCCTCTGGGAGGAGAGGAACTCACTAGGCAGGGGTGAAGGAGAAGGAGGTCTTAGCTGCCATGTTGTGGCCTAGCAGCAACAAACCCAGACACCCCTGCCCGAACACACAGGAGAGACTCCCGGGGATCGCTCCGCTGGTGATGCCAAGAGCAATTTCTCAAGCTGCCATCTTCCTCGGGCGTGGGCCCACACCATAAGGGCACCCCAGAGAGGAGTCTGGCATCTGCCTGTACCTGCCCTCAGCATGGGAGATAAAAACCCCAGAGGGGGAAACCCTGCAACTGAGAGAGAAAACAGAATGAGGTGTCACAGAAGGTGCCACACGGGGCTGCCTGGGCTCTGGGCTCCTGCTCTCAATCCCCACTCAGCCATGCACCCTGACCCCCACCACCCACCTTGTCAGCTGACTGTGAGGTGCCGAAGAAGATGGGGATGAAGGCCAGCCAGACGATACAGGTGGTGTACATGGTGAAGCCGATGGGCTTGGCCTCATTGAAGGTCTCGGGCACACCCCGAGTCTTGATGGCATACACGGTACATGTGACCATCAGCAGCATGCTGTAGCCCAGCAGACAGATGAGCGACAGGTCAGAGATGTCACACTTGAGCACACCCCGGGCAAAGCGGGGGTCAAGTGTCCGCTGGTCCTGAAAGTCCACCACCGAGTGGGAGGGGTCCACTACAAACCACACACAGATGCCAAGCAGCTGCAGGGAGATGAGGCTGAAAGTGATGGCCAGCTGGGAGGCCGGGCTGATAAAGCGTGGTGCGCTGACCGACCGCTTGCCCTGCTCAAAGATGCGGTAAATGCGGTTGGTCTTGGTGAGCAGGGCAGCGTAGCTGATGCTCATGCCAAGCCCCAGGAAGATACGGCGGAGCGAACAGGTCCCCAGGTCTGGCTCTGCGATCATGAGGAAGGTCGTGGCGTAGCACAGAAAGATGCCCGCCAGCAACACGTAGCTCAGCTCCCGGCCCGAGGCCTTGACGATAGGAGTGTCATTGTAGCGCACAAAAGTGACCACCACAAACAACGTGGCGGCAATGCCCACCACAGCCAGGAAGAGGGGCAGCACAGCCCAGGGCGAGTCCCACTCCAGTTTGATGATGGGTATGGGCTGGCAGCTCGTGCGGTTCTCCGTGGGCCGCATGTCATAGGGGCAGGTTTTGCAGGTGTAGCGATCCACCTGGTACTGGTACCCTGTGCAGGGCTCGCAGTGCCAGCAGCAGGCCATGCCCTTCACCGTCTTCTTCCGCTCACCCGGCTGGCAGGGCAGACTGCAGATGGAGCGTGGCAGCTGCTGGCCACTCCCTGGCCACTGCATCCGCTCTATCTGGCAATGACAGCACCACAGAGCTGTTTCAGGATATGCTGGCAGCGCCCAGACCTTACCCCTGAGATCGACTCTCTGGCTGCACACCTGAATCAGTCCATCACTGGCCAAACGCCCAGCTTCCTGACTTCACCAGAGCTGACTGGCTGATCTTTGGAATCAGACAACTTACCCATGTGACCCAGACACCACTAACCTAGCTAGAATTGAAACTCTCAATACTCTTCTGGAGAAACTGAGTCTAGAGAGCCTAGAAGTGACGCCCTAAAGTCATACTGAGCATCAGTGCAGGGCAAAGACCCCAGGACTTCCGGCTTCCAAACCCCGAGGCCTGGAAAGCATGGTGCCCATTTCAACCTGCCTAGACATCCGCCTGGGTGAACAAGCCCCTCCCGTGTGGTTCTCATGCCCCGTGGAGTGGAAGACAGCAGCCTCACGGCTCAGCCCTGAGCTCCCTTCCACCCAGCAACTCCCGAGTCCTGCTCAGTTGAAAGGAGGCGCAGAGATGCAATCAGAAGCCACTTATGAGAGCCCAGGGTTAGCAGTCCTCTACATCCGGCTCAAACTGAATCAGTTCCAGGGGTCTGAGGATGCAGTTGCTGCAAGCAAAGGGAGCCATGGGGGTGTGTCACACCCAGGAGTGTGTCACACCACAGGAGTGTGTCACACCACAGGAGTGTGTCACGCCACAGGAATGTGTCACACCCAGGAGTGTGTCACGCCACAGGAGTGTGTCACGCCACAGGAGTGTGTCACACCCAGGAGTGTGTCATGCCACAGGAGTGTGTCACACCCAGGAGTGTGTCACGCCACAAGAGTGTGTCACACCCAGAAGTGTGTCACTCCCAGAGTGTGTCACCCTACCAAATCCCTCACAACATTGTAGGAAGTAACCCAGTGGCCAGGAAGAGTTACCAGTGCTGACCAGGGAGTCTGGTTAATCTGGGGAGCCCTGGTCAAAGGGAGTATCTAAGGACAACCAGTTAGTGAGTTTGTTCTCAGAGCAGCAAGCCTGGCCAGATGGACAATGTGTGCACACGTGCGTGCGTGTTTACTGAATGCCCTCTCCTGCATGAATGTGCTCCATGGTTGAGGCTGTTCAGAGAGCTCCAGAACTGAGTAGCAGGGAGTAGGGAAGGGCAAAGCGTAAAGGAGACCTACATGAAGAGGTTTGCATGGGCTCTGTGTATTATGGGATGTATCACTCCAGCAGCCAAAAGGAGCAGTGGCTATGCAGTGGTCCTGAAGGAAAGATGAGGCCCCAGGACGACGATGGATATCCTGGAAAACCCTGGTTCCCAGGAAGATGGTCCAGTCCTGGGGTCTGCACTATGCCTAGGGGGCTGCGCACCTTTGAGAAAACGCTTTGACCCATTGAGCCGCTGCTCTCCACCTGTCCCAAGAGTTGCTGGTTTAAAGTCACCTTGCCTCTTGTCACTCCCAGTGACTCCCACAGGGAGTCCTGTGAGACCTCACCATAGGATAGCTTCCTTTATCTACAGATCCCCTTAGGTAGCCTGGTCACCCTGGTTCTCTTCTTCAGCTCCAGCACGATTGCCTGCTCTGGCTCCTCCGGCAACCGAAACGTAGTCACCCAGGGAGAAAGCTGGAGCCCTCATCTTACCTCACTGCTGTGACCCAGTCCCTTCCTTAGATCAGGGCAGAACAGAAAGCAGGAGGGTGCCGAGCTGGGACTTGGAAACAGACAGACCGGCAGGGAGGGAAGAGGAGACCTTCAGAACTATATACACACCTACCCAGCCTTCAAGGCCCAGGGCTACCAGCCTCTCAGGAAGATCACACGGTTAGAACAGCAGTACAGAAAGGTGCACACGCGCCCAACTGCCACTGCGAACAGGCCAGGCTGCCTCTGTGCTCCACACAAAGCTCTCCCTGGTCCACCTGCTCTCTGTCCAACCCTGAAGAACCATGTTCCAGGAACAGGCTCCGTCCCTCCAAGCCACAGGACCTCTCTAGGGACAGTACCCTGAGACATCTGCTCCGTTTGGGAAGGTTCTGGGACATGGAATGAGGGGTCTGTGCTGGGCAGGCTGCAGGAGATCCTTGCCTTGAGAGGATGCCTGGAGAAGGCTGTAAGGTATCACGCTTTGCCCTCTGGGAATGCACCTCTTGCAGTGTAGAGAGGAAGTCCCAGACAATTCACTATTAGTTTCCTCTCAATAGCAACAAAACCCCAAACAAAAAACAACACTGTTTCATTGCTGGGGGTATCACCCCAAGGGCACCTCTTGGGTAAAATGGCTGCCTTCTAGTGAGGTCTTGGCAGCCAGGGACTCACACTCAAATAGCTTGGTGTCAGCCAGAGACCTCTGACCCAGCCAGATGCCTGCACTCTGTCCCCCATGCTCCCTCCCTTACTCTGAGGTGCAGGTGGTCAGTCCAGGAGCCGATGACTTTGTACTCAGCTGAGCCGTTGCGCAGTTGGTACTGGTAGATGTCGTAACGTCCTGGTGCGTCTCCGTTCTCATTGAAGGTTACGGGGTTCCCTGCGATGCCTGCATGGAAGGACTTTGCTGAGCCTTCACCCTGGCGCAGAGACAGAGGCGTCTCCAGGAAGACACCCGCCAGGGCATCTGCAGAGACCGCCATTCCCACCCTCATGAGCCCAGGCCACCCCAGAGTCAAGTAGTGTCCCGCTCCAGGTCCCCACCTGAGAAATTGACGCTCCGGATGTACTTAAGCAGCTGGGTACCATCCACGGGGTCCATGCGAGGGCAGAGTCCTACGCGGCCAGGACACAGTTCACGATGCATGGCGTGCAGTGCGTGGCCCATGGCATACACCGCGTCAATCACGAATTGCACCTTCCCCTCCTGCTCATAGGCTGAGTCCTGCCCGATACGTTCTCGGTCTGTGAAGGAACACCATGCCAGGCACCTGTGAGGCCCTCTGAGCTCAGCAGAGCAGCCTGAGCATAGCCCAGGCTGGGCACAGCCAGGTCTCCCTATGGTTGCTTTATCACCCATGTGGATATGGAGAGGGTGCTCCAATGGAGCCCAGAAAGTGACCTCAGAGGGTAAAAAGGTGAGTCCATGGCCCTGCACTGTACCCCACTAGGCCCCAGAACAGCCAGGACAAGCCCCTTGATCCTGCCGTCTTCAGTGGGCAGCGATCTTCTGACAGCCTTAGGGCTGTAGCATCTGCTGACCCTCTCTTGGCGGACCTGGGATCACCAAGAAAACAGTTGCCCCCACAGGCCTGGGAGCAGCCAGGACAGGAGCTGTGCCTCTTCCGAGGGCCGTGGTATCCCAGAAGCAGCTCTCCGTGGGCTGCCACTCCAGACCACGACAGCCTCTTCCTAAGACACAAATAAAAGGAGGCCCAAAGAGGCTAAATCTGGCTGCCTGAGGCCCTCAATGTCTTCTTGTTGCTTGACACCGGTTGTCACCAGCCCTGCAATGCTTCCCAGTTCAGTCACGGCCTTCCCAGCAGCGGCGTGAGGGAACCCCCCAGTAGCCTTCTCACCACTGACTGAAGCGCCCCCACCTCCCCCACATACCCCCCAATGTAGGGTATCATCCTCCCAGAAAAACAACTGCCATCTTCATCCAGCCAACTGTGCCTGCATCAGCAGCTCCTCACAGCTGGATCCCATCACAGAAGGAAGGGACGTGAGGGTCACTGGACCTCGCCTGACTCCCTAGCCACTTCTCCCAGCCACCTGAACTCAGTTCTTCTCTAATTACACGTGGCCTTGGGTTACAAGGAGGTTCTAGATTATCCAAGCTGGGGAATATGAATGGAGGGAAGCTCCATCTATGTGGCCACAGAGGAGCTGTCATTCAAAGTGCAGACCTTCCAGTGTGGCTATTGTGAGGCTGCCCACACTCCTGCCTGTAACCCCTGCCCCATGCTCTGTAAGTCTGCTCATCAGTCTCCCGGGTGAGCTGCGGGAGACTCAAACTTGGCTTGTGGCTGGGACCTTGTAAGGAGGCGCAGTGGCGGTGGAGAGGGAGATACACATTCCTGGGGAGGTTTCTTACAACACTCCCCTGCATGGCCACCCAGACTCTTCCCTGGAAGCCCTGAGCTTCCAGAGGTCTGGGTGTGGTCAGTGGGTCTGCCAACCCTGCTGAAACCGTGAGGGGACAAGGCCCAGACAGGTGGCCAAACAATGTCACCTAGGTATGAGTGGCCAGGATGGGGGCTTCTGAAGTGGCAGCAGACATCCAGGAGGTCTTCCTAGAGGGGGCAGCTCCTGTTCTGGGCCCTATGTGGTGGTAATGATCACAAAAGCTATGCATTCCAGGATCTGCTGAGCTTGCCTGAGTCAGAGGCTGTGCTGAGCCCTGCATGGTGCCTGGCTTTGTGGATCAACTCTGGATCACTTAGTATTATTTTTTTTAAGATTTTTTTATTTTATCTGTATGAGCTTTTGGTCTGCATGTATGCATGGGCACCATGTGCACGCCAGTGAAGGTCAGCAGGGCATTGGATTCCCTGAAGTCACAGTTATACATGGCTGTGAGCTGCCATGTGGGTCCTGGGAATTGACCTGGGTTCTCTGGAAAAGCAATGAGTGCTCTTAACCACTGAGTCATCTCTCCAGCCCCCTTCTTTCTTTATGACATTTTTTGAATCACATTTATTATTTACTATGTGTGTGAGCTCATGAGCCACAACCCACATGTGGAGGTCAGAGAACAACTGGGAGTAGTCAGTCTGTTTGTACTATGTGCGTCTCGGGACTGAGCCCACTGACGCCACTGAACCTTTACCTTGTTGCCAGGAGTAATTAGTCCCTTTGCAATGGAGAGACTAAGGCACAGAAACGCTGGGCGACAGGCAGGGTCTTAGCGGGAGCTAGAGGCAGGCATTCTAACCCCAAGCCTCTCCCTGGTGCTGGGCACAGGAAGGAAGCAGCAGAAGGCTGAAAAGAGGGTCCAGGGTCTCAGAGGTGTTGGTAGGAGAAGAGAGAAAATAGATGGTCTGCAGGAAGCCCAGGGAGCTGGCAGGCCACAGCCCTGCACACTGCCTAGCCACGGAGCGAAACAAGGGCACCGGCTGGGTCTTAGCCACACTCCCAGATTCTGCCCAAGGATGTGGAGTGCATGAACAGAGGCCCCATGGACTAGACTAGCATTCAGCCCCCACTCTCTAGGAACTCTGGAGGTCAACATGTCCATCCCCCTGCCCAGGGCACCTCAGAATCAGACCTGGGGTAGGGAGAGCTCAGTGCCATTTCTAGTGTGTGCCCCACTATCCAATACCCTCACATCAGTAAGGCATTCATGGTCCCCTAAATCCTGGAGATGGGGCTGATGGGCCATGGCACCTGTCACTAGTGGCTGGCCTGGTCACTTAGGCTGCTGACCAGGACTATCCTTGGCTCAGCCAGGGCAGGTGTTCATTGGTTGAGAGTGGACACTGGAGATGCCAGCAGCAATAGCCTGGGGCAGGAGAGCGGTTGGTTGCCTGCCTCTACCCTCTTGCCACAAGAAAGAAAACAGAGGACAGGAGAAGCATGCTACAACCACACAGACAGGGTAGGGTCTCTGGGCGGCATGGCCAATGTCCCGATCTTCAGAGCCAGCCTGTACCTCCTCCCACCACACTGCCCTATGCCTCCTCCAGCCCCACTGTCTAATTTGCTAACAGTACTGTCAGTTCCGGGTCAAGACACAAACAGCTGGAGCAGCAGAATGCGGATCCTCCAGTTTGCCCGTCCCATCTTCCTGTCAGAGTCTCCACCATGGGGTGCTGAGAGGCCAGGAGAGAACAAGGCGGCAGGAGATGGGGGCTGGGCTCAGTTCCCAAGATTCTCTCCTAGAACCAGGACTCGGCTCAATATCCCAGCCAAGACCCCCTCCTGGTACCCCACACCCAGGCCCTGAACCCCATTCTGTCGCGGTTCCCCTCCACCTCCACTCAGGCACACTCAGTAAGAAGTCCGTTATCAGGCAAGGATACGGAATGCAGCAGGAGGCAGCAGCAGCAGAAAATGTGGCTCCAAGGCCAGCAGCCCCCCTGGAGCAATATCCCTGGCCTCTCCCGGCCCTGGCTCCCCATGGAACCTTTCCACAGAATCATGATGGAGCACTGGCTCCAGGGCCACTCTGCTTCCTCTGGGGTCATAGGTCACTGGGGAAAGGGATGCTAAGGATGCAGACACCCTCCGGGAGCTGTCTTGACAGGGAAGCCCGTCTCTGCTGGAGTGCTGTGGGAGGGCTAGGTGCAGACTCATGCCCAGCTCTCCTGACTCTCCAGAAGGCAGTTCCACAGGGCTGGCCACCGACACCTCAATATGCTAGCCCGGCTACAAACAACACAAATTAAGATGGCCACCCGGAGTGGGCCAGGCTGTGAGAGCCTTCTGCATCTCTCGCTTCTGTGTGTGTCTCTCTCTCCTTCCTTTTCCTTCCCTTGCCAGCCTTGGACTCCCGGCCTGAACCCCACAGAAGGCAATAATGACAGGCTAAAGTGCCCTTCGGTGGGGTGGTGATCTGAACCTCTTGCTCCACAGATCCCCATACTGTTCTCTCCTCCTACCCCAGGCCCAGACCATCCCCCATCTAGCTAGGCCAGAGACAACATTAGGGACCCTGTCTGCAGGTCTAGAGCAGGAAGGTGGCAGGGGAAAAGGGAATCAGTGTCCCCTCTCTCACAGATGCACGGAACCCCAGGCCCAGCAGGAGCCTTGCAGCTGTGGGAGGAGGTGAGGCACGCGTGCAAAGAGCCACAGGAGGAAATAAATTCCAGACACATGGCGCAGTGACAGCAGCAACAGTTTGAAGATGTCCTAATTGTGTCCCGGGGCACCGTAAGGCAGAGATGCATTTGGCTCAGCCACGGGTGACAGGCAGCGGGGAAGGTGGGGAGGATTTTCTCTCTCAAAGCCCTGAGCGGTGGTTACTGCAGAGACCGCAGCCTTTGTCGCCAGGTTGTAAATTGTAATCGGAATGAGTTTTCAAGGTTGAAATAATCAGAGTCCACAGCTCCTCTCCACTCCCCCACGTGAGCCCACCCTGCCACCATCCCGAGTGTCATTCCTGTAGACACTTTCAGGATCGAGCCAGTTCCCTCGCCAGCCAGATCCACACATGTTTGTGTATACATACATACACACACGCCCATACACGGACATTCAAATAAACACACATGTGATACACACACAAGTCTCCTCGTTCTGGACAGAACCATCCCATAAGGAGGTGCAGACAAGACTCACTTCCATGTCCCCTTCAGTCCTCCCAGACTGACCAGGCTTTGATACCTGACTCCATGTTCGTTGTTTATGTTTTTATTTGGTTAGTTAGGAGATTTGGTTTGATTTTTGGGATAGGGTCACACTCTACAGCTCAAGTTAGCCTCCAGTACCAGGGTGATCCTCCTGCCTCGGCCTCCCAAGTGCTGAAATCGCCAAGTGTGTGGGGTCTGTCTCCCTGGGAACCTCCAGGACATTGCTGGGGGAGTGGGCCTGCTGAAGCTGGCTGAGGTCAGTGGGTATGGCACAGCCCCTAGAGCAGCCCCTAGAGTCATGCCGTTGTGGCCACTCCCTCCCAGGGTTCCTTCACTTCCTGGCAGTCCCACCTCTCCTCCCTCTTCCCACAGCCTCCTGGGCATCTCCAGGCATGCTCACTCAGATGCTCACAGCGGTGTATGCTGACACTTCCCTGGGATCCTAGACCAAGCTCCTGCCTGTCCTTGGCCCACTTCTCCTCCATCCTGTCCCTCCATTGCCTGCTGAGGTCCAACCTTGGCTTCTTGTCCTCTTTCCCTGGTCTGAAGTCCTTCCGCAGGTTCCGCAGTGACAATGAAAAATTGCCGGAAACCTGACCTGTGCTCACCACTGTTGTGCCCTGTCCCTCCTGTGTCACAGCCAGCCTCCTTGCCATCTCCACCGTCCACCCTGTAGACTCCTTCCCAGGCAGCAGGTTGAAGACCCCTGGACTTGGCGAGGCTTTGCTGAGTGCCAAGTGACCTCCCTAGCCTTCCCTCTCTAGTCTTGCTCTGCTTCAGCCCTGTGGGAGAGGCTCCATGGGTCCATCTCAGGCCCTCTGCACACTGCCCCCTGCACACACACACACTGCCCTCTGCACACACCGCCCACTGCACACACCGTCCCCTGCACACACACATACTGCCCTCTGCACACACCGCCCCCTGCACACACCGCCCACTGCACACACCGTCCCCTGCACACACACACTGCCCCTGTACACACCGCCCCCTGCACACACCATCCCCTGCACACACACACTGCCTTCTGCACACACACACTTCCCCTTGCACACACCGCCCCCTGCACACACCACCCTCTGGACACACCGCCCTCTGGACACACACACCACCCTCTGGACACACCGCCCCCTGCACACACCGCCCTCTGCACACACACACACACACTGCCCTCTGCACACACCGCTCTTTGCACACACTACCCTTTGTACACACACACACACTGCCCTCTGCACACACCGCTCTTTGCACACACTACCCTTTGCACACACACACACACACTGCCCTCTGCACACACCGCTCTTTGCACACACTACCTTCTGCACACACACACACTGCCCCCTGCACAACCGCCCTCTGCACACACCGCCCTCTGCACACACACACACTGCCCTCTGCACACACTGCCCTCCACCTGGCCCGAGCACTTTCTGCTCACCACTCTCTTGACCGTGCAAGCTATCTAGGCTCCCAGAGCTCCCAGCTTCCCTCCAGTGTCCCCCAGGACCAGTTCTCTCCTCTCTGGAGCTGTCAGACTATACCACTCTCCTGGCCGGACTGCCAGAACATTCTGAGGCAGGTTTGCTCAATGAGCACAGGCTGGGCGCAGTCAGCCTCTCTCCCTCTCACCCTCCCCCTGCTGTGTGTGTATGTGTGTGTCCTGTGTGTGTGTGTGTGTGTGTGTGTGTGTGTGTGTGTCGAGGACCATCTTCATCAAGTATACCATTTACCAGGGTAGGAGCAAAAATAGGCTCAGATTTTTGGGCCTCCGTGTGTGTGTGTGTGTGTGTGTGTGTGTGTGTGTGTGTGTGTGTGTAGATCATAGAGGTCAACTTCAGATGTTTTTCTTCAGAGCCATCCACACAGGGATTTTTTATTTTTGTTTCTGCTTTGAGGTAGGGTCTCTCGCCAGCCCAGATTCATTGCATGGGCTTGGCTGACTGTTCACCAAGCCCAGGGATCTGTCTGTCTCCGCGTCCCTAGAATGGAATCACAGTCACGCACACATGGGGCTTGGTAAGCTCAGTTGCTTACGCTTGCAAAGCAAGTGCTCTTCTGCCTGGGCCATTGCGCAGCCCCAGAGCCAGCCTCTAAATAAAAGCTAGTAATTTCCGGGCTGCATTACCAAGAGAAAGGCTTGGGGCATGTTCTGGTCACCAAACACCTGACAGTCTGAACAACTACGAGTTCGTAATGGGTGCAAGGTGGCGCATAGTAGGTGTTCCCAAAACACTGTCCTTTCTTACTTTTTTTTTTTTAAAGAAAGACTTCCTTGGTCCCTCCATGGAGAAGAGGTAGGAAGATCCTACAAGAAACCTGAGGCGGGACATCTCTAGAACCCTGGGTCCAAATTCCAGCTCTGTCAATTACCACCTATATGACCATAGGCCAGTAAGTGCTTACCTCACCTGGCCTCAGGCTCTTCATCTGTAAAGTGGGTTACCTTAAAGATGAAACGCAAAATCCTAAGACAGATCTTGATGATCCTTGGGTGAACGCAGTTTAAGCTGGCTGCTGGGATGGCTGTGCTGCTGTCATGGCTGCAACAGCACAATGGGTTACCAACACAGCCTACACAGCTCCTACACAGCCCCTGCCATCCCATCCCGCCCTCCCTCTCCGGACTTCCAGCCCCTGGGAGCAGCCAACAGTAAATTTTTCCGATCTCCTCATAAACCGAGCCTTCCTCCGCTCAGCCATCACCTGGCTGGCAGCGCTGTCAAAAAGACGGATGCCACATCTGCTTTGTTTATGACTTTAATTCCCAAGCCTGCTCGGTGAGCTCCTGGGGAGGGGCTGGGCACGGAGGAGGCAGGTGGCAGGCACTGCCCTCCTGGGCCTGACAGCCACAGACTGCTCCTCTCCGTGACCCGTCTCAGTCAGTGTGGGCAGCCCACAGGCCAACTGCAAGTCAGCTCCCATGGTCCCAGTGAGGTTGTGAGGGGGGGCCAATCCCGTCCCAGGGCTCTGGAGGCTGAGCAGGGTGGCAGAATGCCAGTTACAAATGAGGACCTGTTCAAGGTCACGCTGGCAAGTGGCGGCAGCGAGACACACACCCGGGTCTACAGCTCCCACAGCTGTGCTGGGAGAAACCCGTGCACACGGGTGCCTTCCTCATCTGCATCCACATACCCTGTACCCATCACTGCAGGCCAGCCCTCCGTGCACCCTCGAGTGATGCTGAGACCTCTGAGCCCCCCAGGCAGCCCCACCACTTAACAGATCCCAAGGAATGAGGACCTGCTTCTCTCTGGCCTCCAAGGACCCAGGACCACGTTCCATGGTCCCCAGCGTGGCCTGTCTTGCTGCCTCTTCTCCTCTTTCCTATCCCAAACAAAGCTGTTCCAGAGGAAAACACCTTCAGGACCACTGCAAGGAGCAGAGCAGTGCCGATATGGGAGAGGGTAGTCAGACTCCAACGCAGTGGGAAGGTGGGCACGCAAGTCCCACCAGGCCTCTGGCTGTTTGGATGAAGATGAAAAAGGCCCTGGAGTTAGATTGGGGGGAAAGAGGGAGATGTGGAGCAGGGTAGGGTGCCTACTTCGGCTTCAAGGCCATAATACTTGGTCAAACTGCATCCGGTCAACTCTACCACCGTGATGCTTGGGAGGGACCTCAGTTTTCTCTTCTACAAAATGGGTTCTAGCCCTGAGACAGCCTAAATCACCCACCCTCAGGATGACATCTTCTACAGCAGAACAATCTGTACCAAGAGGCTCCGGGGGAGAGGCAGGGTCTTCCACTGGGTGCTGTCCCACCATGGCATCCTATCCATCCGCTTGTGCCTACACCAATGACTTCCACCCTCCTCCTCATCCTCACCACAAAGCCCCTGGTGTCCGCAGAGAACAACTCCCAGGGAATTTCAAACCCTGGTGTTCCGGGTATGGTTCCAGTAGTAGGGAGATGGGAGCAGGAGGATCACTGTAAATTTGAGACCAGTGGGCTACAGAGTGAGACAAAACAAACAAACAAACAAACAAACCAGGCGTGGTGGTACCTGCCTACAATACTAGTGCTTGGGAGGTAGAAGCAGGAGGGTCAAGAGTCCAAGGTCACCCTCAACTGCACCGAGACTTTGAGACCAACCTAAGCTATAAGAGAACGAGTAAACAAGACAGATGCTCTCGGGATAGGGGCCAGACTGCCCCATGGAGTCAAGGATGAGCATTCACGAGTTTCCCCCAAGTCGTTTCCTGTGCGCTAAGCTGCAAATCCAATGCCCCACCTCCAAGTCCCCATTTCAGTAACCAAGGGAGTTTTAAAAGCCACTCCCACCCGTGATGGGGACCTCAGCACTCCCCAGGTGGCTCTAAAGCACAGCCAGGCTGCAGAGCTTCTGCTTTCCAGCTCAGAGAGCCCTCCATTAGCGCCCTCCCTTCCTCCTGCAGACCCCCGGGCCGCTCACGTCAGCGGGCCGCTCACGTCAGCCCCATTTCTCAGAGGAGCAATCCAAGGCCAGAGGGTCACAGAGCTGTCCCCAGGCACCCTGCAAAGCTCCACACGCTCAGAAGGCCTCTGCCTGTTCCAACAGGCAGCAAAGGTTCTGGGATTGCACCTGGCACTGCCTCAGACGTGTTCAGTCTGAAGCTGAGACTGGGCTCAGCCTGAGGAGACCACCGGATCTTTTCTCGGAATCCCCACAGACAGGAGGGGACTCCAGAGAGCCCTGATCTTCACCTAGATGCTGGAGTAGGATGCCCCAACTATCCATCTCACCCCACTTCCAGGCATGCCTACCCATCCTGGGAACCAGCTCCGGGAAGCCATGATTAGGGTGTCCACACAATGTTCCAACTCCAGAGGGACACAGGGAGTAAGTGGACAGGACATATGATCTACCTGCTCACGAGGGCTCATCCTCCGTCACTAGACATGTGCTTCTTTGTATGTATGTGTGTGCACACGTGCTTGTGGGGAGGGGCACACATGCACACGTGTGTGCAGAGGTCAGATGACAGCCTCAGGGTCGTTCCACAGGTGCCTTTCACCCTCTGTTTGCAAGCTACAGAAAGCCAGGGACCACCTCCTCCCATCTCCCTGTGCCCCTGTCTCTCCATCACTGGGATAACAAGAGCAAGCCATGCCTGGCTTTTCCTTTTTAGATTTATTAATGGTTTTGTTTGATGTGTATGAGTGTTTTGTCTTCATGTATGTCTGTGCACCATGTTCATGCAGTGCCTATGGGGGCCAGAAGAGGGCATCAGATGCCCTGGAACTGGAAGTACTGATGATTGTGAGCCCCTCTATAGGTGCTGGGAACTGAACCTGGGTCCTTTGCAAGAGCAATAAGCGCTCTTCACTGCTGAGCCGTCCCTCCAGTTGTGAGCTGTAGGGATCAGAACTCAAGTCCCCACATCTGCAGGGTGAGTGCTTTATCCACGGAGCCATCGCCCCAGCCCCATATGTCCATACTTGCATGGCCTCTGTGATTCCTGCCTGACATGTGCTGTGCAGCCTTTCACATTGCTTGGTCTCTCTGAGTCTCCATAGCCTCTTTTACACTTGAAATGGAAGGGTTTCTAGAGTTGGGAGGGTGAGATGAAATCCTGTCAATCAGAAACCTAACGTGGAGAAGCATGAGAAAGACTCATGAACCTCCACACGAGACCCACACGCACCGCAGCTCAGGCCACCACTCGTGCACACGCATAGCTACACACACTGCCCTCGACACACCCACACACATGTTCTGCAGACCAGACACCACAGGCTTGGCTGTGACCCCCAAGAGGAACGCACTGCCCAGTGGCTGCTCGTCTCTCTGGGCTGCAGCCACCAGAGGGCAGCATATTTCTCACGCTCCGGACCCCCACTCCATCACTTCATCTAGCTCCCTCCCACCCCACCTAGGGAACCTTGATCCTTGTGGTGTGTCTCCACCCCCATCTCCCTGCACAAGCTGCCCAGGACACTCCAGAGGACATAAGACAGAACTTGGTGAGGTACCACATGAATGCAACACCCAGAACGCCAGGTCATGCAGTGGGGCTCCTGCTGCAGAGCTGTTCACATCCAGAGCTCTCAGGACCTGGGTCCAGATGCACACGAAGCAGGTGCCGGGCTGCAGTCTCGGGGTGGAGAGCCTCAGGCCTCGGTTCAAACCCTGCCTTGGCCCTTGGCACCTGTGGGAACTAAGATCCCATTCTCAGACCTTCCCCCACGTGACCCCTTTGAGGCTCAGTTTCCCCCGCGCGTCCCTGTGGCTGTGAAGGGCGGCTGCCCTCCCCCACAGCTCTGCCTGCTCCTTTTCGAATGGATTTTGTTTCCACAGCGCATCTCCCTCTGACCCAGCACATGATTTATTTATCTTGTTTATCGTCTGTCTCTCCATTAGAATGAAAACTCCATGAGGATTCAGGCGCTTTTGTTCTCCATCCTCCACAAGAACAGGCCCAGGCGGTCGTGAGCCAGCCTAGTGCTTGCTGAGTGATCGGTGGAGCCCCTGGTGGGTCAGGGGTGCCCTGTGCGGAGTGGCAGGTATGGAACCGGCTGTGCAGGGCCAGTCCAGCACAGTGAATCCCATGGCAGTGAGACACCTCTGTGAGACCTGGGGGCCAACCTCCTCCAGCTCTGTCCTCGGAGGGAACACAGCGCAGCCCTCGCCCTCTGAGTTCTCTGGGCTGCACCCTACTCTGGCTATAGCCCTGTTCCTTCCGCCCTACCAATTCCACTCTCAGGCCTCGCAAGTCCACACACGGGAGGGGCAGCTTCTGAGTACCAGTCCTTAAGCCCCACTAGTTAGGCTCTGGACTCTTCGGGATTGGCCAGAGAACAGGGTTGGTGCCACACGATTGGCTGGAGTTCGTATCTATCTGGCCCCGCAGCCAGCAGGCACTGCCCGCACTCCCACAGGCCTCCACCCCACCCCCACAGTCCCCACCTTCTGAAGGCTCCGCCTCCCACGGGACCCCGCCCCTACACAGCCCCACCACAGGTGCGTGCTCACTGGTACACTTCTTGAGGTGGCTTCCCTTCTTGAGCGCATGGCGGCTCAGCTTGCAGTGGAAGTTGTCCTCCCAAAACTCGGCAAACCAGATGTTGCGCCTGTTGTTGTCCAGCGTGCGGCTGGAGAAGTATCGGTCGAACCCTGGCAGGGAATGGGGGTGTCAGGGCCTCCTCCCTGCCCTACACACACACACACACACACACACACACACACACCCAGGCAAGCAGATAACCGGGGCCAGGAAGGGAAAGAAGCATCCTCTGACCTGGGATCCAGACAAAGCTAAAAACAAAACCAAACAGACACGGCATAGTTTTGTGCCATGCAAAATGAAAAGAGCTGGGTTAGATCCCAGGGAGCACATATAATTTAGGGCCACAGCCTGCATGGCAGAGATGCCGTCACGGGTCAGGCCCAGCCTGGGCACACAGAGGAAACTGTGGCCAGAGAAGGCAGGGGGTCACTTAGACCAAACAAGAAGACCAGGCCCTGCACCTGCCTCCTCAGTCTAGAACATCCGCATTGCCGACAAACACCGGCGGCTTCTGGCGCCCCACTGTGAGCTGCCCAGCTCCCTTCCTGCTCAGGCAGCTCTACCTTGGGGCTGGTACTGGTAAGGCGGTGCCCTCTTCTCCTGCCCAGAGACCCTCTGAGGCCCATCCTAACGAGGATTCCAATGGAACTCAGGGGACTATCGAAGTTATGAGGGACAGAGGGAAATGTAGTCTGGCCTGTGGTGGGGCTGGGTAACTCTTTGTTGGGTGGACTATTATGGGATGTTTAATAGCATGGCTGGCCTCCACCTACCAGACTCCAGGAGCATCTCCAGAGGAGAACCAGTGGCCAGGTATGGTGGCGTATGCCTTTAATCCCCAGCACTAGGGAGGCAAAGGCAGGTGAATCTCTGTGAATTCAAAGCCAGTTTGGTCTACATAGTGAGTTCTAGGACAGCCAGGACTACTTAGTGAGACCCTGTCTCAAAAACAAAAAATAACAGAACCAGTGACCTTAAAATGTTCCCAATGTCCCAGACAGAAAGGGTACTTAAGTCTTGGGTTCAAATCCCAGCTCTGTGACTCAACGGCCGAGCCGCCGGGAGGCCAAATGAGGACCTGGCAGAAGCCGGCATCTGTCGCACCGGTTAGTCGTTTTGTGCTCATCGTGGCTCAGTGTGGCTGAGGGGGTGTGGAATTTTCCACTGCCTGTGCTGGCTGGGCCTCAAGGTGAAGGGAGGACACTCTATGTGACCTTCGGCAAGTGATGGAGAGGCAGATGAGAGGCTGGCTCCTGAGGTCCTTTCCAGGCCTGTCACCTCAACACCGGTTTTCACCGAGTAGAACAAAGGTAACCAGAAGGCCCTGGGAGCCATCTCCCCTTCATAAGATGGGGTGCTACCAAATCAGGCTGCCACCAGGACACTGACCTCATGCCCCACACCCTGCAAGACTCCAGCCAGAGAGCTTTATTCCTATCCAAGATGACTGTTGCCTTCGCCCCAGTGGAAGGGGTGTGGGCAAGGCAGAAAGGAAGGGAGGCAAAACAGAGCAGGGTGCCCAGTCCCAGCCGCTGGCCCTGAGCTGGCTCCACCCAAACATGCTGTCACGCAGACCTCTCCTGCAGAGCCCTCTCCAAGGCAGGGGAAGGGTCCCAGATAGAAGAGGGAAGGGTTGGATAGGCTAGGGACTCTGTCATGACCACATGCCTGGCTTATCCCACAACCCAAAGCAGCTAAGAAACCACAGGGACAGTCCTGGGCCTGCTCTTCAGTTCCGTCATGCTAGAGGCCTCTGCATGCAAGCGGTTACAGGCAAATGAAGAGGCGGGACAAGACAGGGGACAGAGAGGATGGGAGTGGACAGGATGCCATGAGGAAGGACGGGGGGGGGTGTCCTCCCCACCTGCTGGGCCTACCTCGGACGGACATCCTCTTGGGGAGGATGGTGACAGCACCCTCGGCCACCTCCTCGAGGCGCAGCACGGGCGCACTCTTGGAGCCCCAGCTGTCAGAGCCCATCCAGAAGAAGTGGCCAGTCTGGTTGGCCCTGCGCGCAGCTTCCAACACCCTCCTGTGGGGACACAGCAGCCCAACCCAGGTATGCACAGCTGCCCAGCTGCCCAGCTGCCCCACCCTCCACGCCTATCTCCCAGGCTGTATCTGGACCCTCCATCCACACTCTACAGCCCAGAACCCATGCCTGCCCCTACTCCCAGCCAAGAGGATACCCCACACACCACAGCCTATGCTCACCCCCAGGCTATACCCTCCCTCCTCACCCCTGGCTCACAGTCACTGCTGCTGTCAGTGCTCTGGGCCTGGAGTTCCCCAGCTCTTTGGCCCATGCCTATCCACGTGACTACAGTGACCTTTCTCATCCAGGTCTATCTCCATGAGCCTACATCTGGCCCTGCAAAGACCAGCCGTGTGTCCCCAAATCTATGTCTGCCCCACTTGGGTTCCATTCGACCCTCCTCCGCCAGAGGTCAGAGCCTTCCAGGGCTGCTCCAGAGCTCTCAGCCCTAACCGCTCTTCCAGGCAGGGCACTGAACAAGGGGCACAGCCCAAGCCCATCACAGGGCTGAGGAGACCACACGGCACTCCACTGGTCTTGAACTGGGTCTTTCTCGTCCAGCTCTTCAGAGGGAAGAAGAGGAGCAGATAGGAGTCCCTTGACCTCGCTCCCTTGGAGAGGAGTTGGAAACTCTCATGTGGGAGACAGGGACCCCAGAGACTGCTCCTGCCCAGGGTCCTGGGGTGCAAGGTCTAGGCATGCAGAAGTCTAGGGGAGAATATGAACTGGACTTCTAGAGGGGAAATATTCTCCCAAAGCCCCAGAACCTGCTGCCAAGCCAGCCCACTGTCACCCAAGGTCCTTGCTCTCATCTCTGCCAACTCTTGGCCCCTTAGCAGGCCACCACCCACCTTGGGCCACCACTAATGGCAGATGGGGCAGGCACATGGAACCTCAGCCACAGGCCTGTTAATGCTTCCTGAGTCTGAGAAGCCAAGGGGAGAGCTCTCATCCTACACCCAAGCCATCACCCGCGTTTATTTTTACCTCAGTCCACTTCTGAAAACACCGTGGATTTCCAGAAACAGCCTGCCTCCTGCCAGGCTGCCCATGTGGCTCAGCAGAGTCCCATCCAGCCCCGCCCCTAGACACGAGAACTCAGACCATCACCCTTCTTCCCAATGGGAGGCTTCTCTGAACTAGGGTCCCCTCAGAAGCAGGGGGACCCAAGTAGAATGCACAGCTGGAGGCAGGGCTGGCTCCAGGAGTGTCAGAGAGGAGCCAGGGGGCAAAGGGAAGACTCAGAGAAGCCTGCGGTCACTAAGCAACCATTGCCCTCAGGGCATGGAGAGCTCTGGCACCAGTATAGGGGAACCTGTGTGCTTTGGAGAGGCTCATAGTGCCTGCCTCTGTGCACCCGGGAGGGTTCTGCATGAGACCATATCTGCCTGGAACCCCTGTCTGAGTGGGTCCTTACTCCCCGATTCCTGCATTGTCCCAGGGTCTTCTGTGTTGCTGCAACTCAGGGCTCCAGGCAGGGTGTAGGGATGGTTTGGAAGGGGGAAGTAGGGTCAGCATTGGCCTTAGAGTGCTCCAGGAGAGGGTCACCGAGCCTGGGGCTCATTTCCTCTGTGAAATCAGGTCTACCCCTTCCCCCAGTTCTGCTCATAAGCAGGGTTCTCTGTCAAAGGTGAACTCCAGGGCCTGACAGGGGTTTCTAGAAGCGGGGTCAAGTGAGAAGCGAGAGGAAAGGAGGGAAGCTGGGAAGGTTCCGCAGGGACAGTTGGTAGAGGGCCCTTGGGCTGGTGACCTCTGACCCCTGTGCAGGCGTGGAGGATACACGGGGGGACTGGCAGGGTCTCCACAGCTTGTACACCAATTCTGGGGTCTAGGAAGGAGCCTGCCTACCACAGTGAGAGTCGGTCCAAGTCCTGTGCCCCGAGCTCACCAGAAACGTGTCAGCCACCACTGAGCGCCCTGCTCAGGCCAAGCCTTGCTTTACGGTGTCAAATACCCCCCCCCCTTACATTTGGTCCTCAAACACTACTGACCAGGTATTGTTTGTTTTGGTTTGCTAAGCAGCAAAGAGCCTCCAAGAGATTAGGGAACTTGGCTGAGGTCACACCTCCAGCAGGTGAATTAGGACTACGGAGCATGTCCCAAGTCCACGAGGTGGCATGGATGTCAGAAACAGAGAGGGGAAGGGGCCCCAGTAGAAGAGCTGGTTCTAGCCTGGGAGTCCAACCATTCTGATTCACCCTGTGCCCCTCCCCATCTTCCTGGAGGGACATGCCTGGGCTACCATCTGCCATGGCCACCCTACCTGATGTCATCCTCATTGGCAAAGATGATGATGGCCCTGGCATTGGATGTTTCCAGGAGGCGCTTGATGATCTTGTCAAACTCCCCGGTCTTGGGTTCCCGAGGAATCTTCACCGACTGGGCAATGCACACGCCTCCTGTGGAGAGGCCCTACCCGTCAGCCTAAGCGACCAAGTCTGAAATCCCCACTTCTCCAACACAGTCCAGGAAACTGTGACTGGGGTCCCTCTCTTAACTCCCAGAGACCCACATCACGCTCACAAACACCAACCACAGCGTGAATGCAGACCCTGGTTGGAACACTTAAGTACGCTGTGCCTCGGTGTCCCTGATGGAGACTAGCAAGAGCCATACTGCCTATCTGCAACCTTGGTTTTTACCAGTTAATGCTGGGTCACCTCAAGGCAACCACTCAACTTCTCTGCGTCTCAAAGATCACATTTATAAAGTGGAGATTAGAAGGCGACCTAGTTCACTGGCTTCTTGCGGACGGAACCTGTGAGTCAGCGTGATCAAACCCGCTGTCTCTTGCCCAGCAAGGACCTGGAAGCATCGGCTATTTTTATCAGTATCACCTGAGAAGGTTCTTTGAAGGCTTGAGTCTGAGAATAGACACCCTGGTCACCGGTGTCCCCGCACCCATGTCTGCACACTTCTATCCCTGTCTCAGAGACCCTGCACCCCACAGGTCCTGGGGCAGGACTGAATGTGTGGCTGCTGTGATGGGCTAGGGTGAACATAGTGTCCCAGGATGCACCCAGCTTTGCGGCCAGCGGACACTTTGAAGTCAGTCAGTTCCCAGAGGCTCTTGGGCAGGCCTCTCAGGTGGGTGCAGGCAGAAGGCCATGCCATTCATATATTTGTGGCCCACCTGCACGTCCCCTGTGGAGAGCAACTGAGGCCACCTGTGGTTGCCACTGCATGGGGCAGGTGAGGAAACTGGAGCCCAGATAGTCCGCCTGGCCCAGCCCTACCCTGTCAGGAGTTGGGGACTCTAGACAAGACCCTCAAGGCCCCTGGTGGAGCTGGGGAGCATCCTATCTCTTAAATTGTGGCCAATTCCATAGCTGCTGTCCTATGTCCCCTGGGCTTCCACCTGGTCTGTCTGCACAGATGCCATGCCCCCGGGTACTAGTCACACTGGAGGCCCCGGAGGCGGCAGCTCCTGGAGGCAATGGAGGCCCCGGAGGTGGCAGCTCCTGGAGGCTACCTCCCAAGAGGACACAGGGCTGCATGTGAGAGGGCAGGAGGTGGCTTGCTGGCGGGGGGGACATACACAGTGGCAAAGACACTCACTGAGGGTGGCTGCTTAACCAGGGCACACATGTGTACGAGCATACACCACACACACACACACACACACACACACACACACACTCCTAGACACACAGCAAGTCTCAAACATGGTCAAGGGAACCAGACCCAGGGTCCCTGATCTGGGTCTCCACCCCTTCCAGCCGTGGGCCACAGAAAGAGCCCGGGAAGGGCTGGCTGCCCTCGCTGGCTGGCGGCATTCTTACGATGGCAGTACTCAGCTCCTGCCAACCTGCCATATGGTCTCTCTCCAGTTAGAAAATGGGCCAATGGCGACGTGTCTTCTCCCCCATCTGGGGACACAGATGGACAAAAGGAAGCGGCTAGTCCAGGCAGTGGGGATGGGCCACCTGGCTCAAGGAGGAAGTGGGAAGCCGGAGTTTATCTCCTACAGGGAGAAAGTGTTAGGTTAAGGCACACTCCCGGGCCAGCGCAAGCTGGCCTGGCCTGCATGCCTCATCTTGCCGAAAAGGAGGAGGAAGAGGCAATGGCTCATTGAAGGGGATGTTAGTCACAGGAAACTGAGTGTTGTGTGTGGCCTTGGAGGATGTGGTATTTATGGAGCATCCCACACAAGTTGATTGTGACCTAAGAGAGGCCACATGAAGTCACTCCTCTGTGGCGTGACACCACAGTCCCAGCACTGTCTCCCGCCCCCACTCCACTGCCCTCCGGCTCTCTGTGAACTCCGCCAAGAGCTCTGTCCACACTACAGTATGGAGCAATAGCAGCCGGCAGACAGACAGACAGACAAGAAACAGTCAGTCCCCAGCTCTAGTAGACAGATAGGGAAACTGAGGCTCTCAGAGGTGGAGTGGCTTCCCCAGGTTATGGGGATAGTTCGGTGAGGAGCTGAGATTTAAAGTCAGGCCATTTGGTGGCAAGCCACCAGTTAGCCTACCGTGTGTGTAGTGAGGAGATGGTTGTAGAGATGGGCAGCTCTGGGCACAGGAGTGTGGGCGCACCTAGGCGTGGCTTTGGGTGGATGTTTAGTGCATTGCTCAATCACAAGAAAGCAAGTGCCCACAGTGTCATGACTTCACTGCCCACAGTCAACATGGCAGCTGGGGGAGTGGGGACAGAGAACTGCCTCATGGGGTCTGTCCAGGGGGACATGGCTCCTGTGAGTGGCAAGACTTTGCTTCACTTCTCTCCTGGGTCCTGTCACAGACAGAGAGAAACAAAGTGGCTCCTGAGGCCCCGCGCTGATTGAGTACGCACCCCGTGCTTCGCACTGACTAGGTCTGACCTCTGTGTGTCTGCACAGCCAACCCAAGAATGAATACTAATATCCATATCTGACAGACTCGGAAACTGAGGCTCAGAGCCGGCAGGTAGCCTAGCGAAGGATGGGAAGTGAGGCAGCAATCCTGTTCCGTGCCCAGAGCCTCCATCAGACCAACCTACTTTCTCCTGAAGCCCTCCTCATCCAGAAAGCCCCTCCCTCTGCAGCAGCCTCGAGATGAGAGGCAAGGTTCCCACCGCCAAAGTCTCACCACCTCTGTGGAACAGGTGCAGAGTACACACATGTGTGTGCACACTCCTATGTGTATGTGTGCACAATCACGCGGTCTTTCCTGGACTCACAGACCACACTGTTATCGGGTGCCCATGTCCAGCACCGGCACCCACCACTCGATACCCTTGCTCTCCCTGGGGCACTGTCTTCCTCCCCCACTCCACTGCCTTCCAGCTCTCTGTGAACTCTGCCAAGAGCTCTGTCCACACTGCAGTATGGAGCAATAGGAGCTGGCAGACAGACAGACAAGAAACAGCCAATCTCTAGCTCTAGGCATACACAGGACTAAGCGGCCTGAAGGAATCTGGGCTTCCCATGCCCTCCAAAGCCTGATGGGTCTCCTTTAGAGATCCCTCAGATCATTCCCCAGGTCCTATCCAACCTCCTACCAGGAACCTGGCTGCCAGATCCCTGTCCAGAACCAACCGTGTGCTAGCTGCAGACCCGCGTCCTAGCCAAGCCAGGGCCTCAGTGTGCTGGCCAGAGGCAGATGCCACAGCCTCTCACTGAAGAGATCTCTGATTACATGCAGCCCATGGGGCCCAAGACCCCAGTACACACTAGGAGAACAGAGAGTCTAAGGCCAGAGAGGAACTTCGCCTTACCTGGAGACACTTAGCAGGGGCAAATCTCCACATTCTATGCTGACCACCGCCTGTGTTCTGAATGCCTGAGGCTGGGTCCCACCTCTCACACTTTCTCAGGCTCCTCCTATACCTGCTCAGGTCCTCCCCACCTACTCAGACTCCTCCCTACTTGCTCAGGCTCCTCCCCCATCTGCTCAGACTCCTCCCCACCTGCTCAGGCTCCTCCCCACCTGCTCAGGTCCTCCCCACCTGCTCAGACTCCTCCCCATCTGCTCAGACTCCTCCCCATCTGCTCAGACTCCTCCCTACCTGTTCAGCTCCTCCCCATTTGCTCAGGCTCCTCCCCACCTGCTCAGGTTTCTCCCCATCTGCTCAGGCTCCTCCCCACCTGCTCAGGTTTCTCCCCACCTGCTCAGGTCCTTCCCACCTGCTCAGGCTCCTCCCCACCTGCTCAGGTCCTCCTCGGTTTCTCACTGTAGTGGTCCTGCAGGCTCCTCCTCTCATTCTCTTTTCCCTTTTCTGAAAAATGCTTTTAAATGTAAAAACCAGGAAAAAAATAATGAAAAAACAAACCCTAGGAAGTCAAGTGGAAAAGCCTATATTGCTGCAGAATACAGTAGACTGCAGAGAGGAGAGCAGGGGAGGGCAGGGGAGGGCAGGGGAGGGCAGGGGAGGGCAGGGAGAGCAGGGGAAGACAGAGGAGGGCAGGGGAAGGCATCCAGGCCATGCTAGGCTCCCTGCAGGAAACAGGGCAGGCAGGAGGTAGTTGGGAATCTCTCTCTCTCTCTCTCTCTCTCTCTCTCTCACACACACACACACACACACACACACACACATACACACACACACACACACACATACACACACACACACCACTTTCTCTTCCCCTCCTTCCTTCCTAAGCCAGGCTGTCAGCAATCCCAGCCTTAAACCTGCTCCCAGGAAAAGAGATAGAAAATGGGCCCTTGAAGGGGTGGGTGGCCGACAGTGTCCTGCCATGAAGCAAGGCCATGGCTAAATGATGGGGTTCTGATAGTAGAGTTCAGGTAGCAGAACTGGGGTCCAGTACTGTTTGTGGTGGGGATCACCCCACCCAGGGATCTCATCTTCCCCTGAGGCTGCTCCAAGGTGAGCTAGGGGTAGGGGAGAGAGAGCTGGACTTGGATCGCCCTGGGTCCAACACTACACCGAGCTCTGGGTCTGGCCAGACAGTGGCTCAGTCAGGCCTGGCCTGCACTGTCCCAACCTCCTCTCCACTCGGCACTGTCCAGCCTGCTCACTCTCTCACCCTACCTGTCCCGGTGAGTTCACACTGTGCAGATGTACACACACCAACATGGGTAACATCCATGTGGCTTGCTCAGGTTGGCAGCTGCTACCTCACTTCAGGCCTCCCAGGACCTGCCTCTCTGACAACCTCTGCCCTACAACAGGTCTTTGGGCAGGTTGCCCCCCTAGCCAGGAGCACCCTGTACCAACTGGCCAGGGATTTTCCACTACCCACCAGCCCTTTTCTCTCACTGGGTTCCTTCTCCCTAGGACACGTACCCAGGGGTCTGCTGGGGAAAGGGAGTCGTCCATGTTTGCTACAGGAACAAGGGACAGGGTGCAAAGGGACAGTGGTGAGCATGGGTGACAGGCTCTGGAGGAATGCCACCCGCACATGCCCCTCTCAGGGGTGTCTATGCCCCCAGAGCCTACAGTGATTGTCCCTCAGAGCACCTTATCTTCCACAGGCTCTGGGTACACTGTGGTGCCGGATGTCCACTTCATGAAGCGGACAGTCTGCCCCCATGGGTTCTAGACACACTTGTAGATACATGCCCATGGGCCTCTCTCAGTTCTGCCGTCTGTTCTGTTATTCCCTTGCAGCAAGCACTGGAAGAACAGGGACACGGAACACAAACAGGCAGAAGGACAGCAAGCTGACAGTGTCCCTTGGCTGTCCCAAAGCTCAGCATGAGAGAGCTGGGCCAGAGAGGGGCGTGTGGCGCCATCCTCTCCCTTGCTGAGATGACTCCAGCTCCTGGTGGGCAGCGGGTCACCTGGGGAAAGACGTGTCAGGTCTCAGTGGACTCAGGTCTGTGCACAATGAGAACACAATCCCGGTGTTCAGAATTGACGTGCGACAAGGAAACCAAGCAGGGCAAAGGAAGGTGAGCTGGACTGGCTGCTTCCTCCCCATGAACTTTCAGACAGGTTACCAAGCCTCTCTGACCTGTAAGACAGAGAAGGCTGCAAATGTCCCCTGGTGGGGCTGGTGGAGGTGCAGTAGAACTTAGTGTGGCAGGGCTGCTGGACAGAGATGGAACTCACCACTCAGCTGGGTCAGGGTCCCTCAGAGTGTTCTCGGGTCCTCAGCTTTGGAGACTAGGGTCTGGGCTTAGCATTCACTATTCTTGAAACACGGTGCTGGGCAGTCACGGGGCCACAGCTCAGAAGCACGAGGGCTGTTCAAGGCGATGGCAGCATCCTCTCTGGAGGCCGTTAGCAGCATACACACCACACACATACACACATGCACACACACACGCACGCATGCACAGCACCACACACATCACACACACACACTACACACACGCGCGCACGCACACAAGCACAGCAGCACACACCACACACATGCACACACATACGGATGCATGCACAGCAGCACACACATCACACGCACACACACACACACGCACACACACACTCAACACACTGCTCGTGGTGGCTCCACACTCCAGGACCTCACAGAGACACAGCTCTCCCATCCTATCCCACAGAAGAGCCACCACCACAAGGACTAACGCAGGGCCACACACCCGAAACGGCCACACCTTGCACAATCCACAGCTATGCAAGCTCGTGCAGGCACCACGGCCACTGCTGATGCCACGGCCCCCACACACCACAGCTGTGCACACCACAGGAGATGGATTGAGCCCACCAGCCCACACAGTTGTGCCTAAATGACCTCGAATGGATGCCCAAGCATGGAGCCCTTTTCTTATAGAAGTACAGCACACAGCCACAGACAACACGCTGTCACAGAGACAACACAGATGCAAATGTCCCTAGTCAGTCAGGCAGTAAGTCTACCCACCGTGGCCCCCTCCCCCACAGCTTCCCCAGTCTCCCATGTCCACCAAGCATGTACACTCACTCTCTCAGGCCCAGCCCTTTCCTCATGGGGAGGTCCTCTTACTGAGCGCCCAGTGAACCACCCATTCACACCAGGTACCACGCGACCCCACACACTCCAGGGTCTGCTGGAAGCTGAGGCTCACGGCAGCTCTCTGGAGGCTCACACCTTACAGGCCTCAGACGTCTCGTTGCTTAGGCCTTTGCACTTAGCTGGGCAGATCTGAGCTGCTGTTCAGCACCCAGGGTCTATGGCAAAGCCTCATCTTCACTGTCTCCTCTCTTGGCACTGAGCCATGTCCCTGAGGGGTTAGGGATACCCAGTGAGGCATTAGAGACCAGCGAGACACTGTGACACTGGGGGCTAAGAGGGCGCAGACGGCCCCGGTCTCACCTCAGACACCCACTACTTCCCACTGACAGCCAAGTCACCCAGCAGTAAGAACATGATACATATCCAGCCTGGACCAGGCCAAGTGCCCAGGGTGAGGGAGGATACACAGACCACCATGAAAGCCCTGCTGTCCCTAGCTGGCCTACAGCAAGGCTCAGGGCTTCATTATTCACGGTGTTGGACTCTAGGGAGGAAATCCACTGAGTGATTGTCCTAATATCGAACACAAATGCATTTAGGCAAAGCACCTCCGAAACAATGAAGCCGGAAAAAATTCAGAGAAGGGAAGTGCTAGAGGCAGGTGCTGAGGAGGGAACCAAGGGGACGGAATGCAAACAGAAAATCGGTGGAGGCCTGTCCACTAATATCCTTCCACCCATTCCCCCTCAGCAAAATGACTGTTCATGGATGGAGGAAATCCACCTGCTCCCCAGATTCACTGCAGAGAGGGCTGGGGTTTCCCCAAGACCCTCACATACTCCTAGCTGCTGAGTGCAGACCCCGGTCTACTGACCAGTTCACTGGTCAGTCTGTGGACAAGGGGTGCTCAGTAGCTAAAAGGGCCCAGTCTGGCCAAGGTTGTCTCCATCAGTCATACCCAAGGGTACCTACCACACACAGAACAAGACCTCTACTCCTTTCTCATCCACCTCTGCATCCAGAAGCAGGCAGACAAGGGTTACACAAGGGCTCTCCAGCCCCATCCATGCCAGCTGTTTAAACAGGACCACTTCGTCCGAGCCACTGCTACCTCAAGTCTTGGCCACTATGGTCCCGAGGCAAGCAGTCGCTACTTCCCTCCTGTCTGCCTTCCCCACAAAGCCTTTGGGTCTGATGCCCCCAAATTTTCTCAGCTCTTGGAAGTGGTCCAGTCCTGCCCCTCTGCTCTCTCTAATGGCATTGGTCACCCCTGCCTTGTGCTGTGTAACTTGTCTGCATCAGAGAGAGGGCTGAGCGGAGCCAGGACTGAAGTCCCAAGTCCCACTTCTTAGCTCTGTAACTTTGGACAAGGTATTTAATTCTCCCTGGATGTTGTCCATCATCAAGTGTGAAGAACGGGGCATATAGGAGAGTGTGGTAGCACACATCTATAATCCTAGCAATCAGAAGGCTGAGGCAGGAGGATTGCCTTGAATTCAAAGCCAACCAGGCCTGCATAGTGAAACTCTATCTCAGAGAGATTGGTGGGGAAGGGAGAGAGGGGGGGGAAGGAAGAAGGAAGGAAGGAAGGAAGGAAGGAAGGAAGGAAGGAAGGAAGGAAAGAAAGAAAGAAAGAAAGAAAGAAAGAAAGAAAGAAAGAAAGAAAGAAGGAAAGAAAGAAAGAAAGACTAAGCAAGCAAACACAGGTAAGGGCACAGGACAGTGCCTGACGCAAGAACACAACAAAACTGCCCTGTGTTGTCCTGAGGTTGGCTTTCCTCTATGGGAGTCCCTCAAGAGATGTATCATCCTCCCTTTAACTCTCCAGGTCCCAGCAGACAGGGGAGCTCAATTAATAATAGTTCAATACACCCAGGCAGTGGTGGCACATGACTTTAATCCCAGCACTCGGGAGGCAGAGGCAGGTGGATCTCTGAGTTTGAGGCCAACCTGATCTACAGAGTGAGTTCCAGGACAGCCAGGGTTACACAGAGAAACTCTGTCTCAAAAAAGATAATAATAATAATAATTTCCATTTGCTGTCTAGGAGATGGGAAGCCAGTGGGCTGATATTGGAGATTCCTGCATGTAGAGAGACCTAGGGTGCCAGGCCAATTCCACCCCCCCCATAGGAGCAACATTCAGGCAGGAGAGAGCAAAGGGGGTCAGGGGCTGGCAGCAGTGATCCTGCCCTGCGGTTTGGCCAGAGTGGGGCGGGCCGTTGCACACTGGGATAAAATATTTAGAAGTCCACATCCCCGGGAAGTGGAAACTGACAAGCAAAATGAAATGTTGAGATGTAATTACGCAGGCAGCCCAAGCATGTCTCGCTGCAGGCAGCTCAGCCCTGAGCCTGGCACCGCAGTCCCTGGTAAGGAAGTCCTCCAGGGCCCTCCCAGCCAGCCCTGCCCTCTCTGCAAGCCAGGCTAAAGGGCAGCGGCGGCTGAGCAATAGAACCAGGGGTCGGGGGCAGACCCTGTACCCCATTTAGCTTTAGCTTCCTGGTGGAAAATGAGGCTGTTGACCCATGCCCCCGAAAGGGAACCGTCTGGCCTTGGTGGCTAGCAATGAGGGTGACACAGACCCAAAACAGCAGAAGTCAGCCTGACCCAGCTTAATGGTCAGGGCCGTGTGTGTGTGTGCGTGTGTGTGTGTGTGTGTGTGTGTGGTATGGGGGGGTGGTACCCAGAGACCCGGCTGCCACAAGTTCCAGTTAGTAAGAACTGATGAACCAGATCAGGAACTGACCCATCAAAACTGTCCCAGACCTGCAGCTGTTGGGCGAAGGCTTGCAGTCCCAAAGCTAGCCACCAGCCCTGGGAGGGGAAAGACATGCTAGGCAGGGAGGAAGGGGGCTTCAAGCCTCAGTCCTAGAGGTGGCCTGTAGGACATTTATGCCCACCCTGATGGGTGGGGTGGGGTGGGACCTGCCAGCTCCTCTGGTTTGGCGTGGGACTTTCCTCGTGTCAGACTGGCACTAGCTATGGCACGAGGGACCCTCCCCAGAACCTGACTGGGTATTAGAGATGAAGTTGTAATAACTGCTCACGTCTCTAAGAGCATCAGGAGCAAGAAAGGACTGACTACCGGCCCTTTAGCTCCCTTCTGATCTAAACCTGAGTCCGCAGAGGGACTTCAGCTTGTCCCAGGCTGACCCAGGCAGCCGACCACTCGAGCCCCAGCTGTGATGCCCCCTTCCCTGTGGGCCCTATTCTCACAGAACAGCCAGCGTCCCCTCCTACTCTCCAGTCCATTGTGTTCGCCCCTCCCTAAATCCACTCCAGAGTGTCCCCCAGGGGCTGACAGGGCACCCAGCTCCCTCTTGCTGTTCCCCACCCAGGAGCCCTGCCACTACAACCCCGTCATCCCGAAGCGCATGTGGATACTGAAGGAGCAAGCTCAGTTCACTGACTGACAATTGAGTTGTAGCTGGACAGTGGTCCAGAAGCCCGGCCCCATCTCTAGCCCTCCCCGCCGCACGCTTCCTGTGTTCCCTACCCATTCACTGTCTTCAGCCTCCTTCCTCTCCCCCTCTCCCTCCCACCCACCCCATCAGCCCTCCCTGACCAGACAGCCCTCCTTAGACAGTGAGCATTGCCCTGTGCTGCCTCGCTGGCCCCTCCCAATCAGCTCACATCCTGGGTATGTGGAGAAGGAAACTGAGCCCACCTGTGATCCAGAGCCTGCATGGCTGCCTCCGCCCACTCTGTCTCTGACTTAGGTGCTCTCTCCTCCCTGCCTCTTGCCCCTCCCCAGCCCCTCCTCTATTTCACTTCTTTTTGGTGACTAGTAAGTCATCCTGTCCCTCTCCCCACATCTCTGGACCAAAAGGAAGTTCTCCTGGCAAGAGGTGGCAAGGGCCTCAGGGCTCTTCTTGCTCCTCCTGCCCCCCTCATCCTCTCTTCCATCCCCTTCTTGTCAACCTTGTCCCGCTGCTTCCTACACCCAAGGCTTCCCTTGGGTCCCAAGGCCTCCTTAGCTTCCTTCTGGCTCATTAAAAATTTGCAAAGAATTTGCCTAGAATACCTACATGGTTATTCTGTCTATGGTAAAATAGAGCCAGATGTAGCACACAAGAGTCAAGGAGGGTGGAGACGCAGGAAGAGGAGGATCCAGGAGACCAAGTGCTCACCTGGGTGTACACGCCCAGAGGCAAGCCCGCACCCTCCAGTCCTCACTGCGCCCAATTACCTCTTCAGAGAAACCAAGAGCCCAAAAGGACCAGTGGCCCAACCACACGGGAAAGCCGCCAGGCCAGCCTGGGCACACTTCCTGCCTCGTAGCCTGTTCCATCTGGCCTGCTCCACCAGGACACCCTCTGAGCCAGGCCCAGTCCTGGGTCTCCCAAAGGAAGCTCTCTCCTGTCCCAGGCTCCCTAGCCTGCAACCACAGCCCCTTCAGCCATGCGCACTGACGGCTGGAGACCAGCACTTTCATCTCCCTCCTTGCTGCGGCCAGACCTGCCTGGTCACAGCAGCGTCCAGGAATAAATGTGTTTGGGTAAGGAGGAAATTGGTAACAAAGCAGAGGGGAAGGGCTGTGTCTCGCAGACGCCCGGCTGGCTCGGTGTCTGCAGGCTGGCCAGGAACAGGCAGTTTGCTACAGGCTGGAGCCAACCCGGCTGAGCAGAGCTGCCCAGGAATGCCCAGCCTGGCCTCGGTGCCACTCTCCGTGGTGCTGAAGCTTGGGCTGGGCCCAAGCACCTCTGTCCGCGGGAGCCCAAGACCACAGTGCCTAGAACACAACCCTCCTTTCTTCTCTCCACCTGAACCCACGGTCCAAACCCTCATCTCTTAAAAATATATTGGGGTGTGTGTGTGTGTATGTGTGGTGTGTGTGTGTGTGTGTGTGTGTGGTGTGTGTGTGTGTGTGTGTGGTGTGTGTGTGTGTGTGGTATGTGGGGTGTGTGTATGTGTGGTATGTGGGGTCTGTGTATGTGTGGTTTGTGGTGTGTGTATGTGTGTGTGTGGTGTGTGTGGTATGTGTGTGTGTGTGGTGTATGTGGTATGTGGTATGTGTGTGTATGTGGTATATGTGTGTGATGTGTGTGGTATGTGGTGTATGTGTGTGTGTGGCATGTGGTGTGTGTGCGTGTGTGTATGTGTGGTGTGTGGTATGTAATGTGTGGTGTGTGTGTGTGTGTGTGATATGTGGTGGGGGGGGACAAGTCCATCACCCTTGCACACCCTCATGTCTCTGTTCACAGCCCTCAGTGGCTCCAGGCACACTCCCCCTCTGGTGGCCCAAGAGGCTCCAGGTGATAGGTTCCTCTTCTTTCTCTTCATCCTGTTCCCCCCATGACTCTCCCCAAATGCCAGTCTGGCTCTACTGTGGATAGAGTCTCAGAAGTCTAGAACAGGCAGGCTGTCCTAGGGGCTGTCTGAGGAGCTGGGTGAGGCGGCAGAGTCTGTTCAGCCTCAAGTACTCTGAAGGGGACATGTGGAAGGGGACAGAACAACAAGGCAGACAGAAACGGCTTCAGCACCCACATGGCCCTGTGCTGGTCCTACACAAGAAGAACTGAACAATCCTGGAGAGGTGTGACTAGGGTCACACAAGTGTGCATGGGGCAGGGGCGGGACAACACTGCTGGCACTCTGCACAATGCCGGGGGTGGGGCAGAGCCCCAAGGGAGTCAGACAAGGAAACTGTCTGTGGTTCCTCCAACCCCTGGGACAAGGCAATGGCTCATGCTTGGCCGCTACTCCAAAAGCTTAGTGGTGGCATGGAGGGCCACAGGAGGGAGCAGCAGGGTAGACAGGTCAGCAGACAGGAGAAAGCCACTGATCTGACTGATCTGGGCCTTTGTCAGCTGCTGCTGAACAACCAGAAGCAATTAGAGGAGCCCCCTCCTGACTCCATGGGTGCCTGGAAGACACAAGAGGATTTGGGGAGAAGATAAACTTAGAGACTTTGGGATGAAACACTAGGAGGTGCTAAAGGAACTCCTGGCTGCAGGAGCACTGGCGACCTGAGGTCTGGGGCCAAGGGTCACCGCGGTACCTGGCCTCCAGTGAGGTAAGACTGGAAAGCTAAGGGCATGAAGAACTCAATCGTGGGAATCCAGAGGTCCCCTGCCCCCACACCTTCACATCAGCGAAGAAGCTAAGGCTCAGAGAAGTACCCTTCCAAGTTCAAGGCCAACCACACCCACAACAGGTCTAGAGCTCAGACTGACTCTCAGTGGAACCTCACAGCGCTTCTGGGGAGGGGAGGGGCGGGGTGCACACACTATTCATATTCCTGTTGGACCAAAGTGGAAACGGAAGGCCCAGGTTCAAGGCAGTGGGTTAGAGCTCAGTCTCCTGCCATAGCACTTGGGCCCTGAGCCTCCTGCCATAGCACTTGGGCCCAGAGCCTCCTGCCATAGCACTTGGGCCCTGAGTCTCCTGCCATAGCACTTGGGCCCAGAGCCTCCTGCCATAGCACTTGGGCCCTGAGTCTCCTGCCATAGCACTTGGGCCCTGAGTCTCCTGCCGTAGCACTTGGGCCCTGAGCCTCCTGCCGTAGCACTTGGGCCCTGAGTCTCCTGCCATAGCACTTGGGCCCAGAGGTGAGCAGCAAAAGCCAACGCCACCAAGGGGGATTCTTTAAACCCCAAAACATCGCCAGGCGGTGGTGGCATGTGCCTTTAATACCAGCACTCGGGAGGCAGAAGCAGGCGGATCTCTGTGAGTTCGAGACCAGCCTGGTCTACAGAGCGAGTTCCAGGACAGTTAGGACTGTTACACAAAGAAACAGCATGTTCCTTGCAGCACGCACATGGCTTCCTGCGGAAGACAGAAGGCAGTAGACTCAGAGCAGGGCAGCCCAGCAAGTGACATCTCCCTCTCGCTGCTGTCAAGGCACACTCATCAAAGGCCAGCAGAGAGAACCGGGGGAAGTGGCAGCACACACACGCGTGCACGCACACACACCAGGGCCTGATGACATCTAACCCTAGGGACTCACCAACCTGAGAGGTGTCAACACCCTGCTGCAGGCCAGAGCATCAGAGAAACCAGAGCAGACAGGCAAAGTCCCCGAGGCGGGCCATGCAAGCATGGGGGTTCATCTTCGTCACACAGGATTGACCTGGACATCAGTAGCAGCCACATTCATGTCAACACCTTGCCAATCCCCAGCCTAGCGAAGACACCAGCTGGGGCCTGGTGGGTCTTGCCACTCAGCGGGCTGATCATGGTGGTCCCACGGGCAGTGCCAGGCCCCAGACACGCTGGGTCTGAGGTTCAGGGCAGCCTGTGGGTTTCTGGAATGCGGGGAGGAACAGGCATGTGGCAAGGCCCCTCTCCTCCTAAATTCTCCAAGATGGGCCTCAGGCCACCTCCTCAAAGAGTAGGCAGTTGTGGGGCGGCGAGGGGAGGCAGAAGCTGCTGGGTCACAAATAGGCAGATATTCCAAGCTAAAGCCACAACAGTCCCCTCCTGTCTCCCCCTACTCCTGACTGAACCACCCACAGAGTAGCCAGGGCTTACTCCTAAGCACCCATCATAGCCTTCCTGAACCCAAAGATGAAGCCCTACAGTACCCCTCTGGTGCCCACTCCAGTGCCCCTCTGGGTGTCCACTCCTGCTCCCCTCTGGTGCCCACTCCAGTGCCCCTCTGGTGCCCACTCCTGCACCCCTCTGGGTGCCCACCCCTGTGCCCCTCTGGGTGCCCACTCCTGCAGTCTTCGGTCCTTCCAAGCTCTCCACGAGGGAGGTGGGCCTAAGTCTTCAGTGTCTATGTGCGCTTAAACAATGTGCGGAAGGACTTGTAATCGTCAAGGTGGAGATGGGGAGGCGGTTGGCACAGGCAGGGCTTCATCAACCATGGAGTTGCCCCAAGCATGGAGTTAATAGATGAGGGTGTCATGGGGCTGATGGGACAACACTCTCCACCATAGGACAAAGCTGTGTCCAGCTCCTGTCCCAGCCCCTTCGATCTGGCTGTGTGGCCTTGGGAAGGCCATTTGCTTTCCCTGGCTCTGCTTCTCTTTGAAATGGGAGGGAGGGCTCACATTCCTCTGAAGGACCCAGAGCTGTGTCCAGGGCAGAGACCTGACATGCTCACCACCACCATGAGAAGTCCCAGCCTGTGACCAAAAGCAGAGCCTTGCCTCCCCTCTGTATCTCCCCTCCCCTCAAGTCTCCCACCACCTCCCAGATGACTTATACTTCAGAGGACAAATCAATACAATATACGGCCAAAAACATCTTTAATCTTTCTCGGGGATTAGGCTATAAGGTGCTGCGGCCTCTTTCTCCCAATGTTCAATTCTGATTTCAATTTGGCCTGCTGGAGCTCTCCACCCTCTCCACCTCCCTCCCTCCCTCCCTCTCTCTCTCTCTCTCTCTCTCTCTCTCTCTCTCTCTCTCTCTCCCCCCACCCACCAAGAGGTATCCTCCAAACCAAATACCATTTAGCAACAGGGCTGGGTGGGTACCCCTCAGGTAACAGGGAGAATCAGACGATGATAGACTAGACAGCCGGATCTCAGAGGCACCGGACAGTATAGAGAGGTAGCCACGGGAAGGGCTTCTTGCCAGACAGGAGCTGGAGGATCCAGGGCCCAGCAAGGGAAGGACTGGTTTTCTTGCTTTTCTAGACTTTGCCATCCTTCCTAAGCATCTTTTGTGGACTATTCTTCCCCACTCCCAACACCTGATTAGGTGCTTGAAAAAGCAATTCGCGGCCCTGCCTTTGGCTGAATACGGCAGACACCAGCTTCTCCTGTGCCTGCAGGCCACGCACACACTCTCACCTGTGTCCCTGCCACACCCCAGCTGGCCATGATCCCAGCAAGGGGACAGCGAGGGCAGAAAATAAAGTAGATAAGGACACGAAGCCGGTCAACACTCCTTGCCCTGGAACTTGGGGTCAAAGCCACACCTGCCCCTCTGTACCGTGACAAGAAGTAAGGTACTGGGTGACCCCTGAGGCCTGCAGTGACACTCTCCTCCGAGGCTGGGGCCACCCAGACGGCAGGCTCAACACATGTTCTACTGCCTCCAGGTCCCTACGGCAGGGTTAAACACTATGACTAAACCCTCTCTGCCTTGCCAAGTCCCACGAAGGACAAGCCTGTGCCTTCAATAGCTCTCTGGTCCAGGGCAGGAGCAGCCCTGGAATTACAGAACCCGTAGCACAGAGTGGCACCCAGGCAGCTTTCCCACTACAATTAAAGGGTTTATCAGAGAATTGTAGCAGGATTATGCCTGCAGGGCATCACCACCACCAACCTCCGGCCACACTGCAGGTTTGGGAAAAGCAATTAGAGGTTCGGGCCCTGCAGGTATAAATACACACTGGCCAAGGTCGAGGGCAGCGGTGAGCTACTTAGAGCCCACAGGATGGGGCTGCCAGGAGCACCAGGGCCTCCCCTGCCCTCCACTCAGGGAACCCTAGGAAGCCACAGGGGCCTGCTTGCCACCTCAGGACCCTCCTGCTGTCACCACCACCCCTCAGGACCCTCCTGATCGCTGGAGTCCACATCCAGATGTTAACCCCTGCTGTGCCAGTCACTTACCAGTGGAGCCCCCGGAGCACCTGTTATAGGGACAAGTGAGAAGAGCCATCTATTCCGTGGGTAAGGCAGCAGAGACCCAGACGCCCACTGTGGAGGGCACCCAGCAGCCGCCAGTCCTCATTCACCCATCCCTTAGCACCCCCTGTTGATCACCCATGCCACAGGGTCCCTGATCCCCACCTACATACAGTCCTCTAGCTCCCCTTCTCCCTTCCCACGAAAGGACAGAGCTGCCCCTCATGGCCTTCACCCATGGCAGGAGCTACAGCATCGTGGAGTTGGGGCGGGCAGGGGGCACCAAACAAATCCAGCTCAGGAAGAGCTGAGAACAGGGAAGTAGAGGGCCCATCCCCACGCAGGACTCACCGTTCTCTCGGGACTTCTGGATAAAGGCCTCCACGCCGCTCTCACCGTAACTGCCCTCTGAGGCCAGCGTGGACACGTAGTTCCACTTGAGGGCCCGGACAATATCCACCATGGCCTGGGCCTGGTACGTGTCCGAGGGCACCACGCGGGAGAAGAAGTCATAGCGGCTGTTGTCACTCAGGTCCGGGGCTGTGGAGGCGTAGCTGATCTGGGGAATCTAGGGGTGAGAGGGACAGGCAGGTCCATGGACAAATGCATAAATGGGGCAGCTGACCCCGGTCGCCCTTCCATAGACACTGCCTCCCTCCCCTCGTCTAGCTGTTTAAAGACATCCCAAAGGACAAGAAAGGAGCCATGTGGCCCTCTTCACGGTCCCCTCCTCTCCAACAGCATGGAGACCACAGCTCCCTGCTCCTAGGGTCTTTCGGCTGCCACACAGACAGTCTAGGAATGGAAGAGTTTCCTGGACAGGGTTGCTCTGTTCCTTGTGGATGTCCTCCATACCCAGTCTGTGCCCTATGTACCAGAAGCACCTCATCCTACACTGACCACAGTATATCTCCAGAAGGGTCAGAGGTCCCGGGGGAGCGACTGTCCCAGGCGAGAACCAATGTTTAGAAATTTGTTCTGAGATGCTAGAGAGGAAGCCGGGCAGTGGTGGCACACACCTTTAACAACACTCAGGAGGCAGAGGCAGGCGGATCTCTGTGTTCAAGGCCAGCCTGGTCTAGAGATCCAAGACATCCAGGGCTGCAGAGAAACCCTGGGGGGGGGGGGGATACATCTAGGGTCTGCTTCTCAGGACCCTGGGGGGCAGGAGGATGGACAAACCAATCCTGGAGAGCTGACGGTCACTCAGTGAAAGCCGCGACAGGTACGTGGGCCTTTGCAAACATCTAAAATGTCCGTTTTCCTACACGATTGCTCTACAGAATAAACCCAAACCCCTGCAACCCCATAACCAACCCAATAAGACACCATGAATAAAGGGACAGCTGGGATGGGACCCGTCTGCCCACGTTTCTTCCGGATGGGCACCAAAGTCTGGGTCCCCATTCTCTGTCCCCTCAGCTAGTCTGCTGCTCACTCATCCTCTCTCCCTCCCAACCAGGCCAAGAGTGACAGACACCCAAGTACCCCACTGTCAGGCTGGGAGCCCAACCCCGGTGAGCCCGGCCCCGCCCCCGACAGCAGTCAGCAGCTTCACACGAGGGCCCTCTACCACACTGACTGTATTCCATTCCCACAAAGATGGGGGTCTGCATGGAGCTTCTGCGTGGTAGCCAGCAGGAAAGCCAGGCTTTACTGCCCCAGAAGTCCCTGAGGCTCTGGAACAGATACCAACCTGGACCAGGTCAGGGTAAGGGACAGTAGACCAGTCCCTTCTCCCTGTCACAGCACAGGTTCTGAAGTCCCACCAAGAAAGGTTTCAGGCTGAGGTTTGGGGTTCGAGCTCAACTCTTGCTCACCAGTCCCTTCTCCACCCCAGGCCCCAGGCTCTGCAGTTACAGAATGGGCAATTAGGAGTGGCTGGTAATAGGGGGAATTCCTGGTACTCCTGAGAGCAGGCCTGTGGTTATCTGCAGGGCGCGTGCACGCACGCATGTGCACACACACACACACACACACACACACACACACACACACACAGCCTCCCAGGCCTGCCCTCTCTACCTGAGCTCACCCCACCTCCGTCCACAGCCCCAACACTACCAGGGAGACATCCTTGAATGCTTGCTGCTTTCTGAGGCTCCCTTCCTCCCACTGCCCCAGTCTGACATGGGGGAGGGACAGGGGCACTGCAGGGCAAAGGGGCCCGTCTGAGAGTCTGCCACACCAGGTGATTCAGCCCTGCTGATTCATGGGGCTGTGTGCCCTCCTCGGCTCCCTGTCTCAGTTGGAGAGGGAAGGATGCTCCATTAGCATTCTCCTCAGAGACTCACATCTCAAAATGGTGGCCCAGAAGGACTCCTGCCACTTCCTCAGCCTCCCCTGCCCTGGTCCTAGACAAAACACCCACTGGATGTGAGACTTGCTCTGTTCTGGTGCTGAGGACGCTGCTTCTGCTACACTCTGGGGACGGGGACAAGCATCGCAGCCACCAGGCTCAGCAGCCCATTTCCACTCCCAGGTCCTGAGGGAAGCTGTAGCCATGGACTGTTTCACACACCCAACCCTTCTACTGGGTAGAAGGCACCGTACTGCGCAGTCAGCCCGCCTGGCCCCTCCAGGCTCCTCAGCCTGCCACAGCACCGAGTGTCCCCTGTTTAAGTCACCTGTTGCGTGGTGTCAGCAGAAGAATGTAAAGGTGAGTGAGCATCCAACCCTGCGCACTGGTGGACACCCCTGCTCCCCAGGAGACAGGAGAGAAGGCAGGAGGCGCTTGTGGCCAAGCGCTACTTAGACACGTAGTGTGTCTGCCGCTGGCCCCAGGAGAGCTCTGATTCATGCAGGGGACTGAGAAGAAAGAGTGGGAAATTTCTCTCCCTCTGCCCCCCTCCCCACTCTTGGAATGATGAGGAGGTCCATGCCACAAGATTAAAAGCTGCTTCTGGGCTTCAGCAACAATCAAGCAGGAATCCCAGGGCATCTGTGCAGGCATGCGTGTTCCAGAACACGTGCCGAGCCACCTGAGCACGTGGGTATGGCACACTCCTTCACACTTCTGGCTGCACACAGCCACTGCACTGCGGAGTGCTGCGAGTCCAGGGGACACCCGCCTCCGCCCCAGGTCTCCTGCAGGGGAGTAACGGACTGAGGGAATCTGGGGCAAGAGGAACTGGGTGTGGAGGCAATCCTGAAAACCTAGCACTTGGGAGGCAGAGGCAGGAGGATTGACATGAGTTCCAGGCTAGCCTGGGCTACATGGTGAGACCTTGTCTCAAAAGAAAATCAGAAGGCAAAAGGGAAAAGAGAAGGCAGGGTGTGAGGGGATGAGCCAAAGGCCCCTGGCAGGGTGACATGGGTGTCAGATCCTAGAGCCACTGCTGGATTTGAGGGAGACTGATCTGCCTAGTGGGACCCACCACAGGTGGTACGCCTGCACATGGCCTGTGTTGGGGTGCATGTAGCCTTGGGACTACAGGCTGCCATCTGGCTCTCCCCCAATAGTCCAGGCAAGCCGACCCTGGCCAGGACACAGGGGGATTCGGCACACCGTGGCTCAGGCCCAAGAGAAAGGCTCCAAAGTGTCAGAATCAAACCCAGGGAAGCAGCTGTCAGTGTTCCATAGAATCACTGAGTACGGTTCCCATCGTCTCTAAAACCATTCAGAGCAGCTGGAGCGAAATCTCCACCCAACCTCCACGTGACCTGGTGTGCCAGAGCCAAGTGGCCAGTCATGCAAGACCCTCCCACAGACCCTTCAAGGCCACCTGACAGGAATGGCAACAGCCTCTGTCCCTTTCCTCCGGGCCCCAAAAGGGTCATGACCCACAGGATGAGAGTCACCAAGGAACAGTCCCAGCAGTCTCTGAAAGGCGCATGATAGGCCTCAGATGGGCAGATGAACTGACCCCTGCCTCCAGGACCACACGCTGGACCTTCCCCTTCAGAAGCCACACCCACCAGAGTCGCCAGCTGCTCCCCATAGACCTGGGGAACTCAGGCTGGACCAGCAGGGATGGCTCCCCCAACCTGGCCTGCCCCTCATTGCTTCACACCAACTACAGACAAAGGCCAGCCCCAGCCTCTGGCCGCTCTGGGGCTGGTTACACACACAGCCTGGTCTCGCTGGGTCCAGCAGGCGGCTCTGCCTGGCCTCTATCCAAGGAGCGTCCTGTCCCGCTCAGCTCTGTCATGCAAACTCCACCGTATCCTGGCTCTCCTCTGCCCCTGGAGCCATAGTCTGCTCCACACAGCGCCCCTCTCCTCTGGGGCCTCCAGGGTACCCCAGTGTGGCTGTGAGCTCCACACAGCGCCCCTCTCCTCTGGGGCCTCCAGGGTACCCCAGTGTGGCTGGGAACTCCATTCAGTGCCTCTCTACACTCTGGAGCCTCCAGGGTACCCCAGTGTGACTGGGAGCACACATGGGAATTTCCAAACTGCCACGGTGTCACAGGAAGTAAATCTGGTCCACAAGGTCCAAGAGGTTCTTTTGCGTCTGTGGCTGCCATGGCCACCAGCTCCACACTCTCCTCCTCCTCCACTTCCTCGCGCACCCTGGTGGCCTCTTCATTAGCTCACTCACTCAGTAATGGCTTCCCGAGCACCTGCTGTGGGCTTCACCTGCCATGAACTCAGGGACAGACCTCGGAGAAGCCAATCCCAGCAGAAGAAACAGAGATGACTGCCTAAGCACTGAACATGCAGGGACCTAATGCCAGGTGCTGCTTCCCTAGTCAGAGCCCACAGTTGTGGCACACGTTAGCCAGGTCACATGACACATCTGGCTTGATGAGCTGGGAGCAGGGAATGCATGCTTCCTCTGGGCAGAGCAGTCATTGCAGGTGAGTCACCTGCAAGGCTCCAGCCTGTGGTGGGTTCCCGAGGCAGGACAAAGCACTAACCAATCCACAGATATGCAACTTAGCAATGACTAAGTCAATGGTCTTCAAATCCCAGAGGTTTGCAGAATAGTTGTTACTGCAGCATCGCCTTACCTGAGCTGACTGATACAGGCGGCAGGTCTGAGGGCTGGCTGTTACTGCAGCATCGCCACACCTGAGCTGACTGATACAGGCGGCAGGTCTGAGGGCTGGATGTTACTGCGGCATCGCCTCACACATGCTGACTGATACAGGCGGCAGGTCTGAGGGCTGGCTGTTACTGCAGCATCGCCTCACTCGTGTTAACTTGTACTGTGAGCAGTGACATGATTCTGCGTGTCTCATATGTTAATAATGGCTCTCCACTTCAGAACTTGAATGTGTCCGGTTGACACTTACCACACTTCTTAGGCTAGTAGGGGGACTACTAAACTGAGCTAGATTCCTTCAGGTACACACGGCTCATGAGCATTATCAGAACCAACACCGATTAGATGCCTATTATACACCTTACTATCCTAAGTAGGTTTCTAAGCTTAACACCCTCAAGTGTATACTATAAGAGGACCTATTTAATCTTCACTTATATAAAACTAATACAGAAAGGTTAAGTTACTTACCTATGGTCACATAGCTCTTGACTGGATAGGGCAGGATTTGAACCCAAAGAGACTTGCTCCAAAACCCATAGCAGTAATTGCTATGTGAAACCTCAGTATCCTCTGTATATAGTGTGTCTACACACATGTATCCACACAGAGAACATGCATACACATGGAGAATCTGAGGCTAGGGCTGGAGATATTGCTCAGTGGTTAAGAATACTGGCTGCTCTTCCAGAAGACATAGGTTCAATTCCCAGGAACCACATGGCAACTCACAACTGTCTGGGGGATATAACACCCTCTTCTGGCCTCTGTGGGCACTGCACATATGTGTTACATAGACATACATGCAGGCAAATACTCATACACATAAAAAAATCAGTAATTAGTCGGGTGTGGTGTCACACACCTTTAATCCCAACACTCAGAAGGAAGAGGCAGACAGATCTCACTGAGTTTAAGGTCAGTCTGATCTACATAGCTAGTGAGACCTTGTCTCAATAAACTAAAAAAAAAATTAAAAATAAATAAATAAAATTAAATAGAAATTGAGGACACCATAGCCTCCGGTGACAAGTGGCTGCCTGTGTCTCCCACAGGACCGAGTACATAGCAGCAAAGAGAAGCTGTGCCTCCGAGTACCGCGTGCCTCTCCTGCCCGCCATCTCTGGGCTGAAGTGGTCCATCTGTCTCTAACACAAAGGACAGGGTGAAGCTTGCCCCGGGCTCCAGAGGGCTGTGCGAATGGTCTGCTTTGAGAAGTAGCTAATTTCTAAACGTAATTATTAATTTCATGCTTATCGTATGCAAACCTCTGCTTCCCAGACGAGATGAAATTGATTTAATTAGAAATTCCATCATCGAGCCATTTGGATCTGAGCTTTTAATTAGGATCACCAGCAGCACCCCAGCCCCAGGTTGCCAGAGGGGCTCCTGCCTGTGACTGCCCTCTAGCAGGGCACAGGCCTGGCTGTGGTGTGGGGCACCCCTACAGCACCAGCGTCCCACAGGAGAGGACCCTGTCCCTCACAGAGCAGCGCATACCATGGGTTGGGCCTCTCTTTTCTCTTGGCGACCAGCTTACTCTGTTGTTGGGAGGAGCCAACATGACCGAGGTGACTTACAGAAGAGTTTATTTGGGGCTCACAGCTTCAGAGAGTGAGTCCATGACTGTCTTAGCAGGAACCATGGCAGCAGGCAGGCAGGCAGGCAGGACGCTGGAGCAGCAGCTGAGAGCTCATATCTTGACCCCCCAAGCATGAGGCAGAGAGAGCTAACCAGGAATGGGTTTGCTTTGTGGGGGGCACTTTTGAGACAGGCTTTTCCTTTGTAGTTCTGGCCATCCTGTAATTCGCTCTGTAGATCAGGGTGGCCTCACCCCTGCCTCCACTATGACTGCCCAGCATCCTATCAAGACAGGAAACTGGCACTTGGATTAATTTCCTATTCTGAATTGTTCTGCTGGGGGGAACCAGCAGCACAGGAATGGGCCCTGGACAGATGCATCCCAAAAGACGTGTGCTCAGTCCCGGCCTGCCCTTTTAAACAGCACGTTTTCACAGGAGCCCAGCATACACACACACACACACACACACACACACACACACACACACACACACATACACACACACCTCCAGGAGGCTGGGAGCTGAGAAGAATGGGATGTGCCGGGAGGAGGGCGCCTGGCTCGCCTGGCATCGGCTGACAAAGGAGCCACACTGGTGCGTTGGAGGCAGGGCCTGGAGACAGATAAGAGTGTTCGGGCGGGGAGCCGGCCCTGGGCCGAGAGCAAACAAGATCTTCACATCAGCACTTGCCCTACTTCATAAGCAAAATGTAGATCAATAAATTACACTCCCTTTAGCGGGCTCGCACGCTGACTGTACCACCTCGTCAGCAGCGATCTCCGGGGAGGAGGGTGGCAGCTGAGGCCTGGGTGGGGAGGGCTAAAGCCAAGCTTGGCACCCTCAGAACCACAGCTCCTGGGCTCCATGTGAGGAGCTAATACGAAGCCCCCAGAGGTAAGACGCGGGTCGCTAGGTCACTGAGCCGTCCCAGATCACCATCTCACGGGGCCTCAGTCTCCTTGTTTGTGAAGTGGGCATCATGATGAGAATCGGGTGTTTGCGGAGGTCACAGTGAGGGGCACACAGAAGGATGAGCAGGAAGGTAGCTGGGGAGAGGGAAGGGACCCAGATGCCACAGCCACTGTCCTGTCGGGGTGCAGGTGACAGGATGCAGGCCCTCTCTGCTCTCTTGCATTAACCCTCACTGCAGTGGAGGAAAGGCCAGTGTGGAGAAGGGGAAGGGCTCCCCCAGTCGCCAAGACAGACTAGACAGGCCCGGTGGCCTCAGGACTCCAGGGTCCGTGCTAGGAGTGGGGTTGAGTGGGAAGAGCAGGAAGAAGAACTGGCAACCCTGTGAAGCAGGGAGCAGTGTTTGTGGTAACCGGGTCTGAGAGCATGTGATACACTGAGAATCAACCTGTCCCGGTGCCTGCCCCCCAGGGACCGTCTCCTTCCTTGCCCACACAATAGGACCACTATTTCTTACTTGCTTTTTCAGATAAGAAAATATGTCCTGAGATCATACAGCAGGATTTGAACCCAGGTCTGTCTGGCTTCCCCTGAGGGGCCTCAGCCTGTTCCTCCCTGGCACTACCCTGTGTTCACACACAGCTTCCAGATCTTCACTCACACCATCTCTGGGCTGAGAGGCAGCCTGAATAAGGGTCAGGATCGCTCCTGCTGCTTCCCCTGCACCCCGAGCGTCTGCTTCACACCATTGCACCTGCCCTGCTTAGTGAGAATTTAATGATCTGCCTGGCCCTCAGCCAGAACAGAGGGAGGGGCTGCACAGTAGGCAAGGACTCATGAAAACCTCTCCCAAACCTGGCGACCCTCCATGGGCTGCAGGAGTTGGGGTAGGGCCAGGAGGACCTCTTGGTTTAATGCCCAGAGTGGTTGCCATTGCACAAATACCCTGAGGTCCACTTAGCAACAGAGTGTAAGCAACGGGGGCGTGGCTGGCCTTCAAGGAAATGAACCACTGTCTGCCCACCACTCCCCCCAGTCAGCGGAGGCGCTGTGTGTGTGTGACGGACTGCACTATATTAATATACGATGATATAATGGGGTGTATTAACATCATTGAACACACGAGATGATAAAAGTCACACCGCCAGCACTTCCTGTGATTTATATGCACAGCCAGGCCATATTCAGACCGGCCAGGCAGCCAGGAGGAAGCCCCACTGGGACTCTGGGGATTGACTGGGAGAAGGCGGGGGACAGCCAGAAGCAGGGCAAAGCACAGCAGGCACAGCCGTGGGGTGCCTGGCCAGGTGCCCAGCTGGAGCCCCCAGAAGTCCTCCCCAAAGTAGCTTCCATCACAGTGTTTGTCCCCACCATGGCAGATGACTTGTGTGGCTCCTCCTTGCTTGGTCCTGGGGCCCTCCTCAGCCTCCTCGGCTGGTACAGCCTCCTTGTCCTCGGCCCTGCACCCCAGGGCTTACAGCACACAGGCCCCGGCTGCCCCTCTATGTTCACCCCTTGGATGAACCTTGAAGGCCAGGATCCCAGCCAGCTGACCTCCCCTGGGACACCAGCTTGCTGATGTGTCCTACTTTGCGGGTCCTGAGCAGGAACTGCCAGGCCTCAAAACAGCCACTCTATCTGTCCTTCCTGCTGTTCAGGCCAAAGCAGCATCAGGACCCTGAGTCTGCCTCATTGCCTTAGCCTGACTTAGCATCAGGTGTTGCTGGCCTCATTCTGGAAACAACCAGAACCCATCTGCCACTTACCAACTCTGGCATGTGACCCCTACCAAGCCAACTCCCATGCCTCTGGCAGGATGGATCCCAGTCTCCTCATCCGCCCCCCAACTCACCCTCTCAAACACCTGCATGCCTGTCTACAGCTGGAAGGACCTAACAAAACCCCATTAACTCAGTTCCTCCCTTCTCAGGAGCCCAGCAGGCCTGGTAGGATCTGCCTGTGCCTGATTCCTTTCCACCACGCTCCCCAGCTCTGGGCTGTGCTACCCACCATCCTAGGGCCTTTTACCCAGAGTTCCCACTTGCAACAACACACACTGCCCACAGGTGTGTGGACTGGGTGCCTCCCGACTGGAACGTCAGACCCTGAGGAGAACCATTTACCTCTCTCCCCGTCTGCCACAGCCCCAGGACGTAGACCAAGAATATGAATGCCTTTGAACATTTGAACTTTGAACTTTGAACTGACTTTGAACAGTGTCTTGGAGCAGCAATCCACTTTTACTGGCTCTCCTCAGTAGGTCCCATCAAGATTCTGTCAGAGAAGGGCTCATACAGGACGTCCACGAGAATGCTTAGTGGGTAAAGTCGCCTGCTATGAGGCCGACAACCCGAGTGTGATCCCTGAGGCTCACACGGTGGGAGAGAACCCACGCCCATAAGTGTTCTGACCAGATTCATTCTGTCACCAAAACTCACTGCTGCCAGCCCTCCAAAGGGGACAGGTGCTGCGCCCTTCCCTCCAAGGGGTGCAGGATCATATTTAATGTCACCCAGGTGGCGAGCGGATGAACCACCTGCACTTCTGCTTCATGTGCCAGCAAAACCTGTCACCTCCACAGGGAATGAGTTCTGTCACCTCTGAACCCCTGGGACCTGGGGAGGAGGCCTCCTCCATGGTCCTCGGGCCAGAAATGCCAGGGACAGGATACCACTTCTGCTGATAGCAGCAGGTGCATACGGAGCAGGCGTCCCCAACCCCTTGCCACGGAAACCTCCACAGGTGTCACTCAGTTCTGCACTGCAAGCCACATGCCCATCATGCCCCAGCTCCCAGGACTCAGCAGAGTGCAGGGCAGCCCCTCTCCGGTGTGGAGGATGCAACCCACAAAGGGACTTACTCATTAAGACCTTCTGCAGCCCTTACCCTGACGCTGCTCTTCACGTGGGTCCAGAGGCCACTGCGCAAGTCAGTCAACACAACTTCACCTCAGGCCTGTCCTAGAAACTTGCCCTGTCACTATCAGTCGGCCACTGTCACCTCCGTAACTAACCGCAAGGGAGTCGCAGAGACTCCAGGAGTGCCGTCGGCAGCTGCTGCTGAGATCTGGGCCCACGGGCACCAAAGTCCCTGTCACCTGACCTTCCCCCAAGTCCATGAGGGCCACCAGCATATCTGAGTCTTGTCCAAATCATTTAGGAGTGGGCAAGAGGTGCCCACAGGCTCCACAACACCCAGTCCTGCAGAGGGGGCCTTTATCACCCTGTGGGCCCCAAAAGTCCCATACGGTTTAAGTGGGTCCCTGGGGCCAGCTCAAGAAACAGAGGGGCCTGCCATGTGCAGGAGGCGTGGCAAGGCCTCGCGGTGACAGCAGACAGTGGTCTTTCAGGGAATAATCACAGGAGAACGAGAACGCAATATAGCGACTGGCATCCCACCCCGCAGGCGGAGACAGGCACAGCACGTCCTTGAGGCTAGCCTGAGCCGCACAGGTACCTCCTGTCTCAAAATACGAGAGCTCTGTAGCTTAGTGGTAAGTGATTGCTTGCATGTTCAGGGGCCTGAGTCTGTCCCAGCACAGCAAAAGCAGGGATTCCCAAAACCCTGCCCAGTCCCCTCTGTGCTTCCCACCCATGTCCCTGAAAAGACCCTCTCATCACCGACCCTTGGCCCTGGCTCCCTCCCCATTGCTGTGTTTCTGACAGGGTTTCTCTAAGCAGGTGGCCTACAGCTTCACCGTGGTCTGTTCCAGGTTACCCTCTCAGCGCTGACTCCACCTCGACCTTCACACCGGGAGCACAGCTGTGCCCGGACGGTACCAACAGGCACGGTACTCCCCAACTCTGCCCAGTCCTGACAAGCATGGTACTCCCCAGCTCTGCCCAATCCCAACAAGCATGGTACTCCCCGGTTCTGTTTTGTGTTCCTCTCCCTCCAGTCTGGCCTGTAGGTGTGACACAAGAGCATGACGGGGACAGAGTAGCACCTGAGACCCCGCCCCATACATTCAAGAATACAGATGTGCACATACACGGGGCACCTAAGATACCACTTCACATACTGTCCAGAACCCGGGTGCACACACAGCCCTCTGCACAGCATATGGGCTCACTGTGAGAGGTGAACCTGATGATGCCCACAGTCTGTGCATACAAACATGCCTCTGCTCGGCATGCATGCTGCACACATACCATGCATGCACACATGGAGACTCAGGACAGCAGGCAGCTGGCAGTCTGTTTGCAGATGCGCAGGCCTGTTCACAACCTGTCATTCCGCACACTCAAGAGGCTGAGTCAGAAGGGCTGCAAGATCAAGTACTATGTGAGCAACAGATTGAGTTCAAGGCCAATCTGTGCAAACTAGTGAGACTGTCACAAAACAGGGTAAAGGGGGCCTGGAGCCGTAGCTCAATGGTAGAGCACTTGCCTAGCACGAGAAAGGTCCTGGGTTCAATTCCCATAACTGGAGGTAGAGAAAGGAAGGAAGGGAAGAGGGAGAAGAGAGTAAAGAAAGAGAAAAGGAGATTGAGATGCTAATTTCCCACCTCCCAGCCTGCTCTCCCCTGTGAGTAGCCCAGCAGAAGACAGCAAGAGAGCAGAAGCAGGGGATGGGGTGGGTAGGTGAGGGCCAGAAGGGCAGTGGCCAGGAGGCAGCAGGAGGAAGAGAACTAAGGGTGGGCTCTGGGGCAGCCCCTAGACTGTAGCTGTGTCCTGTCTCGCCAGTCTCTTCTACATGAAGAACAAAGAGTTGGAGGAGCCTCCTCTCCTGCCCCAAGTTGCTCTTAAATAACCACGAGGGAGCCAGGACCCTCCCTGAGGACCACAGTCCTGCAGGAGAAGAAGGGGAAGAAGGGGACAGTAATGTCTGTAATTTGTTTAAATAATCCCGCTGAACTGGAAGAAAATTAACAAATGAGAAAGCAGCCCGAAATTAATCAAACTTCTCCCTGTCCATGTCCCCCCGCCCCGCGCTTTCTGTCTTAATGAAGGTTATTTATCCAACGAGCAATAAAACAGGGAATTAAATTAAACAGGCCCTCTGTTCCCTCCTCTCCCCACCCCAGGGAGGCAGCGGCCCTTCTACGGCTTTATAACTGTGCAGGCTGGGGACTGTGGCAGACAGCGACACCAGGCAGAGTCCATCTCTACAGCACAGCCAAAACTAAAGAAACAAAAGGTTCGCTTAACCTCAAAGCTGGTGGCAGATAGGAGAGGGTCCTGTTGCAGGGTGTACCAGATGGGGGGGCTTAGGGAGACTTAGGGGAGGGTCCTGTTGCTGTTGTATCAGATGGGGGGCTTAGGGGAGGGCCCTGTTGCTGGGTGTATCAGATGGGGGCTGGTGCTCAGCAGGGTCTGAGGAAGATATACCAGAAGCACCATGTTGGGGCCCTGCCTCTCAGCTAGGTCAAGCATTCTCCTCCCACAGAAGCTGTTCACTGGCTCCACCCTCACATGAGTCTATGTTTGAATGTCCCTTCCAGGTGACTTCCCTGACAGCCATGTTGTGTCCCCAGCAGACCCACACGTCCCATCTCCCCTCATGCCCTGATGCCACGGCCTTATCTCTGTCTAGGGAGAGCAGTCACCTGAGGAAGCCACCTCCGTAGACCTCCCTGCCAGAGCTGCTCCCTCTGCCCCAACTGCACTTCCGCCCACACCATCCCTGTCACAGTGGCCATCCAAGAGCATGCCACACCTCCTCGTTCCAGGAAGACAAGAGTCATTCACTCTGGCCAACACCTCAGCCCTGCGAATCTGCTCCACACTTCCCTCCAACGGTTGGAGCCTCGTGGCATTTGCTAAATCTGAGGGACCCAAGACAGACATAGGCCAGAGGGTACACCACTAAGGGGGTCCCTGTCTCCTGGTCACTTGGCATCTCAGGCTGGTCTCCTGACACACAGGCCTTTAGATTCATTCCACTTAACTGCTGCGCACAGGAGCGACTGGCCTGCTGGCCTGCTAACCTGTCGTTAAACACTGCCTGAAAAGAAACCACGGCTCTAAAGTTAAAAGGTGCCCAGTTAAAATGAAAGTGCTTAGCCTCTGGTCTGGCCACAGCCACTGGCTCCTAACAGCAGCTCTGCCCAACTCCTGGCTCTCTCTCTCTCTCTCTCTCTCTCTCTCTCTCTCTCTCTCTCTCTCGTGTGTGTGTGTGTGTGTGTGTGTGTGTGTGTGTACTCGCTCATGTGTGGCCACCCCCATGGGTGAGGACAGCAGGCACAACACAGCCACGGCTGAATTATTTATTCCGTACGTTGTTAGCACTGTAGAGAGAGCAGCTGTGTCTCCAGGCTTCAATTAAAATATCAAGGCACCCACACTGTCTGCCTCGCCACACGACTCCCTCTGACGTAGGGCGAGAGGGCCTCCATCCGCAGCCAGCACCCTGGCCAGCGCCCCAGCCCTAAACCTTGGCTCTGTCTCTGTCTCCCACCTTGGGTTTGTTTCTGCATCATGGACATTTTTGGGAGTCGTGAGCCCTGGACCCAGTCCACCAAAACATTTCAGTCCTTTCCCTCCAGGACCCCTTAGTCAATCCATGGCCTTAAAGAGCCCTTCTCGTTTCCCAAGGGGCTTGGCCCAGCCTTGATGTAGGACTGATCTCTAGCACTGAACCTCCCTAAAACTGCTACGTGTGGAGTCCCCTCCACCCAGGGATGCTCACAGTCATTAGAAATTAACTTTTAAAAAAACTAAACAAATTTTTATTTTATAATTTAAGTGTCTCTTTTCTGTGGGTCTGTACTCTTCCACTAAGCACTGAGCCATACTTTAGAGAGTTCCTAATTTCTGTGTCAGCAGGCTTGAGGCCAGAACAAGCTTGGATTTCTGATCTTTCTGTCTTCTGAGTGCTGGGATTATAAGCGTGCACCATCACACCTGGTTTGCGTGGTGCAGGGAGATGAGCCCAGGACTCCATCCATGCTAAGCAACCACAACCCAGGCCCTCAGAAAGGGACTTTGAAGTCAGGCAGTGGTAGCACACGCTTTTAATCCCAACACTTGGGAGGCAGAGGCAGGAGGATCTCTGTGAGTTCGAAGCCAGCCTGGTCTACAAGAGCTAGTTCCAGGACAAGCTCCAAAGCTACAGAGAAACCCTGTCTTGAAAAACCGAAAAGAAAAAAGAACGGGGCTTTGGAAAGGTTAAAATGGGAGGAGGTCAGCCACACCAGAGAAGTGGACTTACACCCGGGTAGGTTTCTAAGCCTTCATCACCTCCACCAATGCCAGAAACCCCTGATTCCGGATTCCGGAAAGGTGACAGAGGACAAGAGCCAACGGTTGCTGTGGTCACAAGCTAACTGGGTCACCCAGCAGATCCAATTCACTAGCCCCCAGATGAGAACACGAGGCCCAGTGAAATCAGAGTGGGCGGGCTGAGAAAGAGCAGTGCATTGGTGCCACATGCCCAGGGAGAGAGCGCTGCGGGAGGGTGCTGCAGGGAGAGCGGGGGGGGGGGGGGCTGCAGGGAGAGCACTGGAGGGGCTGCAGGGAGGGCGCTGGGGGGGCTTCAGGGAGGGCGCCGGGAGGGGGCTGCAGGGAGGGCGCTGGGGGGCTGCAGGAAGGGCGCTGGGGGGGCTGCAGGGGGGCTGCAGGGAGGGCGTTGGGGGGCTACAAGAAGGGCGCTGGGGGGGCTGCAGGGAGGGCGCTGGGGGGCTGCAGGGAGAACACTGGGGGCTGCAGCTGGGAGGACTGCAGGGAGAGCACTGGGGGGGCTGCAGTTGGGGGGCTGCAGGGAGAGCACTGGGGGGGCTGCAGGGAGAGCACTGGGGGGGCTGCAGGCAGTGCCACAGGCCCAAGGCCTCCATGAGCCCTTACTTTTTTTTCCATTTTCACGTGTATGGTGTGTCCATATGTATGTATGTACATGCTTTGCATGTGAATGGAAACCCAAGTCAAGGGTCTTCCTCCATTATTTTTCTGCCTGTTCATTGAGGCAGGCCCTCTCAATCAAACCCAGAACTCGCCAATATGGCTAGCTAGCTTGCTTTGGGAGATCCTTACCATTATGCCTACCCGCACAAATGTGAATTCTGGGGATTCGAACTCTGATCCAGACTCTTGGATTGCTAGCACATTAACCACTGAGCCACCTCACAGCCTTTTGATGCATCTACTTTAACAGATCCAGCATGGAAACCCATCTCTATTACTAAGATGCTGCATCCCAGACAGGGGTAGTGAAGTTGTGCATCCTGCAGAGCTGACTCCAGAGACCAGCGCTGCCCACCAGGATGTGGACAAGCTGGCCTCTGAGATGGGCCTCTGGATATGGGAGGTTTAAAACTGGTTAGAGCGCAGCATCACTTTGGAAAAATGATGGACAGTTCCCCCTAAAGGTGACAGTGCATCCAGCTCTGTAGCCAGCATTTTCAGTGGCGTGATAGAGTCTGGGAAAGGAACCTTTAAGTCCACTGAAAGACACATTCGTGGACATCCAGATCCACTTCATTCATGAGACCCAAACACTGGACTCACCCTAAGTTTTCAGAAGCAGCAGAAAGGACACATGAATTATGAATTATATAAAGACACAGTGGAAGAATACAGAGACATTAAAAAAAAGAGAGAGCTGTTTACACACCCTGCCCTATGTACAGAATTCACACTCAGAGGAAGCACCACAGACAGATCTCACACAGTGGAGGGACACAGCGGATCTCACACAGCGGAGGGACCATGGACGGATCTCACACAGCGGAGGGACACAGCGGATCTCACACAGCGGAGAGACCACGGACGGATCTCACACAGCGGAGGGTCCACGGACGGATCTCACACAGCGGAGGGACACAGCAGATCTCACACAGCGGAGGGACCACAGATGGATCTCACACAGCGGAGGGTCCACGGACGGATCTCACACAGCGGAGGGACACAGCAGATCTCACACAGTGGAGGGTCCACGGACGGATCTCACACAGCGGAGGGACACAGCAGATCTCACACAGCGGAGGGACCACAGATGGATCTCACACAGCGGAGGGTCCACGGACGGATCTCACACAGCGGAGGGACACAGCGGATCTCACACAGCGGAGGGACCACAGATGGATCTCACACAGCGGAGGGTCCACGGACGGATCTCACACAGCGGAGGGACACAGCAGATCTCACACAGTGGAGGGTCCACGGACGGATCTCACACAGCGGAGGGACACAGCGGATCTCACACAGCGGAGGGACCACAGATGGATCTCACACAGCGGAGGGACCACGGATGGATCTCACACAGTGGAGGGACCATGGACGGATCTCACACAGCGGAGGGACACAGCGGATCTCACACAGCGGAGGGACCACAGATGGATCTCACACAGCGGAGGGACCACGGACGGATCTCACACAGCAGAGGCACCACGGACAAATCACACACAGCGGAGGGTCCACGGACTGATCTCACACAGCGGAGGGACACAGCGGATCTCACACAGCGGAGGGACCACGGACGAATCTCACACAGCAGAGGCACCATGGACGAATCTCACACAGCGGAAGTATCTGTCTACATGTGCTGAGGTGTAGCTTGGAAACAAGCCCAGCAGCAAATGAGCCTTGTGGAGAGAGACATTGGCTGGGGAGGCTACAGGGAACTTCCCGGACACACAAGGCACAGTGATGAGGGTCATCCATGGCCCCGCCTTCACACCCTGTAATGTGTCTGCAGTTCACGCTTTATGGAAACAAGTCACACCTTAAGGTGCTCAGGAATGAGAGAAGGGACAGCTCTGTCTTAATGGGAATGGCAAGGTAGAAGGAGGAGCTGCAAGGGGGATGCCTAAACACATTAGGCCAGCTCAAGGTTTCCTGGGGGACGTCACCTCCTCTCCACCTCTCCCGCCAAGCAAGCCACCCTGTCCTCAGCTCCTCTCCCTACTGCCAGCCTTAGATCAGCCCCCATTTCATAAGAGGAGCTGAATATGAAGGTTCGCCCCACTCACTGCCAGCGACACTCTGCTCTACTTCCCAGGCTCCCCCTGCCATCCCTACCTCGACCCCACCTCCCTGAAGCTCACCCTAGCAACTGCAAGACTGACTGCTCCCAAGAGATAAGTGTCCTTCCCGAGTCACCTCCCGCAGACACCTGGGCACCACTCTGTCACGTTTCCTGTGGAAGCACAGACATGGCCAGAGAGAGGAGCAGCCCCCAGACTCTATGTCAAGTCAACCACCAGGAGGGTGTGAACCAGGACGGTGTGAACCAGGAATGGCCGGGGCTCCAGTGGGTGGCTATGTAGCCAGCAGACTGCATGTTTCAAAGACTGGCTAAGGACATAGAAAATGCTCACCGCCATGGTTGGTGCAAACACTAACCACAGATGTGAACTCAACCTGCTAAATTAACAGAAGGCTGTGGGGAAATGGGCACAAATCAGGTTTCCACCTGGAAGGGAAACTGGCAATCTCTATTTGCCCCTTTTATGGGTTTATCTTATGTTTAAGCATGTTTTGTTTGCACAGACATCTGTACATACAGAGAGACATTGGCCTGTTTCCGGCCGCACAGAGGCCAGGTTAGGACCAGAGCACACGTGGACGTGCCTTGCCTGGCTGGATGCAGAGGTAAGGCCCACCACAGGGCACCATCTGGTCCAGCCTGGACCCTGTGTAGAGGAAACCGCCCTACAGAAATGGGCACAGCAGTGGAGACAGGGTCACCATCACACGTGACAGAAAACCTTGTTCCAAGAAGCCACAGAAGCCAAGAGTGTCACCTTGCCACACAGAGAAAAGGGTCCTTTCACACCCATAAGAGCGATGCCCAGAAACCACACAGGTGGTGGGGAGGGGTTCCTCGAGGCCTGAGGACAAAGGAAGTCTCTATGCAATCCCCCAGAGTGCCCGAGATCTTGACCAAGGGTCCACGGGGCCGGCCTCTCCTGCGGAATCTGGACTATTGAACTGCAGTCAGCCCTTTAACCCCGCCCTTTAAGAGAAAGTCAGGCTGGTCTGTAGCAAGCCCCTGGTGTCTGGATGGTTTTCCAGGAGACCCCCAGGCTACCCCAGTGGCCTGAAATACCCCAGCTGGAAGCAGAAGCAGAGGCCAGCAGAGCTCCAGGCAGGGCCAGGGCAGTGACTGGCCAGGCCCCTGAGGGGGTGGGGCAGGTGAGGGCTCCTGCTAGGTTTGTTGTACTTTCCTAATTGGTTTTGTGTCTGTGTCCCCAGGGTGCTCAAGATACTCAGGGCCATCTGAGCCACTTAAGCAATTTAAAATAATCAAAGCACTTACAAGGTACTCAACTGGTCTCCACACTCCTCAGCCCTCGGGCAGGGGCAGGGACATCTGTTGTGTCCCCAGTTCCCCACATCCTGCCACCAGAGGAAGTAACCCTGAGCCCAGGCAGCCTCCCACAGGTGGGACAGTCAACTCTCCCAGGCAGGAACATCATATTTAATGTCTCTCCTCCAACTGTCCGCTTAGTAAACAGCAGCTTCCTACAGGAAGCCTCCTGCCACCGGAGCCACCGGAGTCACACATGAAGCCGACTCCGCTCAAAGGGATCCGACAGAAGCCAAGCCGGATGGTGGTGCACGCCTTTAATCCCAGTATTCGGGGGGCAGAGGCAGGCGGAGCTCTGTGAGTTTGAAGCTAACCTGGTCTACACAGTGAGTTCTAGGACAGCCCAGGGCTATGTTGAGAGAGACCCTGCTCTCTGCGAGAGACAGAAAGAGAGAGAGAAAGAGAGAGAGAGAGAGAGAGAGAGAGAGAGAGAGAGAGAGATCGATCTAGGTGTACCCATGCCACCCTAGGCCCTGGCAGAGTTAGTGCTGCCCCTCCCCCACCTGGACATCTTGGGGACAGGATGTAGGCACAGCTTCTGCCGTCTGCGGCCCAGGAGCCCCACTACTCCCCTGTTACTTCCCTCCAGGGTGGGCCTCCTGCCCCTTCAGGACAGTTTGCCTGGGATAAGTTTCAAATTCCCCCATGCCCTAGAGGAAGGCTACAAAATGGGCCACGGCTGCTACTGGCCTGTCCCAGAGGGCATCTGCTCTCAGCCAGCACCAGAGGGAAACTGAGGCCTGGGAAGGACTTGGCTCCAGGACCTCCAGAAGGAGAGGGCGCAGGAAACCCAGCCTCTCCTGCACATCTGGGTACTGGGTTCCAGTCTTTCTACTGCTCAGTGACATGACATCTCTCCCAGCTCACGGCCCTGGAAACTGGTAGCCATGATTCAAACCCAGGCTGCAGCTTCCCTTTCTCAAGCAGATCCAAGCTCATGGGCCCAGCCTGTATCCCTCCCTGGGGACCGATGCCTCGGCCTCGTCACCCCACAGCCATCCAGGCTACAGGAATCAGGGATGTCCTGAGCCACGGGAGGGAGTACAAGGAGTCGGGTGCCCCACCCAAGAAAGGGCCCAGGACTGAGTCACTTAAACAATGGGGGGCAGGGCCAGGCATGAGGCCTGGACACACAGAGGAGGGGGTGAGACTAAGGGAGTCCCGGCCCCTCCCACAACATCTCTCTCATCTCCCTCACCCCGCCAGGCCCCCAGTGGCACCCTGGGAAAGGTCAAGTATTCCATCGAGCAGACCTCGGTTTCTTTTTCTTCCCGGCACGTGCAGGTCATAAAAATGCTAGTTTAATAAACTGGGGGCACGGAAAGGTCGGAGCTCATTAGATTAGAGGGGAGGCAGGCGGGGAGGCGCTGGCCCTAACTTTGAAGACCCAGGCCAGGCACTGACCCAGCTGCAAACCATGCATCCCTGCCTGCTGGCTGATCAGCTGGTCTCCAGCCAGGGGCTGAAACCCGAGGAACAGCCAGGAAAAGCTGCCTCCATCCTGCCACCTAACGTGCTGAGGGTGGGAAGAGTCAGAAAATTTTAGCAGGCTGAGCTGGGCCTTGAAAACTCCAGCTAGCCCATCAGATGGCAAAAAGAATGTCCCAGGAGGGAGCAGGAGACCGCCAAGGTTGGTTTTGGGAAACACGGACCCGGTTTAGCTAAGGTGTGGGGTCATGGCTTGCCGAGGCTGATGCCCTCAGCTCCTGAGACAGTGGCTGGGACACCACAGTGAAACAGCAGGGTCACCAGACCCTGGGCTTCACTTGTAAGGGACCAAAAGCTGTTCCCAAGCCACCAGCCCCTCACAGGGTCAGCCACTGTGGGAAGGACAACAGGGTCCATGGCAACTGGTCCCCTTACAGGAGCCTCCGGACACCAGTGGTCACCAGCCTTCCCTGAACCTCATCCTCCCCTGCCCTCCCCTGCAGCCCTGGCATCCACTGTAGTAGTTTGAATGAGATCGTCCCCCATAGGCTTATACATTCAAATGCTTGGTCCCCAGGCAGCAGAACTGTTTGGGAAGGATTAAGAGGTGTGGCCTTGTTGGAGGTATGTCACTGGGGAGGGGGTCAACTCTGCGGTTTCACACTTGCCCCTTCTGCTGTGGATCCGATGTGGACTCTCAGTTCCTGCCTGCTGCCACGCTTCCTGCGATGATGGTCACAGCCTCACCTCTAAAACTGTAAGGAAGCCCCCAGGTAAATGCCTCTTTTACAAGCTGCCTTGGCCATGAAGTCTCTTCATTGCAACAGAAAAGTAAGACATCCGTAAACCTGTTCTGGGGACACCAGCATTCCAGACCCCGTTAAGAGCTCTGGGTGCACACTGCAGGTTCTGCCAGCGAGCCACCCACACCCACTGGGGGGGGGCAGGAGATGGTGGGGAGGGGGCTGAGCTGGGTCCGGGTGCCCATTGCATACTCAGGCTCTCCAGGTCACCTGTGTGACACTGAGCACACTCTTTAGTTGTGCATACATGTGTAAAAGGAGGGCAGGTCCTGAGCCCCTGCTGCTAGGGGAACTGCACTCCCCCCCCCCCGAGCTATGCACAAACCCTATCGAAACCATGAGCCCTTTCCACAGGGACAAGGAGTTGGGTGGGACACAAAGAGCACGGAGGGAGTGTTCCAGGAGGAACACATCCAGACGGTGACCCTGGTGTGGTGCACTGGGAGGTGACCTCAGCTACTCCCTCCCCATGCAGGAACTTCCAGGGGAGTTACTCAGACCTCAGCTGCAGCGGTTGCTCATGGGATATGTGTCCCCTCCCTCCAGGAGCCCATGGAGGAGGTCCCTCTGGGACCTGCTATTCTCCTGGCCTCCACCAGGAGGCCCGCAGCTCGACAGTGGGACCTCAGCAGCTCCTGAAGCTGTAGGTCAGGAGCAGGAAGCAGGCAGCTGTGGCTGTGTCCTGCAGACTTTCTCACGTTATCACACGTTGTATTTGGGGGTTCCAGGTATACCCGAGCTTTTGACAGGGTAACACAGCAGAGCACACATGATAACTAGGCAGTTGAGGTTTTTGTTTTTTAAGCCACAATTTTTTTGTTATTGTTGGTTTTTCAAGGCTGGGTTTTCTGTGTAGCCTTGGCTCTCCTGGAACTCACCAGGCTGGCCTTGAACTCACAGAGATCAAAGCCTCATAATTAAAAAAAAAAAGTTACATTATTTTGTATGTGTGTTTATGTGTATGTGTGTGTGTGTGTTTATGTATATGTGTGATAGTGTATATACACCACAGTTTATGGGAGTCAGTTCTCTCCTTCTACCATATGGACCCTGGGGATTGAACTCCAGCAATCTGGCTTAGCAACAGGTGCCTCTATACCCACTGAGCCATCTCACTGGCCCAAAATATCACAATTTTTAACAATATGTTTTTATTACTTATTTATGTCTGTGTGTGTGTGTGTACACGTGCGCGCACACAGAGTCCAAAAGAGGGCGACTGAGTCTCCTGAAGCGGTGTTACAGGTAATTCTGGCCCCCTGATGTGGGTGCTGGGAACTGAGCCTGGTCCTCTGAAGAGCAGCAACTCTCCAGCCCCTCGAGGAACGTGTTACTCTAATTATTCTTTATCAATAAAAATTCAGGAGTCAGATATTGGGGTAAGAGCCTGAAAGATCAGAGAAGTAGAGAAGTCACTAACCCTCCTGACCTGCTCTATTCCTTCCTCCAAACAGAGAGCCAGATCCCTCTCCGCCCCACCTTCCTACTTCCTGTCCTATCTATTGAGTCTTCTAAAACCCTTGTGGTTCATTTTGGTTGGCTAGTGGCTAACTCCGCCCTCTGACTCCAAGCAAGTTTTATTTGTCAGAATACAATCAAAATATCACACAGCACCCTCAAAATGTTTAAGTAAGTTTATGACTTTGTGTTCGGCTATATTTGTATCTGTTCTAGAGTACACGCAGCCTCAGGCCTGGACGAGACACATCTGGGACATAAGGACCTTCTGTAACTCACAGAGCATATGAAAGCAGGAGCAGGCCAGATAGGGGTCTGGTCTAGAAAGGGAGCCAAGGGGAGAGCAGACAGACAGGAGAGCGCATGACCCAGATGGTGACAAGGAGTGAGTGCCATGAAGAGGAAGTGAAGTCAGGTGGGAGAGGAGCCTCACACTGAGGGCTGCATGAGAAAGGCCCAGCTGGGCAGATCTCTGTGAGCGCGAGGCTAGCCTGGGCTAACAGAGAGACTCTGTCTAAATAAATAAATAAGAGATTCCACATAGAGGAGACAATGGGGCCAAAGGCCCTTGGGTTGAAAAGCAGTTTGATGTCTTCAGCAATGTGAAGAAAGCAGTATGGCTGGTGTGGGGTGCACCCTGAATGGCTGGTGTGGGGTGCACCCTGTATGGCTGGTGTGGGGTGCACCCTGTATGGCTGGTGTGGGGTGCTCTCTGAGAGACAGGATGTAGCTGAGGCTATCAGGTGCCACAGGCCTCCAGCAGGACTTGACACTGTTAAGCACAATGGGAAGTCAACACCAGGTTTGAGCAGCTGAGGCAGGGGGCTCAATTTGAGCTCTAGAAAGGTGGTTCCGGGGGCTGGAATGTGGCCCAGGGGTGGGGGCTTCCTAGCATTGCAGAAGGAAAGCCCTGCATAAACTGGGCCTGAGGGTGTGTCTTAGGTCTCCATGGCTGTGAGACAGACCGTGACCAAAATGAACTCACACTTTGGGGTAGCACTCCATCACTGAGGGGAGCCAGGGCAGAACCCAAGGCAGGGGCCGATGCAAGGGCCGATGCAAAAGCCGAGGAGAAGAGCTGTGTCCTGGCTGTCCCCACGGTTTGCTCAGCCTGATTTCTACACACCCAGGACCACCCGCCCAGAGGTGGCTCCGCCCACAATGGGCTGTGCCCTCCCACACCAATCATCAATCAAGAAAATGCCCTATAAACTTGCCCATGGACCAATCTGATGGAGGCATTTCCTCAGCTGAGATTCCTCTTGCCAGACAACTTGTGTCAAGTTTGGGGAAAAAATTAAAAATAAAATAAAAACCAGGACATAGTGATGCCTGTCAGCCCAGCACTGGAGGTGGAGGGAAGAGGGTCAGCCCTCTACACAGCTAGTTTGAGGCTGGCATGAACTACTGGAGACCTTGTTGAAGAGGAGGAGGGAGGAAGGGAGGGAGGGAGGGAGGGAGGGAGGGAGGGAGGGAGGGAAGAAGGGAGGGAGGGAAAGAAAGACTGTTCAAAACACTTAGCAGCCTGTGGAGAAGCATGAGGCAGAACCAAGCAAGAGACTAGAAGGAAGGGCTGGGGAGAGGCTGGGAGGGAGGGCAGGGGACAGGCTGGAAGGGAAGGCTGGGGAGCCCTAGAATGAGCTCAGAACTAACCCAAGCCACTTCCTTCACAAAAAGGAAGGGCCCAGTACCTGAAAGTCCCAGCTTTGGGCCTGGAAGGCAGTGTCATGCCTTCCAGGGACATAAACGGCCATGGAATAGTTGGAGACTCTCAGAGTTCCTCTCATCCACGACCTGGGACATGGTGAAAGCACAAAGCTGTTTCTTCCACAGGAAATCTGGTCTCAACTCTGCCACAAAGCTTCCAGGAGCCCTGAGCAGGGGCTGAGGGCTGTGCTTTGGATCTGCTCAACAGCCAGGAGCCATGAGGCCACTCACAGCCCCACGTGCGAGGGCAGTACCCTCAAGGCCAGGCTGGGGCACTAGGCCCACCTGGAGCCCTGTCACTACCCGTGGAGACACGGGCTGCTTCAGTCAGCACCGAGCAAGCTCGAGGCCCTCACAGGAAGAAACGAGAAGCCCAGCAGATGGCGGGAACTCTCTGGGATCAGCCTCAAAGGTCACCGTCTGTTGCAGCCTGCCTGCTCCCAGCTCTTGGGCATCGATGCAGTGTCTCACGCTGACTTGAGGCCCAGCTCCAAGCTGGGTGTGACATTTCCCATGGGCTGACTGTGTGCCAGGCCCTGTGCTGACCTTGCTCACACCTCACCTCCTAATTCCATCCACTTGGCTGAGGGGGTTGGGGCAGCTGTCGTACACAGTTTGCAAAGGAAGGCAGGCTAAGGCCAACCAGCATGCCCAAGTGGTCAGCCCGGCTGCCCTCTCCTCCAGGCCTCAACACTCTCCTATGAGAGAGTCGGCTCCTCTGAGTTCTCTCCAGGGCACAGGTTGGAGTCTGCACTCTGCGCTGGCCACTCTCAACAGTGTCTGTCCTCAGAAGATCCTGTTGGCTCAGTCAAACTCCGGTGTCAATGGCTGCTACAGTAAGTGGGGTGGTAATGACTCCGGAGGAGCAGGATTAATGCTAAGGCTTGACCTTGCCTAAGGCTGTCACCATTACATGGTGTCCATAGTCTCTGCCGTGTCTTCCTCAGGGACCATGGGGCCTCAGCGAGGTGCCCGAGGGAGAACAGGCCAAACCAAGGCTACTGAGCAGGATGTAAATGGTTGCCAGGCCTGTGGATCCCCAGAGTCAGGCGTCTGCTCCCCATGGCCAGGCCCCCATCCCACTTTGCGCTGGTGTGAGCCAGCTAGAGGAAGCACAGATCTGGCCCCTGACATCCCAATAGCCCCCTCCAGGCAGGCTGGCCCCTGGAACTCCCTTCAGAGGGAAGGAAAGCATTGATCAGAGCAGCAGAGCCCAGGTCCCCCTGCATCTAGTGGGAAGGCAGAGTCAGACAGTGACACCCCCCTATACACGCACAGGGGAACAGATACCCACACGCCCCAGAGCTGGACAGCCAGCTGGCGCGGTCTGAGCTTGCCCTGCCCACCCTCCCCAAGCTAACCTTCTTGCCTCTGTAAATGGCTTCTGAGCTCCTGGGCCAGCCTCTCAGTTCTATCAGATTCATTAGCGAAGAAGCAGCTTGTCCCAGCTTGGACCACTGACATCACTAAAAGGGACCCAGGGAACACTGACCACAACTTCTGGATGCTCCCCTCCCCCACTCCCTCTCTTTCCAGACCAGCAATCAATGCAGCCTGCCCACCTCACAAGGCAGGCGCAGACCTAGCAGCCAGGCCTCTTCACACCTGACCAGGAAACAAGGTGGCCTGAGCCCTGGCTCCTATCATACCAACTGTGTCCATCCTTGGGCAGAACAGCACAGAAATACCAGCCACCCCCACCTCGGGGTGCCTTGAGCATCTTGTCTCCCAGATATATGTGGTCCTACAAATGCACTTTGAAGTCTAGCATCCAGATAGGCCGTTCTAGGGGCTCAGCACACAGAAAGTCAGGGGGCCCTTCTCTCTTGAGCACCAGGAGAAGAGTCTCAGGGTTTCATGCAAGGTTCACTTGCAATGAGTGGAGGCTGGGCCAACATCACTGGGAGCACAGTTGGGTGGCCCAGGCTGCCTCCCTCCCAGGCCTGGCAGGGCCTGGATGACTCAGCTGTCCCAGCCATCAGTGGAACAGGCCTGGGACAGACAGCCCCAGTTTTCCCTTTGTCCTCTCCTCTTCCTGAGGCTGGAGGCATGGGAAGACCCAACCAGGCTGTTCACTCCAACGCGGTACTCTGAGAACCCACGAAATGATGATCAGGATCACGAGGTCCCTGGGGACTCCCTGAAATGTCCCTTGCAGGGACATTGACTCCTTAGAGGTTCCTGCTGTTCCTACACCCAAATCAAGTAAAACCACCCAGGAAAAGGCTATCCTGGGAGCACAGCAGGTGCACACGTGTGTGCACACACATTTATGATGGTTGCAGAGGGAGGCAGGGTATGCATTCTGTAGTGGGGTTACCTGAGACTAGTCATGGCTCAACTCTACCCCTCCCGGAGCACTCACAGCACACCATCCCCAGTACTGATGTATCCTCAGCGTTAGACAGATGAGATCCGGGTGAGAGGCACTGGCTTCCTCTCCTCCCACCCTAAGCTGCTCAAACAGCCTTTCCCAGGCCTCAGCAAGCTCTGGAGACCAGGCAAAGGGACCCAGATGTCAGAGTCAGAGGACCAGTGGCCTCTTCTGGTCCCTTCCTCCCCCTCCCCCTCATCACTCACACCACAGACCGAGCAAAAGAGGCAGGCTCGGGGGTGGGGGGAGCTGGTGCATAATTATTGGTAAAATGCTCGTAACGTTCTCCCTCTCCCCAGTAGCTTTCAGTTGTTTTAGCAGCTTAGCAAGCACTTGGCTCCAATTGAATTGCAAATCAGCAGCTCTTGCCCCGGGAAGAGCAGGAGGGAGGTGGTGGAGGGGGCAGGGAGGGGCTGGGAGATAGATGAGAAGGACCTTAAAAGAGGAGGGCAGAGGGCAGAGGGGAGGATGGGAGGGAGGCCAAGGTTAGGTTCAGGTAACTAGGCTAAGGTTGAATAGGCCAGCTTCCCCTTCCTGGCTTCATCACACACACACACACACACACACACACACACACACACACACACACAACCCCACCCCCAACCGAAAACCAGGACACTCTTCTCTAGCTGGAACTGAAGGGCGGGCTGGGAGGGCCACCAGGGGCTTCCTCAACTAACCAGAAGAAAACAAATCTTTCTCGGGAATTGCAATTATTTGGAAACAATGTCAAAACAGAAGTCTTGCTTTATCCCCCTGGCAATCTGCAACACTGTGGTTTCCATTCTACATTCTGTCTGTCTGCCCTTCCATCGATCCACCTGTCCTCCATTTGTCTGTCTGCCTCTCTGGTGTTCCTTCGCACTTCCAGCCCCGCTCCAGGTTCAGGGTCTAAAGCAAGAGCCCGAGCGGGTGCTGCTTCAGAACCACGGCCAGCGCCGAGCCCCATCCCTCAGCCCCACCCTCACTCCACCGTGCACAAGCTTCAGACACAGGATCAGGCACCAGAGCCAAGAGGGCTGCCTCGCTTCTCAGGTAGAGAGGAAGGAAGGAGTCGTGGGCCAGGCACCCTGGGCTGTGGAGGACACTAACCTTGAAAAGGCGGAGGATGTTGGCCACCATGATTGAGACTGAGCTTCCTGAAGCCCCGATGACGCCCACCACGCGCTCAGGCTTGGTGATGATGGGTGGGCCGCCGCTGCCACAGCGGACCTCGGTGCCGTCCTTCTCAATGAGCGCCTGCACGAAGGTCAGCGACTGCTCGAGAGCGTGGGTGTCCCTGGAGCAGGTGTCCAGAATGCGGGCACCCAGCGTGATGTTGGGCAGCAGGTCCGGGTCATTGTTGATGCGGTCCAGCGCAAAGAGCATGGCCTCCAGCCGGTGAATGCCCTTCTCCTTCTTCAGCTCCCCACAGGCTTTACCCTCAGAGCCTCTGCCGTGGACAGGAAACAGGCCTCCCAGGGTGATGTCCCCATCGATGCGGATAGAGTTCATGTGGGGGTGGCCCTTGGGCTTCCCTAGGGATGAAGGCACCCAGGAGCCATAAAGGCTAAGGAGCAGGCAGAGGGGCAGCCGGGCCCACCACCAGCCCCAGCCTCCCTTCCCAGACATGTCGAAAAGGCCTAGAGACCCATGAAGAGTGGGCCCCACTCCTAGCCCTGGCAGGCCCTGGGTCCCACGACCTGGGTACACATGAGCAAGGCAGCTTCAGCAGCAGGGTGGCTGGAGATGGCCAATGGACTGGCCCATTCCAAAGATCTCCTCCCCTCCTCCTCTTTGATACTTGAATGGAGCTCAATGGCCCACACAGGCCAAATCCCCAGACGACAGAAAGTGGCCGGAGCTACAGGAGGTCTCAGATCTTTGTCCCCGTGTCCTGCAGGCCAGATTGCCGCGTCTGGCTGTGGAAAGGGAGCTGAGCTCCTATCCTGGCAGGATCTTAGCATCAAGGAGAAAACAGCTCCGACCAGTGCTGACAACCTGGGAAGAGAGAGAGACTATCAACTCAGCCCGAGGAGGACATTTACTATTCTGATTCCTCATCAGGAGCCTGGGAGAGGGAGCCCAGAGGTTATCGCCAAAGACGCCATAAATCTCTACTTGATTTTCATTGCTGCGGCCCAGCTCCTGAGGAAATGCAGAGCTGGAAGCAGAAACTGGGTCATGTTTAAAGACCTTCACTGGCCAGGACCCATTGCCCTCAGAGGCCAGGCCTCTGAGAAAGTACTCCTAGGGACAGCAAGCATGGCTGGGGAGGAATGGGTTCCTCAGCATGCCCTGGGAAGATATAGCGAGATACCTATTCTGTCAATCCAACCTCATGACAGGAATGAGGAAACTGGCCAGGCAGTGGTGGTGCACGCTTTTAATCCCAGTACTCTGGAGGCAGAGGCAGGTGGGTCTCTGTGAGTTCAAAGCCAGTCAGGTCTACAGAACAAGTTCCATTCCAGGACTGCGTCCAAAGCTACACAGAGAAACCCTGTCTCAAAATGAAGAGGAAGAGGAAGAGGAAGAGGAAGAAGGGAAGGGAAGGGAAGGGAAGGGAAGGGAAGGGAAGGGAAGGGAAGGGAAGGGAAGGGAAGGGAAGGGAAGGGGGGAAGGAAAGAATTGAGGTCCCATAGAAGTCTGGGCCGAATCCCACAGATCTTTCTCACCTTAGCCCTAAATAAGAAACGTAGCTGTTTTGGGGGGACCCAGAGTTCTGGAAGGAAAGCCAAGACCCCGGGAGGATAGCAGCCTGCCCAAGAAGGCTAGAGTGCTGGCCGGGCCCAGGCCAGGAGCTGCAACTCCAAAGATGGGAAGAAGTGGAAATCTGGGGTTCAGAGGCAGTTCACCCCAGTCACACAAGTGCCCAAGCAGAGGGCAGAGTCAGGTCTCCTCCTCCTGTCCCTCTCCCTGCCCGGTCTGGTCTTCTCTGCCCTCTGTCTGCCCCAGTGGGGCTCCAGTTGTCATCATTGTTGTTATTGTTGTGGTTAAATATTTATCTGCAGGGTAGAGGAGAAAACAGAGCTTTTCCTCATTCTCACAGCTAATTTGGGCTAATTTCCCCTGGGAATTCTGTGCACACCCCCCAGCCTTCCCCCTAAAGCCAGCAGCCTTCCCCTTCTACTTCCTCTACTTCAAAGGCCACCAACAAAATGGCTGATAGCTGAGTCAGGGCTGGGCTAAGAGGCGACCCCAAGACCCCTTCTCCAAGGGTTTTTCAAGTGAAAGCCAGCTAGCTATTTGGTCACTCTGTGCCTCAGTTTCCCATGCACTGAAGGAGCTGGGATCTGAATGGAAAACATCCCCCTAGAAATGGGGTGCTTCCATCAAGGCCCAGCAGTGGTCTTGGAGCCTCCCCTCCCCAACTCCCCTCTGGTTCACCTACTGAAGCCCCTAGGGGAGGGAATGGAAGGATGCAGACCCAATTACAGCCTCAGCTTCTGAGCTTATCTGGCCTTGGGAGCCTCACAGTGAGTGTTGGGGGACAGGATTGAACCCCAGGGTCAAGCGCAAGCTAGGCAAGCTCTCCACCCCCGAGCTATGAGACCAGACCTCGAATCTCCCTCTGCAACAGCCCTCAGCAGTCAAGCCTCTAGCAAGGACCCCACCTAGCGCCATTCAACCAGAGAACTGGTAGCCCAGAGGCATCTCATAACCCTCTCAAAGTCACCCAGCACATCAGATGTGTCGGGTCTAGAAACAGACACATAGAGAACCTCGAAGATCCACCTTCTCCAAGACCCAGGGACCCAGGGCTAGAGCCACGGCCAGTCTCAAGGCCATCCCTGTTCAGAGCTGCCATCCCTCACCCCTCAGGAGAAGGGCTTTATGGGCTCACTTTCGAGGTGATTGTGAGAATGGTTAGATGGGCACTAGGCGGTTCATAAGCAGTTGGACAGAGATTGGTGTCACATGGGGTCCCAGAACCCTGCCCTGCCTTGCCAGGTGGACACATCTCCCATGGGTCTCTCTTGTGTTTAGATATGTAAGTGGGGTCAGTTGGGCGAGGCTCCAGTCTGGGCACCATGCAGGCTCCTTGGGTAATGATCTGCGTGCCGGCAGGGCATGGACATGCCGGCAACTGCCAAGGGGTTACTGAACAGTTCAGACAACCCCAGGGCAGTGGAAGAGCACAGTGCGCTGCCCTGGAGTAGGGTGGAGCGTTCAGCCCGGCCCACAGAGGGAGCAGCTGCAGACTGCGAGTCACACAGAGCCCAGGAATCCAGTGTCTGTGCAGGGTGCCCTAGGCTCCGGTCACTCCACTGAAGCCCTTTCCCGGGGTTCACTGACAATTCCTAGGGACTCAGCACACTGCCCACATGTGGGAACGATCAGGGCATGAGGGAAGCATGCCCAACACAGCAGGGCCAGAATCGGGAGCCCCAAAGGCAACTTTTCCAGCTGCCAGACCTGCCCCATGAGTTCCTTCCTCTCTGGCCATATCAGGTCCCCGGGCAGATTGCAGTTCCTCTAAGGGGATTGGTGGACGCACCTACTTTAGCGTCCACACCATCTTTTGATGCTGTAAGAGGAACATGGGGGAAGTAAAAATACCCTGAAAGGAGGCAGAGATATCCCTGGGGACATCTGTCTCCACCTGCAGGGGAAGGGGGGGGTCTTTGAAGTCCATTCTCCAGGCCTCAGACTCACACACACACACATTTCAAAATAGCCAGGGAAGCTCAAACCTCCCTGCAGAAGGAGCCACCAGGATGGCTGCAAGTCCAGCATCTCCTCCTCTTCCCCTTCTCCCTTCCCACCATCCCTGGCTTAGTCCTCCCTACTCCCTCCCACTGGTTTCAGGGTGGACGGTGGCAGTACCAGAGGAGGAGCAGAGCAGACAGTCCTCCCCCGTAGAGTATCAGCTCACAGGCCGATGGTCAGGCAGAGAGTCCTCCCCCGTAGAGTATCAGCTCACGGGCCGATGGTCAGACAGAGAGTCCTCCCCCATAGAGCACTGGCTCACGGGCCAATAGTCAGGCATTTTCCAGAGAAGTCTCTTCAGGGAATGAGGGTGGCAAAGGTAACTTGGGGTGGGCTGCACAATAAGAGGGGCAAGGACCAATTGAGGGCCTCCATCATGGGGGGGCTCAGGACCCTGTCTCATTGGCAGCGCAGAGTTCCCTCAAGCAGGTCCATCGTGCCCTTCTGATCTCAGTCCTTCCCGCCCAGGCAGGGCCCAGTCCAGGAGGAACTGGGGCACAGAGCAACAACCAGGCCAGGAGAACCAGGATCCACCAAAACTCCAGGCGTCCTTCACTGAGCTGCCTTTCACTCTTCCAAACCAACCAAACAGGACAAAACCCAAACAGCAAACTCGAGGGCAGGAAATGGGGGTAACCATGTACCTTGTCACAAGACAGGGTGGGAGTCATTATACTTGATCTTCTGAGGGCTGTGCCCTGGGAAATACATGTGCAGAGGACCAAGCCATCCATGGGGTGCCATAGGGGAAACTAGAGGCCAGACCATACCCTCAGCCCTCCTGAGCCTTGCTCCATCACCACGGTGACCTGCCCCCTTGGATACCTCTGGTTTCCATCCAGTCAGGTGCTCAGTAAGCTGGAGACTGTGAATGGCTGAGTTGGGGCTGCCCTCAGCATCTCACACACTAACAGGCAAAATGAAAGGGACCCAGAGGCCTCTCCCCTCTTGCTGCCTGAGCTTCTCTCCACCACCCAGCAAAGGATCGGCTTGTGAGTCAGTACCCTCCCTACAGGACATGACCTGTGCCCAGACACAGGAAGCCAGCCACTCAAACTCTCCCCTGGCCAGCAGTGAGAAAGTCCACAATAACCCTGCCTGTCTGAGAACAGTTTCGCAACCCCACTTGGCACAAAGCCTCCCATGAGGAGGCTGTGCCCTCCATGGCCTCTGCACCCTGGCATATCAGTCCTATATTCTCAGCATGGTATGAAGAATGGATGCTTGCCTGCACTGCTCCCCAGGGCCCGGCTCTGTATTCACAAGACCCTATGATATATTAACACTGCTAGTTCTAAAGGTGGATCTTGGGGTAGGTTTTCAGGCCATAAACAGGACTGACTGGCAAGGCCAAGGCATTGAGGCATCTGGAACTTTCCACCCACTCAGCCGACTGAGAATTATTCTAAAGAGAAGCTCTGGGTCCCTCAGCATCACCACAGCCACAGGCTGGTAACCGAGAGTGTCATGCTGGTGCCCACTCTGGAAGCCCCAACCCAAATAGCTGAAGCTCCCAAACCACATCAAGTTCTAGAACAGTCCACACCCGCAGGCACCCATTCATTCAGGTTCTGCAAGAGCACAGGTCTGATGCAGAGGTTGTCGTGTGTGGAAGGAGAGACGAGAACGGGGCAGGAGGTGGAGAGGACACAGCAAGTAACACCTCAGCTTAATATCAGTGGGAATGAGGAAAAGGAAAACACGGCATCCAAGGTCCTGTACTTCTGCCCTCCCAGGGGCAGCCGAGAGCCCTCCTTCCCCAGGAAATCCTGAAGCAGATATTACAGCCTCGCTCATGCTGAAGCTGATGCTGGGGGTTGGCGGCACATCCGGGGCCCATGTGACCAGCTTCTTTACATCTCCTGTGCTTCATCCACGGTTCAGAAGACAAAATAACACGCTCAATCAATGACAGGCAGAGGCAGGTCCCCGCCCGGAGTCAGTCATGTCACTCCACTGAGGCAGAGCCCAGGACAGTCAGCAGCAACGCCTGCCGTCCACAGATGGGGACTCAGCCCTTCAACCAAACCCTTGGGACCCTCATGTGTGGCCAAACACGGACTGCAGTCCCTTCTGCCGTGACCATCTGCCCCACTAAGACTCAGGCACACATACCTGGGTAGCTGAATGGAGATGAGGGGGGCACAAGAGCCACGTAGCACTTGGGGAGGGGTCAGGGACGGTACTCACAAGAGCCACGCAGCATTGCAGGGGGCGAGGGAAGGTACCTGCAAGAGCCCTTTGGGAAGAGGATCATGGGGGAAGGTGTCTCTGAGGAGTTGCATTCAAACAGAAAGTAAAACAGGGACAGATTAGCCCTGTGGGCTTCTGGGGCAGAAGCCAGGAGGGGACCAGAGGGACATAGGCCCCAAGGTTGGTGCTTAGCTTTTTGTCAAGGAAGAGCAAGAGGACAGCATGTCCAGAGGACAGGGAGGGAGCAGAGGGGACAAATTCAGGGAGGGTGACTGGCTAAGGTCAAGTCAGACTCCATGGCCACTGTTCAGACAGAGAAATGGGGGCTTTGAGCCCAGCAACAAGATGAGAAAGAAACCTGAGGCCCAGAGGGACGGCCACCTATGCAGGCCACAGATGCCCAGATCAGCAGAAAGGGCCATTCCAGGTCAGCTAATCACCAAAGCTCAGGACATCAGCCATCCGTCCTGCCTGCTCTGCCACCTTCTCTGGGGCAGTGAAGTCCACGCTGCCTCCTCCACCTTCAGGCCCAGGACCCACTGCCCAGCCCTCTCCTCCCTGTCTCATCTCCCCATCTCCTCGCCAGGGTCCCCAGCCCTCCCTGCACAAGACCCAAGCACACGGGTGTCTGAGCCAGCAGCTGGGGTTGCTGTGGCCCTGATAATGCCCCCTCCTTGTCCTGTTCTCTCCCTAAACCCAATGCCCCAGGCCCAAGTACTGCTGGAGTAGGGTGCTCAGCCCAATCTGAATCATCCTGCCGCAGAGTTAGAGACACGGCCACGTCCAAGGACAAGACTCCATCCCTAGGCCAGCCACACAAAGGCCATGGACCATAAGTGGCCATGCTGATAACTGTGACAGACAGTGCCTGCCAGAAGCTGCAGAATTCAGGCTGAGTCCTGACTCTCATCTCTATTTGAAACTAAAGACGGTTCTTCATCCAGGGCAGAGATTTTTTTTTTACCTAGAAGTCCTAACCCAACCAGTAGGTACAAGGGCTGGTTTCTGTCACCCAAGAATGTGAGGAGGTAGCCAGAGAGCCCAGAACTCTGGTCTCACGCCCCCCGCCACACACACACACACACACACACACACACACACACACACTCACTCACGCCTTAGTACAACCCATGGGAGCAGTTGCTGGTTCCTTCTGGTCCCGAAGTTATCACTCTCAGCCCAATGATTGTGGCCTAACCTTCTCCAGGAGAGGAACAGCTTAACGACACTGTCTCGCGAAGGCCTAAGATGGCACCGGCTGCCATTATGGGCTGTCATTTTCCAATTACTGCAGATATTATCTGCTTTAATTGAACAGGGTCCTGATAATGCCATTATCCTCCAAGTTACCCAATTCATTTAATATCTGCGTGTACACACATATTAACACCTGGCTGCCACCATGAGACTGCTTCACAGTGACGTTCACGGGACGACACTTGGATGGGAGGGATCGGCTTTCATTTAGGGGTCACTTGTCCGCTCCTCGGTGTGCTGGTTTTACCGAGAAACCAGAGGACTGGGACAAGGCAGAGCAGCCTCTCTCGGCCTGCAGCCTCACAGGGCTCAGAGAGGATGGCTGCCGTGGGCTAGCCCAGCTTGGAGCCAGCAGTTGCTTCTCTTGGGTTCCTTTTCACCGCCTTCCCTGCAGAAGCAAAGCTGTTCAGAGAGAGGAACCAGAGCCTGGGGAGGGAGCAAGGGGCGAGGTCGGAGGGAGGTGTTACTGCATAGAGAGCAGGTGCATGGGACCGGGGAGACAGCCTGCTCTCCAAGGGACATCTCCAGGCAGGGACATCTCCCAATCCTGCTGTGTGCATAGAGTAGTAGTGATCTATGTTGTCTATGGATTGTGCGCATACGCGTGCACACTTGTGCACATATGGAGACCAGACGTGGCCGACAGCTGTCTCCCTCGGTTCCTCTCCTCCCTATTCGTTGAGACAGGCTCTTACTCACTGACTAGGAAGCCCATGGTTAGGCTAGGCTGACTGAGCCGTGACCTGCCTCTGCCTCCCCAGTGCCGGATCACAGGTACATCACCACAGTGCTTGCTCACCCAGGTGCCAGCACCCAAACTGAGAACCTGAGGCTTGCCAAATGAGCCATCCTCCTGCTTCCTGTCAGCCCATTGCCTGGTAATCCCAGCTGACTCGGGCAGAGCTGGCACTCTTGGAAATAGGGTCTTACAGGGAGTGACAGGAAGATGTTGTCCCCACCCCAAGCTCCTCTGCTTCTTCTCCAGGTGGCATGAGGTGGGCTCTGCAGAAGTGTGCAAACCACCTTCCAGTGGCAGGAGCTGCCAGCCCAGCTGCCCAGTCTCCCAGCAGGGCCTGCCCACTGGAAAGTTGGGTTCTGGGCGAGGAGGAGGAGGACAGCAGGGGTGGGCAGATGTCTTGGGGTGGGTGGTAATTAGGGGCTGCTGCTCTGAGCTGCAGGAAGAGGACAGGCCTGTCAGCTGTAATTACAAGGCTCTGAAGTCCATAGGTTCTGCTCCATGTCTTCCCAGCAGCTGGCCCCTGCGGTGGGGTAGGGATGGCCCAGCAGCCCCAAGGTTGGGCTGTGGAGCCCTCGGGACAGGGGCAAAGCTGTGCAGAGCCTTCCGGGCTCTTCTGGCCAGCAAACCATTCAGTCACAGGCTGACTGCCAAGCTCCTGGAGACATCATGCCTCCAACAGAAGGATGCAGAAGCCATGATACAGGTCAGAGGAGGAGGGGAGTACCCTCTGCTAGGCCAAGACCAGGAAATCTGCACAGCTCCCGGCCTGTTCCTACAGCCCTTCCTGCTCCGGGTCTGTTCTATGTGAGCCATCTCTGAACCTGCCTGGAAATCCACCATTCATGGAATGTTCCTCTAGGCTAACCACTGCCAACTTTCAGGGTGCGGGATCATTTCTGGGGTGTTTATCCCTGAGTGGTGTGAGGCAGGTGAGAAGAATCCAGGAAAATGGTAGCCGTCTTTCCCCGGGGTGGGGGGGGCAGGCATGCAGCTCAGGGCTGAGAAGAGATGGGGGGACTATCCCCCAGGGGCAAGAATCTGACCAAGGCTGGGGGCTCCTCCAGGAAGCAGTCTTCTGTTGAGGACTAATGCCCACAGCCCCCTACAGCCTGCCCAGGGCCTGTGCTGGTCCTCTGTGACCCCCCCACCGCCTGTGCTGGTCCTCTGTGACCCTCCCACCTGTGCTGGTCCTCTGTGACCCCCCCACCACCTGTGCTGGTCCTCTGTGACCCCCCCACCACCTGTGCTGGTCCTCTGTGACCCCCCCACCTCCTGTGCTGGTCCTCTGTGACCCCCCCACCGCCTGTGCTGGTCCTCTGTGACCCCCCCACCACCTGTGCTGGTCCTCTGTGACCCCCCCACCACCTGTGCTGGTCCTCTGTGACCCCCCCACCTCCTGTGCTGGTCCTCTGTGACCCCCCCACCGCCTGTGCTGGTCCTCTGTGACCCCCCCCCACCGCCTGTGCTGGTCCTCTGTGACCCCCCACCTGTGCTGGTCCTCTGTGACCCCCCACCTGTGCTGGTCCTCTGTGACCCCCCCACCGCCTGTGCTGGTCCTCTGTGACCCCCCCACCTCCTGTGCTGGTCCTCTGTGACCCCCCCCACCACCTGTGCTGGTCCTCTGTGACCCCCCCACCTCCTGTGCTGGTCCTCTGTGACCCCACCACCACCTGTGCTGGTCCTCTGTAATCCAGTTGTCCCCTACCCCACCTCCCATCTCTGAGCTCCTATAGGAGCAGCTCAGGAAAGCTCCCAAGTTCTCAGCTCCTCACCAAAGGCCTGTCACCTCCTCCTGTGCACAGGGGAACTGAGCCCAGGGGAAAGAGGGCCAAGACCAACCCTGAGAGGTAGAGAGCTGGCATGAGAGGGGAGAAGGGAAGTCCTTTCCCCAGGGCTGGTTAGATGTTAGGCTCCGCTGCAGAGATGCTCCAGCGGCCTGAGGTGCTCAGAAGGGAGACATCCTCAGAGTACTGGCCTGCCTGTCTGCCCTAAGTCCAACCATCCAGAGTAGAGCGGGTGACTGTGAGCACACATACACACCTGCCGCCAGACTCACAGCAGGATGGCCACCACACTGCCACACATGTGACTTGGGGTACCCTGGCCCTGAAAGCCCAGCTCAGAGGGTGCCACCAAAAGCCAGTTTTCTCCCTAGTCGGGGTAGGAGTAGTGAGCGAAGCAAGAAGAAACCAGGTGCCCCCTGCAGAAAGGATTGTCTGCAAGTGTCGCCCAGGGCCAGGGGCAGAGGGCGCTCGTTCTTTGGGCTCAGGACTCCCCGCCGCCGTACTGCTGCCCCAGCTCAGCACAAACAGCCTCGCAGCGCGAGGTGCGGGGGCGCAGCGCACAGTCGGGCCTCCACCTCGGCCCCGCCCCCGCGCGGGGAGGGGACACGACTGCCCGGGCTCGGGGATCCGACCCCGGAGCAGGGACCTCCCCCGCTACACGAGCGCTCTCACAGATTCCTTAGAGGCGCCCGGTTCACCGGGGTTTCGGGGATGGTATGGCCCCAAGTGTTAAGAAAACCTGACCCCAGGTCCCGGAGCTGTGGAGAGACCCCAGACCTGCAGCGCCACCGCAAACCACGGCGGCTGCTGCGGGCGGGAGGTGCTCGGGCTCCAGCCAGTGGCGAAGGTGGTGCCGGGGCCCGACGCGGTTCAGAGAAGGGAGCCCCAGCGCCGCGCTGGCACTGCCCTCCGGCCGAGGACCACGGGGCAAAGGCGCACACCCTGGCCCGCGCCCCCACCACCTAGCCTTTCCGCAGAGGGGGCACGCTGGTGTCGCCGTCCCCATCGGGGCCAACTCCACCTGTCATCAGGGCAGCCCCCACCCCACTTTCCCCCAGATCCGCAGACAGCTGTGCCCCATCCCCGAGGGAGCATCGGAGAGGTGGCCCCAGCCCGAAGAGGAGCCCTTGTACCCGGGTCCCGAGCCCTCTTCCCGGAACTAGGGAGCTCGCTGAGGCCACCTCCCAAAATGCTGGGGTCCCCACCGCAGCCCGCGCTCCCGGAGACCGGAGGGCATAGTCCCCTCCGCCCGTGCTCTCGGACCACAACTCACCGCGCATCGGCGAGGTGAACGCGGCGGCCGGGGGTCGGCTGCGCCCGGAGAGCGCAGGGAGGCGGAGGCCAGCCGCTAGCTGCTCTCGGTGCCGGGAGCCCGGGCCAGGGCGGGCGGCGCTGACGCTGCGGACCACGGCGGGCGCGGAGCCGCCGGCAGTCCCGGGCGCGGCGGGGAGGAGCTGGCGGCCGCTTTGGCCGGAGCCCCGGAGCAGCGTGCGGCGTTCGGCGGCAGCTCCCGGGAAGCTGGAGCTGGGAGCGGCCGCCACCGTGCCGCTGCTGCTGCCGCCACTGCCGCCGCCGCCGCCGCCGCCGAGCCCGAGAGCGCGAGCGAGGCGGTGCGGGGCGCTGCGTGCGCCGAGGCTCGGGGCTGCGGAGCGAGCGAGCGCAGCCGGCCGGGGTGCGGGCACCTGACGGCGGCAGCGGCGGCAGCGGCGGGGAGAAAATGAGAGCGTGCGAGCCAGGCACGGAAAGCCGGGCGGCGCGGGAGGGGCGCGAGCGCCGGGAGCGCGGGCCGAGGGCCGAGGGGGCCGCACCGCTCCCGGCGCCCACCGCCCTGCCGCACCGCACGCGCGAGCCCTGCCCGCAAGTTTGCGCCGCGAGTGCGGGTCGAGCGCGCCACACTTCCGCCAGCCTTTTAAAGAGCGAGCGCCCGGGTCCTCCCCCCACCCCCGACACACACACCTGCACCTCCACCTCCGGAAGCTGGGACTCGCCACCCCTCCACGCCCGCCCCGCCCGCGGCTCCCGCTCCCACCGCACCCGTTTGTCACCCGCTTCAGGAAGCCTCCCCTCCTGTCCCCCAGCCCCATGCGCGTGCCAACTCACCACCCCCTGCACCCCAAAGACATGGCGGAGACCCCTCCTCACCCCCACAGGTCGAGGGTCAGGGAGCCCAGCTTTCCTCCGCACACCCGGCAAAGTACAGCAGAGCTCAGGGACGCAGAGGGGCGCGCTACACCCACCCGGTGCGTCACTGGAACCCCCACCCGCAGGGCCGCTTCTCATAGCCGAACACACACGTGGCATATGCCCCCCCCCCCGTGGCATGCTCATTTACACACTCCTGTCACGAGCATGCATGCCGAGGAAGGAAACTGAGGCCCAGAGAGGTGACTCCTCCTGGCCCAGGTCTCATGGCCTGTAAGCACTCTTAGAACCCCTAGCAATCCTGTGCCCCCAGACCAGGGGAGCAATTCAGGCCCGGATCTGCTGAACGCAGTGTAACAGGTGGCCTGGAGCTAGCCCCAAGAAGAGTCCCTCAGACCCAGAAGCTGACAGCTGGCTGCCCCCTTTCCCTCGCGTGGGCTTTGGTGATCCCGAAAGGATGCGTCAGAGGCCGGCTGAGAAAGCCAGGGACAAGTCAAACAGTCCTTGTAGAGCGGCAAACGCTGGGCCCAGAGTGCAGAGCCGGCTTCCTTGAGAGCCGGAGAAGTGCCCAGCCTTGTCCTAGGGAGACTGGAGAGAGGGTGGCCAACAGAGATGGGGAGGGCTAGGGGCCTCCTTCACCCTGGCTCTCTGCAGGAGAGCCACCAGGCCTGGAGCATTAGGCTATCCTGGTTGCTGCACCACTGATTTCCAAAGACTCTAGAGGAACGCTAGGGAGTCTGGGGAGACCATGTCTGAGCTCCTGTGTTCTGTCTGCTTCCCTCCCTGAGTCCCTACCAGTGCTGGCTCTGCACCTCCGGCTCTGAAGCCGATGAAGGCCCGTGCTGTATCTGTTAACCATCTTTCACGCAGTGCCTGGCACCGAGCCTGGACCACGGTGAGCTTAGGAGTGTTTGGTGAATGGATAACTAGTGGCAAACCGCGTTCTCTCCTTGCTGACCCAAATGCATGTCTCCTTTGCCAGTCAGTCTGGAGTCTCTGATGGAAGCGGCCAGACTGTTTATTCATCTACATTTTGTCTGTATGTAACTGACACCGGGGACCCTGCTTCACTCACAAGGTGGATACGGACAGGGCCACTAGTGACCTCAGCTGTGTGCATCTCCAACCACAGATGCAAAGGCGGCAGAACTCCTCCGCAGCCAAGGGTGCGTGGCTGTGGTCTGTGAGGAACTGGAGTCAGAGGTTCCTCCATCCATTGTACCCAGGCGCCCATCTCCAAGCTGTCCCTGCCCTAGGCCCTCCTACAAAGCCAGCATAAAGGGAATTGAGTCCACTGCACTGGCTGCCTCTCTGGGCTCCTGTTAGTGGGAGCCACAACAGTTCCTAGACAGAACATAATCCCTGCCTCCTTGGGTTGGATGGGTAGATGGAACTGAAAATAACACAGGCCACGGTTTAATAGACCCAAAGCTACTACTATCAGCCGCTCCCTACTCCTGCCCCCCAGTGTTGCCTCCACTCCGCCCATAATTACCCCATCCGCCACCAGCTGTGTTGCTAAAGCCGGAAAGGGCTATGTTGTTTTTGTTTTTGTTTTTGTTTTTCAGAGATTAAAAAAAGAAACAGTTGCTGGCAGATGCCAAGTCTGTGGCTGGGCCAGAGGCAGGTCCCCAGCAGAGAGGAGATCTGCCCGGTATCCATGACACCTCAGACCTCCAAAGCACTCCCCCATCAGCCATGGGCCCCAGTTGGCCTGACTGGTTTGGTCGTGGAGAGAGACAAACATGCCCTTCAGAGAACTTCCATGGTGGCTCCTGCCAGGAAGCCAGGCACCGTGGAGGAAGTGACCTCCAGTGACCTGCGGGCTCTGCTGGACCCGCATCTCCAAGGCCTGCACTCAAACCGTTGTCCCCTGAAGACCAATTGCAGACCCTCTGGACCTCAGAGCTGGTCCAGGCTGGAGGGGAGGGGGACAGGGCTGGGTCCTCTGTACCAAGAGCCACTGGATGTGGAGTTCCCAGCCTTCCTGACATGGTATGGCTGGTGGGACTCTCGAGACTGCAGAGTCAAGCCTCACCTCAAACCTTTCCAGGAGACAGTGTCTCCCCTCACCCATTCTCAGGAAGGGGCAAGGTGAGTAACCCCAGAGGGCCAGGAATCTGCTCTGAGACATGCCAGCTTCTCAGAATCCTCCAGAGCAGAATAGCGTCCTCACTGTGACTCCCAAATCCAAACCACTCTGCCAGCTGCAATCTGCCTGTTCGCTTCAGAGACATTCGCAGGACACAAGAACCTGGCTGAAGGCCCCTCTCTGAGCCTCCTGCAGCTCCGTGACTACAGGACAGGAGTGCCACCAACACGGCATACTTACTGCCCACAGGTCTCCCGTAGACTGTCACCATGTTAGCCTTGCAACTTCCAGTCCCTCCTGGTCCCATGCCTATGTACCCCTAACATTCCATCCAGGTGTGCCCCTGACACTCAGACCCACAATTTCCATTTGCTCTGATTGGCTAACAGGACAAGGTGGGACAACGTGGGACAATAGGGTGTCAGACACACCTCTGCGAAGCCAAGTCTCCCGGAACCACAGTGCTGTGCCCACCACAGGACAATCAGGATGGGCTGCAATTCAGCAATGTGCCAGGTGCCCCTTAGCACCTGCAGCATGGCAAGGGGAGGCAGGACAAGAGGTCAGGGGTGGCAAGGGCCTGTGTCTGCTGCCACTAGCAAGAAGGCTGTGCACAGGGACCAGGGCAGGAGTAGCTCTGGGCAGGGAGGCAAGGGGGACAAAGGGGCCCCCAGGCCAACCCTTCTCCTCAACTGCCATTCCAGAGTCTCCTGGTCTGAAAGAGAAGCATCAAATTCTTTCCACAGCCTCAGTTTCCCTCTGACGAGGGAAGAAAAGCAGGGGAGACTGGGAGCAGGGTTAGCCTGCCTCAGCTGCCATGGCACAGCGACCTAGTGAAGAAGATGGAGTGAGATCTGGAGAGGAGGCAGCGGTCCCCACCCTCCCAAGGACCTAGACCCTCTCGTTCATGGTTCATGGAACATCTGCTGTCTCACACCTAAGGATGCTGGGATTGGGGACTACCAAGACAGAGAGGCCTCCGGAGCAGGGAGAGTTTGAATGAGGCCTTGAAAGATGCAAAGGTTTAAGAAAACAACAGCTCCAGATGTGGGGTGTGGCAAACACAGCTGGACACACCTGAATCCTCCAGAGGCCTTTGATTCTCCCAACATACAGTAGATACAGTGAATGCTCCGTGCATACAGTTGGCGCTCAGCAGTGAGCGGCTCTCCTACCCTGCTCCTTTCCGCTCGCCTCCGCCTTCCCTCTCTCTTTTTTCTTAAGACTCAGGATTTTCCAGCTTCTTTGCCACTCTGCAATTTAAAACTACTTATCACGGCTCTCTCTCTCTCCCCACATGTCCAGGGGCTGTCAGCTGCGAGCCAAATGTCATTAGGATGGATGTCACAAGCCCAGATGTCAAAATACAATTAACATTTAAAAGCTGCTCCCGCCCGCCCTCAGCCTGGTGACCAGCCACTCTGTGGCTCCTTCCACTGAGTGGCAGGGCCTTGGGCACCAAAGGGGGCTACCAGGAGACTGCAGGAGGCCTCCTCGCTGGCCTGGTGCTCAGATAAGGTGGGGAGGAGGGAGGGACCTGTAGCAGTGTCCGGCTTCCCAGCACCCACGGGAGTCCCCTTCATCCTGTCTTCCATCTGGACCTTTCCTGAACTGCCGGCCGCTCATACCTTAGGACTCTGGGCTTCTGTCCCAGCCCAACACTGTCATAGGCCGACTGCCCTTCCTGGGGCCATCCCAGCCTTGGTTATCAGTCGGGAATCGTAATGTAGCCACTCACTCGACTGCATGGGGAGAAAAGAAAGAAACAGGCATAAGAGACTCCATGACTGGGCCTGGAAACCCTTGTCCTCCAGCCACACAGCCTAGCCGATGGATGGTTGGGGGCCCCTCTGTCAACTGCCCCCACCACACTACAGCCCTGGCCTATTTAGGAAACTGCTGGACAGTGGCTCCCTCCGTGTGGAGGACCAGGATGGACAGAAAGCTGGAAATGCCCCTGGGACAGCTCACTGCCAGAGCCTGGAAGAGGCCATCGATCCAGATTCATCTGGAGCTCTCCACCCTGCTCAGAGGTTATCTTCAGCATGGAGCACAGAACACCAAAACACTAGACTGACCCAGAAAAAAATCCCCGTGGAGGTGAGCAGGAGGGGTACTGTGTCCTGGCAGGGAGCAGAGCTGAGGGGCTGAGGTCACAGCTGCAGGGACACGCACCCACTCCCCACCAGCCCCAGATTACCTCTTCTCCTCCCCGCCTCCGGCTGCTGCCTCTCAGTCACCCTGCCATGGTTCCCTTACTCCTCCGGGTGCTCTCTCTCTCGGCCACTCCGCCACAGTGCAGACCCCCAAAACAAAGCAGGCTGGGGAAGAAAGGCTTGCGCTGCCAGTACCTACCCCGTGGGCTGCATTCTAATGGCATTTGATTGGATCGGATGCGCTCTTAATTCCCTCCTGGGACATCAGAAGGAGGGTAGGAAAGAATCTCTAATTCATCAAACTGAAATATTAATAGACTTTCAACCAGCTGGAGAGGGGCATGAGGCCCCCACAATGGATAAAAAAGGGGGAACAGGAAGGAGAAGTGGGAATATGCCTGAAGAGGAAGGGAGCTGAGTTGAGACAGGGTTGTGTCACTGGGTATCGGAAGAGAAAGTTTGTGTGCCTTCAGGTGCACTGCTAAGACCATATGAGCCAGACTCTCCCTGATAGCCTGCAGCAGGGGGTTTGTGTAACCACCCACTCTAAGATACAGATGCTCCGAAGCCAGTCACTAGGCCAGTGTGGCACACAGACCCACCGTGGGTCCTAGGGAAGGGGTCCACTGAGTACCAGGGCCCTCCCACACCACACCCCCAGCGCATGCCTGACTTCCCGCCCCTGACTTAGCTGCAGCCCTCCCTGCCTCTGAGATGGCACCACCCCTCCTGGTTTGGATGCGTGTTTGGACCCAAAGAAGCCAAGCCAGGCAGCCATTCAGCACTATGCTCAGGCTGCCCGGCACCCTGGGGATGCAGGAGTCTTGGTGACCCCAAGGCTCCTCTCAGGCTTTGCTCCATCTGGTTCTCCACCTGACCCCAAAGCGTTTTCAGAGGTAGTCGCTTTCCCTCCACATTGCCCAGGTGCAGGCTGCCACAGGCTCTCTCCAAGAGGAGGGGACAACCGTGACCGTGAGAACGGGGCCCAAGGAGCCTGGGACGCTCACTGGGCAGGGCCACCTAGGCACACCTCTGTGGTCTTGGGGCTCAGGAGGGACTGAGGAGCACCGAATTTGAGGCCAACCTGGTCTACATAAGGGGACCCTATCTCAAGCCACAGCCACACCTGCACTCAGGCCCACTGACTGCGTCTCCTCCAGGCCTCTCTGGCCTTGGTCTCCTGTCTGAGGAGGAGGAACAGTGTTCCACAACCCAGGCTGCTGGGCTGACCCCGAGGCGGCACCCAGCGACTCCCACAGCCTCACAGTCCTCCAGCCCCATATGGGCTCCTTCTCACCCTCTGTCCAGACGCCTTCTCCACCCCAAATTTCTCTGCAATTTTAAAGGCCCAAGTGGAAATTTTTAAGGTACCCAGGTCCACGGTTCTCCTCCCGCAGATGGAGTTATATACTCCTCCCGTTTCTTTGGCTTGTAGGGGGTGACATTATCTCAGTGATCTCAGTGCATGGTGGGTGGGTTGACTCCTGTACCCACCAAGTTTAGACTTCAGAAACTGTGGAAATGGACCAAAATCAGCAGCCGGAGGGTGAATATAGAGACCTGGGGGGGAGTCTGCAGGGTTCCAACCCTCTTCTCCTGTACCCATAGCAGCAGAATGTGAATTGTTCTAAGCATCCTCTACAGGATGGAGTCTCATTTGGCCACACACCACCATTCTCAAATAAGAAGCCATCTCTTAGATGCCCGCGAGCAGAGCCTGGATGCGCTCCCATCGCGAGCCTGCAGCGCCTCCCCGTGGCCAAGTGCCCTTACTGCATGCGCTGGCCAGCCTCCGGCTCGTCTTCGGATCGAGCAGGACCCCAGGTGTGAGCTGCCCGCAGGAGCGGGAGGAGGGGAGGCACCGGGATGGAGAGAGTTGTTTTCACCTGAACAGATTCTGGGAGGAGGCAGCGGGGGTGGCAGGGGGCCTATTTCAGGACTGTTTCCCAGCTGGGCCGCCGCCCTCAGATTCGTGCGCAGCCACTCACCTGCAATGACGGAAGAAAGCTTTTTCTAATCCACATGCGCCCTTTAAAAAAGACCACAGGTGAGGGGGGTCCCCAGTTTCTTAAGTAGGAGGTGATGCCAAGGATGGAAGCCAGCAAGGATGGGCAGAAAGTTGCAACCTTCAGCCCTTCCAGTCAGCCCTCTTGGTCAATGTGCACACTTGCTACACGATGGAGCTACAAGGACTCTTATTAAACTCCAAGCTGTACCTCAAACCTGCTAATTTAGATCTGTGCAAAAGGCCAGCGCTTTCTTTTTTGTAAACGTGACACAAGCTACAGACATTTAGTGGCACATGCCTTTAATCCCAGCAGAGGCAGGGGGCTCTCTGTCAGTTTGAGGTCAGCCTGGTCGGCAGAGCAAATTCCAGGACACTCAGGGCTACACAAAGAAACCCTGTATGGTAGTTTGAATAGGTATGGCCCCATAGACCCATGTGTTTGAATGCTTGGCCTATCCTATATATAGGGAGTAGTACTATTAGGAGGCGTGGCCTTGTTGGAGTCACCTTGGGGGCGAGCTTTGAGGTCTCATGTGCTCAAGCTATGCCCAGTGTGGGACATAGTTCACTTCCTGTTGCTGTGAATCTAGATATAGAATCCTCAGCTCCTTCTCCAGTACCATGTCTGTCTTCAGGTTGCCTTGCTTCCCACCAAACAATAATGGACTAAACCTCTCAGACTAGAAGCCAGGCTCAAATAAATGTTTTCCTTTATAAGAGTTGATATGGTCATAATGTCTCTTCACAGCAATAGAAACCCTAGGACATGCTAGCTCAAAAACAAAACAAAAAAAACAAAAACAAAAAAAGCCAGGCTGTGGTGGCCCATGCCTTTATTCCCAGCACTTGGGAGGCAGAGGCAGGTGGGTCTCTATGAGTTCAAGGTCAGCCTGTTGTACACCGCAAGTCCCAGGACAGCCAGGGTTACACAGAGGGATCCTATCTCAAAAAAAGAAAACAAAACAAACAAATGAACAATAACTAAGGAAACTTAGGCACCCAACTTTTGGGATATGAATTCACAAAAAGGACATTTGTGTGTGGCTTTGTAGCCACCAACATAGGCCGGAGCTACACATAGCCAGAGTCACTGCCCTGCTGGCTAGGTGTTCCTTTCTTCTCTCCTGGTGGGCTTTTCCTGGATCCCTTTCTCAGACTGCTGCCAAGCTTCGTAGTGGTCCTGTAATCCAGTCAGGCTTTTACTGTTCTACACAGCAGCAGTAAGCCACACATCTTCTTCATCATCAGTGGCAGACTTATTCTTTTTTTTTTTTTAGGTTTTTCAAGACAGGGTTTCTTTGTAGCTTTGGAGCCTGTCCTGGAACTAGCTCTTGTAGACTAGGCTGGCCTTGAACTCACAGAGATCTACCTGTATCTGCCTCCCGAGTGCTGGAGTTAAAGGCGTGCACCACCAGCACCCGGCAAAAATTGGGAATTCTTAAAGGGAGGAATTGGTTAAAATGGGAGAGATTTTTTCCCCCACATTAAAAAAAATGGGGAACACACTGGGCAATGGTGGTGCACGCCTTTAATCTCAGCACTCAGGAGGCAGAGGCAGACGGGTCTCTGTGAATTTGAGGCCAGCCTGGTCTACAAGAGCGAGTTCCAGGACAGGCACCAAAGCTACAGAGAAACCCTGTCTCAAAAAATAAATAAATAAATAAATAAATAAAAGACTTTTCCATCATGTGGCAACAAACCAAGGAAATTATAAGCAAATGTTACTCATTCTTTATATAACCAAACACCACTACCTGCAGGAAGTAATTCAAAGAGTACTCAAAAGAATGAAATCTTGTCAATGGATATGTTCCATTTCATAGAATTTAGAAAACTAAAATATGTACACTACACCATTGATGCCTATTCGGGCTTTCAATGGGCAACTGCTTAGAGTTTGGAAAAAGCTGATTTGGTGATTACACATTTACTAGAAGTTATAACCATCATGGGTATACCTGCACAAATAAAGACAGGCAATGGTCCAGCATTTGTGTCTAAGAAAAATGAAACAGCTTTTTGCTTGTTATGATACAAAGCATGTTACAGGTATACAACACAATCCACAGGGCAGGCAGCTGTAGAAAGATCAAATCAAATTCTAAAGAATATGTTAGATAAACAGAAAGGGGTGATAAGACCCCATAAAGCCTGGCGGTGGTGGCGCACGCCTTTAATCCCAGCACTCGGGAGGCAGAGGCAGGAGGATCTCTGTGGGTTTGCGGCCAGCCTGGTCTATAAGAGCTAGTTCCAGGACAGGCTCTAAAACTACAGAGAAACCCTGTCTTGAAAAAAACCAAAAAAAGAACCCCCATAAACATATTTCATAATGCTTTATTTGTTCTGAATTTTCTAAATGCTACTGAGAAAGAAAAAAACAGCTGCGAAGAGACATTAGATAAAAGAAAAAACTATGGAATTAAATTAGACTGGAAACCAAAATATGTGTTACATTGGGGAAGGGTTTTGCTTTTGTTTCCAAAGAAGAAAAAAAGCTCATCAAAATTGATAGAGATCCGATCTGAACAAGAGAGATCTCTTAATTAGAAGAGATGACAGCTCATCAAGCAGCGTGATTGTTTAATATAAACTAATCAATAAATTTAACAAATGTTTTTCATTTGATCAGATAAAACTTGCCAAAAGGAAACCCTTCAAAAAAATTAGGGTTGGGGAAGGGTTTTGTTCCTATCTTTTCAGGAGAATAAAGGCATCCAGCTAAGCAATCTGAAGACTACTGGACAAATGAGACATCTGAAGAGAAAGGAGAGATCATCCCAAGAAAATGAGTAAATTGGCCTACTGACATATCACATTTCCAACAGGATAAAATTTCATAAATCTTCCCAAATGTTTGTTGCTGCTGTTCTCTATGGACGTATAATACAAATGTCTTTTTGTACTCCCAGTCCAATTAAAGATTAAAGGTGGCTTTGGAGTTGGAGAGTGGCTCTCTCCTTCCCTAAACCCAACCACATTTATTAAAGTGAAATCCAAAATCTATGTCAAGTCAGAAGAACCACCTGATAAGGGGCAGGAGAAAAAAAAATTAAGGACTATTTTATTGTCACTGATCTCATAATCCCTTGGCTTTATATTGACTCTTTAACAGTTTTTCTTAGGGCTTAAATACTATCTCAAAATTTATAGGATTAATATATGTGTATTTTAAATTTTTTGTCATGACACTAATGGTCAGATAGAGTACTAGCTAATTCTGGAAAAAGGTTTCATCTACCTTCCTGTACATGATTTTGGGTTTGAGCCTCTATCAGTTTTCTGCAATGGACCATGAGCACACCTAAAAGCAACCTATGAAGTCTCCAAAGGCAGGACAGAACCTCACAATGACGATTCCTCCAGGATTAGATAACAGCACTAAGATGAAAAACACCACCTAAAGATCAGTGTCAAACTACAGACTGCTTAGAACAATGTCAGCGTGGCTCGCTGAGACGATCCAGCCTGGCCGACTGCTCTTGCCCGGACTGAGACAAGCACTGCACTTTCCCATTACACAGAGACTGGGCAACAAATGATACAGCTACCTCTCCTGAGACTTGACAATTAACCCAAATTTTTCTTTTTAAGATCCCCTAAAGATACCATCACCCCAGACAGGAAGTAAGTTTAAGAACACTACGCCCACATTCCCAAGAGGTGGGTGGGAGGTTTTTGGTCACTCCACGGGTTATGGATATTTGTCATCATTTAGGGGGATTGGCTGTAAGTTGTTATCGGTAATAGTCAGGAAAAAAGATAAACAAAGGGGATTAGATTCCCAGTTCTTGTTTTGAAAAAAAAAAGGAGGATATAGATATGATAGGATGAAGGGTAGATTATTAAATCTACTCTGAAAGAAAAAAAGGAGGATATAGATATATTAAGATAAAAAAGGTAGATTTTTAACTTACTTTTAAAAAGCAACTACTAGTTTTAAATGTTTTATATTGGACTGGATTTTTGTAAATTGTGTATTTGTATATTTATAAAAATTGAGATTAATTTTTAGAACATATTGTACAGACATTTCTGTTGTTTAAGGTATTGAGCCTGTACAGCTCACTTAACAATGTGATACAAATTTCTACTTCCTGAAAGTTATTATTACCATCTGTTTAGGATAAGATGGTAATGCATGTTAGCAATTAATCACCTATAACAATTAAACTTGTAGTTATATTAGGTATGCTTTCAAAGTCAAAAGAGTTATAGTTTAGATAGGTAATCTTCAGAGATATATAAAATATGGCATTTAAGATGTTTTAACAACATAAGTTCTTTTCTTCTTTTTTTAAATGATGGTGAGACATGTCTGCTCCTGCCAGCACCAATATTCTTAAGAGGAGATAATGGGTATCAAAGAAACTCCACATGGAGTTTACTTTCTTTGTGGCAAAAGTAAGCCACTGAACAAGAATGTACCCTACCCTTGCCTCAAATGCTAACAGTATGCTGTCCTAATTGGACAAGCAGGACACAAAAGAGAATGACTACAAAACCTCTCAAGACAAGGAGGAAGAGCCCTTCAAAAATCCTGCTTCAACCAGGCAGTGGTGGTGCACACCTTTAATCCCAGCACTCAGAGGCAGAGGCAGGCGGATCTCTGTGAGTTCAAGAGCAGCCTGGTCTACAAGAGCTAGTTCCAGGACAGGCTCCAAAACTACAGAGAAACCCGGTTTCTAAAAAAAAAAAAAATCTGGCAAAATCTGGCAAGAGACTTGGCTCTTGAGGGGATCCCAGGTGTCCGCAGGGATGTCCCCAGCTAGGTCCTTGGGCAGCAGAGGAGAGGGTTCCTGAACTGGCCTTGTCCCACTATCACACTGATGATTATCTCAAATATCATCATAGAATCTTTGCCCAGCAATGGATGGAGATAGAGACAGAGACCCTCATCAGAGCAACAGACTAAGCTCGCAAGGTCCAGTTGAAGAGCAGAAGGAGGGAGAAGATGAGCAAGAAAGTCAGGACTCTGAGGGGTTGGTCCACCCACTGAGACAGTGTGTCTGATCTAATGGGAGCCCACCAAATTCAGCTAGACCAGGACTGAACGAGCGTGTGATCAAACCTAACTCTCTGAATGTGGCTGCCAATGGGGGCAGACTGAGAAGTCATCGATAATAGCACTAGGAACTGTTTCTACTGCATATGCTGGCTTTTGGGGACCCTAGTCTATTTGGATGTACACCTTCCTAGGCCTGGATAGAAGGGGAGAGCCTTGGACTTCCCACAGGGCAGGGTACCCTGCCCTCTCTTAAGGAGGGAGAGGGGAGGGAGGAGGGTGAGTTGGGGAGCGGGAGGAGAATGGAAGTAGGGGAGGAAGTGTAAATTTTTGAATGGAAAAAAAAATCCTGCTTCACAGAAAAGTCTGTCAGATATGCTAGGCCAGTAGGTCAAAGATGGATGTCTCAACACTGCAAAGGAACTTTGGGTAACTGTCCAGGTAGCCAACTGTTTCTGTCATTACGTTTTTTGGAAGTCACTTGCTCATATTTCCTGCTTACTCAGTTAATATTATTTTTTTTCCTTGGGTCTCTGAAGGAGTTGAAGACCAGACGGTTATAGTCTTCCTGTTTACCACACTCAGAAAAGAAACTCATTAAAGACGTGTAAAGTGCATAAGGTTGAAAGATATCAAAAGATAGTTTTGGCTGGCCCAGAACTCAGGAAACAGAGGCAAAGGAATCTCTGTGAGTTCAAGGCCACCCTGGGATACACAAAATTGAATCACTCTAAAAAAGAAACAGAGCTCACACAAAGGTGACCCCAGCACTTGAGATCACACGCCTTTAATCCCAGCACTAGGGAGGTGGAGACAGGTGGATAGAGAGAGGAATATAAGGTGGAGGAGACAGGAGCTCATTGCAACCTGAGATTGGATGGAGACAGTTGCAGTCTAAAGATGCAGTCTGAGGATAGGATTGCCCCTTCGGACTGAGCATTGGTAGAAATAAAAGAATATTCTAGTGGCTGGCCTCTCTGCTTCTCTGATCTTCAACATTAATCCCTGTATCGGACTTAGGGTTTTCATTATTTCTACCAATTAGAATTCGTGCTGAGTTCATGGTCATTATCTGAGGTCTCTGCCAATTCACTGAGTGCTGTAGGAATTCCTACCACCAGTAGCCTTTAAATTACCCACCCACTTGGGCATGGCCTCTTATACCATTTATTCCGATGTGGATGTGTTTTCTGGTTTGTTTGTTTTTTTGGGGGGGGTGTTTTTGTTTATGTTTATTTGGTTTTTCAAGACAGGGTTTCCCTGTAGCTTTGAAGCTTGTCCTGGAACTAGCTCTAGTAGACCAGACAGGCCTCGAACTCACAGAGATCTACCTGCCTCTGCCTCCCAAGTGCTGGGATTATAGGTGTGCACCACTACCACCCAGCTATTTATGCATATGTAAAGCGCACATCCAGCCTCTTTTCTGGCTGCTGGATTCAGTTGCTGTTCTCTGTTCCAGCAGAGGATTGTGATCCTTGAGTCTACCCCTAAATAAATAACCCTCTATTATATTCAATTCTGATCTAGTGTGGATTTTTTTTAAGCGTCCTTTTTCATCTGGCACCCCACATGGATTCGGACTCCACACCTACCAGGTGGACCAGCTTAAAGGCCTAGGTCTACAGCCCAGAAAGTCTCCCAACCCTGCCTGTGAGTTCTGGGCCTTTTGCTCTGTGTACAGAATTGATTTAATTGCTTCTAATTTTTCAAGCAAAGCATATTTCTCAGTATCTAACCAGCACCAAGGTGAGAAAGGCAAAGCAGCTCAGGACTGATCATGGCACCAGGGTGCACTGCTATTCACAACTCTGCAACCACAATACCTGCTGGACAATAAAGATTATTACACCTAAAACAATTTACTCGAACTCATACCAGGTAAATATTTTCTTAATTAATAAATCAATAAAACTGAAAGTTATATAACGGCAGACTACATTAATATTGAAAATATTAGTAACTTTTTTGCTAAGACTATAGATTGTATTCTGCAAGGCTTATATGGTCGTTGTGATACATCCATTTATTGGATATTAGGACTCAGTTTTTTTCTTCATATTATATTCTTAAGAAAGTGGTTTGATAACAGAGGCAAGAATGAGGCACTTTTAGAAATTATTAGTCTGCTTTACAGACTAATAATGAACAGCTAGCAGACGGGATTAATTAATACATCAAAAATCAAAAGTTACCTGAAAAAAATTAATACTATTGACAGGCAAAACTGAATCCATGTCAAAGGGTACTGAGAAATTATCTGAAAAAATTTATACTGTTGAATTTGACAATCAAAATCTGTTAAAAAATTACATGGATGACATTTTGTTATCTGATTCAAACACAGATACTTTAGAAAGAATGTTTGAAGAAGTAAAGAAAGTTTTGCCAAAATGGGGATTACAAATTGCTCCTGAAAAAATACAGAGAGGAGATTCTGTCAATTACCTAGGTTATAAAATAAGTTTACAGAAAATTAGAACACAAAAGGCACAAATTAGGAGAGATCAAATGCCAACATTTAATAACTTTCAAAGATTGTTAGGAGACATTTCCAGCCTATGACCAGCTGTTGGGATAACACCTGATCTAATAATTCATTTAAACAAAATTTTAGATGGTGATAAAGACTTAATAGTCCCAGAGAATTAATAGCTGAAGCAGAAAAGGAATTGACAATTGTTGAGGAGAAATTACAGGAGGCACATGTGGATAGGGTGAATCCAAATCTTCGTTGTATTCTAGTCATATTGCCTTCCAGAATTTATCCTACAGGAATTTTAATGTAGAGGGAAGTTATTATCTTAGAGTGGGTCTTTTGTACCACATAAACCAAGTAAAAAATTAAAAACTTATGTAGAAAACGTCTCTGAATTAATTATAAAAGGTGAATTGAGACTTTGTCAATTAGCAGGTATAGACCCAGCAGAGATTATAGTGCCTTTCACTATTCATGAAATTAAAAAGTTATGGGAAGACAATGAACCCTGGCAAAGGACTTGTGCTAATTTTTTGGGAGAAATTAATAACAATCATCCCAAAAGCAATAGACTTAACCTTATAAAAGAGAACTTCTTGGATTCTTCCCCGAATTGTGTGTGATGCTCCAATAACTGGAGCCCGTACATTTTATACTGATGCTAATAAATCAGGGAAGATGGGTTACAAATCAGAAGATTTAAGTAAGGTGGAACAAAGCCCCTGTAATTCTGTCAAAAAGGTAGAATTATATGCTATTCTCATGGTGCTAAGGGGTTTTAAAGAACCTCTTAATACAGTTACTGATTCACAATATGCAGAAAGAGTTGTTTTGCATATTGAATTCACTGGATTTATTCCAGATGATACAGAATTGACTTCATTATTCATACAGGTTCAAGATATAATCAGGAATAGGCTTTGTTCCATATACATAGCACATATCTGATCTCATATGGGTCTGCTATGTCCTCTAGCACAAGGTAATGCAGAAATTGATTGATTACTGATTGGAAGTTGTTGAAGGCCTCAAAATTCCATAGGAAACATCATGTCAATAGCAAAGATTTAAAGAAAGAGTTTTCTATTACATGGCAACAAGCTAAGGAGATTATAAAGAGGTGTCCTATTGCTCTTTCTATAATCAAACACCGCTACCTGCAGGGACTAACCCAAAGGGTACTCAAAAGAATGAAATCTGGCAGATGGATGTGTTCCACTTCGCAGAATTTGGAAAATTAAAATATGTACACCATACCATTGACACTTCTTCAGGTTTTCCGTGGGCAACTGCTTTAAGCTCAGAAAAGGCTGAATCAGTAATCACATGTTTATTAGAAGTTCTAGCCATCATGGGTATACCTGCACAAATAAAGACAGATAATGGTCCAGCTTATGTCTGTAAGAAAATGAAACAATTTCTTGCTTATTATAATATAAAGCATATTACAGGTATACCACACAAACCTACAAGTCAGGAAGTTGTAAAAAGATCAAATTGAACTATAAATGATAGGTTAAACAAACAGAAAGGGATGGAAAATACCCCCAGAAATAGATTACATAAAGCTTTATTAATCTTGAATGTTCTTAACGCTAATGAGAAAGGGACAACTGCAGCAGAGAGACATTGGATAATAGAACAGTCTTCTGAATTAAATCAACTGGTGTATTTCAAGGATGTGTTGACCTCACAATGGAAGCTAAGAGATGTGCTACTTTGGAGAAAGGGTTTTCCTCTTGTTTCCAAAGGAGAAGAAAAACCATGGATATCATCAAAATTAATAAAGATTCCGTTTGAAAAAGAGAAACCTCTTGAGAAAGAGAAAAGACAGTTCATCCGCAACAGTGACAATCATACACGTGGTAAGAAAAGCTCATGAGGGTTGGGGCAGGGTTCTTCTCTTATCTTTAAAGGAAAATACACATCTACAAAAATTCAAGAGACCCTGGATGTTTGGATGCTGACAGAAGGAAAAAATAACTCTCCAATAAGGGTCATCAAGAAAAAGGAACATGACTTGTAAGGACAGGTGATCAAATATATATATTAGAGAGAGAGAGAGAGAGAGAGAGAGAGAGAGAGAGAGCTGGCTTTGGAGTTGGACAACAGCTCTGTCCTTCTCTAAATCCAAGCATGTTGTTAAAAGAAAAATTCAGAGTCTCTGTCTCATGTCAAGAGCCACCTGGTTTGGGACAGAAAAAAGAAAGAGTTTTTTAAAATTTTACTTTTCTTTTTTTTTCTTTTTTCCTTTTTTCCTTTCTTTCTTTCTTTTTTTTTGTTTTTTGTTTTGTTTTGTTTTGTTTTTCAAGACAGGGTTTCTCTGTAGCTTTTGGGGCCTGTCCTGGAACTAGCTCTTGTAGACCAGGCTGTCCTCAAGCTCACAGAGATTTGCCTGCCTCTGCCTCCCGAGTGCTGGGATTAAAGGCGTGCACCACCACCGCCCAGATAATTTTACTTTTCTTCATACCTATTTTTGTCTCTATCGTACCTTTCATTGAATGTATGTATATGCCTGTGTATGTCTATATAAATAATATTTTAAGTTTTCCACAAGGAACAATGAATTTTTCTGCAGTAATTTTGAAGTTTCCAGGAAGAAGATAGGACTCCACAACAACAACTCTACCTGGTTGATGTGACATCATGATGTTGATAGTGCTACTACAAGACCTGTTTTGGGTACCAGCTGCTCAAGATGGTTCCAACTTGGTTAGCTGAAATGGTGCACATTTTTACAATGTTCTGGCCAGAACTTCAAATAGAAACCTCAGAAAAACTCTATCAAATATTCAGAGACTACTTGCAATTATACCAGACAGTAATCTTGGAACTTAACCATCATTTTACTTTCACAGGATCCCATAGAAAGAACATCACCCCCATGACAGCTGGAAGTAATTCTAGAAGACAACATCCCCTCTCCCAACAAAGTTTGTCCTCAGGGTTAGGGACATCATTTAGGGGTTGATTATAATTGTTATAGGGTTGAGGGTTTGGGGAAAACTATGTAGGATCAGCGATCCCTTTGAAAAAAAAGAGGAAATTGGATGGGATCATAGATTAATAGATTAGTATGAACTTACTCACACTACTAATAATAGTGAGTAATAGAGTGAATACTTGTGAGCTATTATTTATAGATAATTTACATTGGTGTAGATTAAATTATATTGAACATGTTCCTATTTTTGTCCACACTATTTGTATATGTAGGCAAAGTTATTTTGTCATATTATAGAAGCATATATATGCAAGCTTCTACCTTGGTTTAAGACATTTTGTATATTGATACAATTTTAGGATATATTTATAATTTGCAACATACATTTCTCCCTCTGATCAAGATGCTTATACAATGTTTACATTTTGAGGTCATTGTCCTCATTTGTTGCACAGTTGTATATTGTATAATATTCCAATATAAAATCTTAGTCTATAAGTTATATAGGTATTAAGAATTATAGATCAATAGTCATCTATATTTGTTATGCTTATAGTTAGACTAATCAGGTTCTTTAGATACATAGAGATTGTATTCTGTATAGATAGGTAATCTTCAACCACTTCAAAGAGCTGTAGAATATGGCATTTAAATAACTTATGGTTATGTTGATGTGAGACATGATTGCTCCTGGCAGCACTGATCTATTCCTGAGAAAATGTTGAGCACTGAAGACATTCCACTTGGAGCTTGTTTTCTCCTTGGCAAAACTGGCCTTTGGGTAAGGAACTACCCATGCATCGACCACTGACAAAATGCATGATGTCCAGACAGGACAAGCAGGATACAAGAAAAAAGATTATCAAATCTTGCCAAGACAGGGTAAGATGGTTTTGAAATTTTTCCTGCCTCTGAAAATAGTCTGTCAGTTACTCTAGGCCTTAGCCAAAGTTGGTTGCTTCAATGTTGCAAATGAGACTTTGGGTGATTGCTCAGGTAGCTAGTTGTCTCCTCATTTGTTGCACATTTTGGAAGCTGCTTGATTGTACTTCCTGCTTACTCAAGTAATATTATTTCCATTCTCAGATCTTCGATGGGGTTGAAGACTAGATAGCTGGCCATGACTTGGCCAAGTTATTTATTATACAAGACTTAAACTCATTAGAATAGGATAATTATTGAAACATCTATCATATGTTTCTTGCTTGATATTGTTTATGCTGGTTGTAATTCTAATTAAGAACTTTCCTTTTTTTTTTTTTTTTTTTTTTGGTTTTTCGAGACAGGGTTTCTCTCTAGCTTTGGAGCCTGTCCTGGAACAAGCTCTTGTAGACAAGGCTGGTCTCGAACTCAAAGAGATCCGCCTGCCTCTGCTTCCCAAGTGCTGGGATTAAAGGCGTGTGTCACCACCCCCACAGAACTTTCTTAGTTAAACAAAAGGGGGAGGTGCTGTAGGAATTCCTACTGCCAGTAGTTTTTAAGTTACCTGCCCACTTGGGCGTGGCCTCTTATACTATTTATGCCAATGTAAAACACATGTCCGGCCTCTTTTCCAGCTCCGGGATTCGTTTGTTGTTCCTTATTCCAGCAGAGGATTGTGATCTGTGAATCTACCCCTAAAAAACCTTCTATTATACCCAATTCTGAGCTAGTGTGGGATTCTTTAAAGCGTCCTTCTTCAACCAAGAGGACTCAGCTGACTTCCAGGTTCTCTGGGACTCCGGTGATTGTGAAATATCTGCACCCTCCCAGAACCACATCGAGCTTCAAGGATGGCAAAGGTCTCCCCTGGCTTTCACAGCCAGATCCTGAGAACTTCCAACTTCAGTCCCCAGACAACGAATGGAGGGCACCTGAGGATGTCTGCTTGCATGCTGGGAAGCCAAGGGCCAGGAGGGAACTCTGTGCAGAAGGGGGACAGCAGAGTGGGGACACAAACAGAATGACCCTAGAGAGAGGGATGTCTATCAAGCAGGGTGGGCTGAGGGGTCATGTATCAGGCGGAAACTTCCATGGATCAAAGGAAGAGCCTGCCGGTCTAAATTAGACAGAAGGCAGGGCGGGGGGGGGGGGGGGCTGTCTGAGAAGATCTGTGGGTGAGTAAAGAGGGTGAGTTCAGGAAGCCAGGGTTTGAGGGTTTACAGAGACACAAAGGCATAGAGCCTGTGTCTTTAATACCAGCACTCAGGAGGCAGAGGCAGGTGGATCTCTGTGAGTCTGAGGGCAGCCTGGTCTACAGAGTGAGTTCCAGGACAGCCAGAGCTACATGGTGAGACCCTGTTCAGCACACACACACACACACACACACACACACACACACACAAGGGTCTGCAGACAGAACTCAGTTGGTAGCATGCAGGAGGCCCTAAATTCAGTCCCCAGCAGCACACACTGCGGATGTAGAGACACAGCTGCAGTCCCAGCAGGCAGAAGGCCCCTGAGCTCAGCATCATCCTAAGCCACAGAGCCAGCTTCAGGCCAGCCAACCTATCTAAAAACCAGAAAGAGCCAAATCAGAAAAGCCAGCGAGGCCATTCGCCAGACAGCCTGAGCACGGAGAGAAGGACCAGTCCGGCAAAGCTGTCTTCAGAGCTCACGGCAGGCGCAGGTCCTCAGGCGCGAAATGAACACACACAGCAGCAACCAAGTGGCATGACGTCATCAGCCTGCTAAACCTGTGCCGCCAACTTCAAACCACCGCTTTAGAAGTGCGGTTCCCCCAGGCAGTGGCATGAAAACCACCACGGAGCTGGTGGAGGAAGAGGGAGGAAGAAGGGGAGGAAGGGGAGGAGGGGAGGTGAACGGGAGAAAGGGAAGAGAGGGAGAAAAAGGAGGAAGGGGGGCTTTGAGAGGGGGGAGGGGCAGGAAGAAGAGGTGAGCTGCGGGTGATTCTCCACTGTCAGGCTGATAAGATTGAGAGTCACCATGGAAACGGACCTCTGGGCAAATTGGTGAAGGAGTTTCTAGATTGGGTTAAGAAGTTGGGAAGACCCACCCTAAACATGGCAGTGCCGTCCCTCGGGAGGAAGGGAGCCTGGACTGGAAAGAGGAGAAAGAGTGCTGGTGTTTCTCCCTCCTTCTACACTGTGGACACAGGAGACCAGTCAGCCAGTCCCCCAGACTCCTGCTGCCATGATCTCCCCACCACAGGGGACTGTGTCCTTGAACTGTGGCGCAGAATAAAACTTTTTTTTGTTTTATTTTGTTTTGTTTTGTTTGTTTTTTAGTTTTTCAAGATAGGGTTTCTCTGTGTAGCCCTGGCTATCCTGGAACTCATTCTGTAGACCAGGTTGGCCTCAAACTCACAGAGATTCGCCTGTCTCTGCCTCCAGAGTTCTGGGATTAAAGGTGTGCGCCACCATGCTCCAGCAAACCTCCCTTCTTGAAATTGCTTCTGTTTGGCATCTTGTCACAGCAACACGAAGAGTGACTGATGCAGGGGAGTGGCCGATGCAGAAGCCCAGGAGCTGGAGAAGGGTGAGCAGCAGAGTGGGGGCCCCAGCTGAGGAGAGAAGGAGGGGGAGACAGAAGGACAAAGATGGGAGGTGCCTGGGCCACAGACCTAGCGAGTCTGTACCTCCTCCATCAGTCTCGTGCATCCACAGCTAGTGGGACCGCTGGAGAGTCAGGTAGCAGCCGTCCCAGTCCACAGCGGGGCAGACAGAAAAGTGGGCACTTGAGCATCTCGTGGGATGAAAATTCTTCCCCAGTAAAGTTCTAAACACCGCCCTCCGACCTGGGCTGAGTCCTCTCTGGCATCTGTTACAGATGTGACTTTGGGGTGGTTAATATTGCCACCCACTCAACAGCATCCAGAAGCTCCTAGGAGACAGCCTTGGGCCTGCCTGTGAGGGGTCATCTAGATCCGGCTCCATTAGGAGGCATCGTCCTGTGGGCGGAGGCCCTGGACTGGTCCTGGCCACCTCTCGGCTTCCTCAGACACAACGTGAGCCTCACACCACTGCCGTTCCACCTTCCTGCCATGGCAGAACTGAGTCTTCTGTCTTGGTTGTGGGCCAGTCATTAGCGGCTGAGCATCTCTCCAGCCCAGAGTATTCTGTCCTAGCCACCTGACAAGTTAACCGCAGACTTCAGACAGGAACCAGGGTTGAGAGTGTGGTGCGGGGACCAAGCCTGGCTCTGCATATGTTAATGTGTATGGGTGTTTTACATGCATGTTTATCTGTGTACCAAGCGCAGGCCTGGTGCCCTTGGAGGCCAGAAAACAGTGTTGGATCCCCTGGAACTGGAGTTATAGGCAGTTGTGAGCCATCATATGGGTGCTGGGAATTGAACCCAGGTCCCCTGCAACAGCAGCCAGTGCACTTAACCACTGAGACATCTCTCCAGCATCACCCGCCTCCTTTTGAAAGCAGAGCAGGATGACCTCAATTAGCAATCCACATGCCTCTGCTTCCCCAGTACTAATTTAGAGGGTGGGCTGCTGCCACCCAGCTGCAGCCTATACCTAACCACAGTGCATCTTTCCAGCCCAAACCTGGACCTTAAATAGTTACAAAGAACATTATTGAAACAAGTCTCAAGATAAACTATCTTTTCAGCAATACAGTATCAATCTTAAATGTGGGCGGAGGAGACGCTCACTGGGTAAAGTCCCCACTGTGCAATCATGAGGGCCTGAGTGTGGATCTCACACCCATGCAAAAGCTCGGTGTGACTGCTCATGCCTGTAACTGTGGGAGCGGGGCTGGCTGCCAACTAGCTGGAAAATAGTGAGCTCCCAGTTCCTGAGATCTGTCTTAGAAAAGTGCAGAGACAGGGGCTGGAGAGATGGCTCAGAGGTCAAGAGCACTGCCTGCTCTTCCAAAGGTCCTGTGTTCAATTCCCAGCAACCACATGGTGGCTCACAACCATCTGTAATGAGGTCTGGCGCCCCCTTCTGGTGTGCAGACATACATGCAGGCCAAACACTGCATACATAATAAATAATTAAATCTTTTTAAAAATTGCTATATGCTCCATATATTTATTACAAAAATTGTATCATCATCACCATCATTGTGTGTGCATATGTGTTTGTGCCTGGCATTTTCCTCTATCTCTCTCTGCCTAACTCTGAGTCATCTCTCCAGCACCGCATATGGCAATTTTTAATATATTTCTCGTGCAGTGAGACCACTTTGACTCCTGATACACAAACTTGCAGGGGAAGCTCTGATTGGCTCCAGCTGAGGAGGCTGGGTCCCTGACTTTGGGCTCAGTGACTGTTTTATGTATAAACACAGTGTCCCCATGCCGGTGCTAGGAGCCAGGCCTGAAGAGCTGACACCTCCCCTTCCTGCTTCTTGGAACGCAGCTGCACGCTGGAAGGCAGGCCAGGCCATGTGCAGAGGAACTCAAATATGCTCTGGTCCAAAGCCAGTTAGAGCCCCAGATCACAGGCAGCCATGGCATGTGGAAGAGGAAAACAGAATGAGAGGCCCCAGCTTCTGACGACAGCCGGAGAGATCCCCGGCGGAGCTACCGTCTAAGCCTTAGAACGGGAAGTACCTTTGGCCTGCTGGGGCTACTCGATGGCTGTGGAAATGAACCCTGGTTCTTGGGAGGATCTGCTGAAGGACTTGGGGATGAGGTTTTGTCAACCCATAACTCAGAGAGGTTAAAAGTGTGTGCGTGTCTGGGTATCACTGGCAAGCTTGAGAGGGCACCCTTGACAGCGTGTTCTACACCCTCCTTCCCAGCGGCCACCACTGAAACCGCAAGGGTGAGAAGCCCTAGCCACGCATTTCAGTCGGGGCAGAGTCAGACTCTCAGGAAAGGCTGTGATTGGCCAGCCCAGATGATAGGCAGCCTCAAGTACCCACCAATCCTATGCAAGGAAGAGAGAAGGGACACTGCCCAAAAGAATATATGAAGTATGCCCCTTGGGTATGGGGCGGCTGCCACAGGCGTCGTCCTACAGCAGCCGCGGAGCGTCCTTCAAATCGTACGTCTTGCTGGCCCAGTCACTTGCTCACTTGCGCTACCTGAAAACAGCTCAGTGAAAGGCTGAAGGAATGCCAGGATTCGGTGGAGCAGCACGTTAGACTCCCGGGGTCTGGCTCCAGCCTCTCCCCTTTCTGCCACATCTGGGCCCAGTGTTGGTGGAGAACCTACGGGTTGAGTTTGGGAGGTGGCTTTGCCGTGTCACGTGCATACAGGCGGCTATGGTATCCTCCCCCATGCAGACTGGAATTGTTCCCTCCTTGCTGGGTGATCCAACAATTCTGCACCCGCAGAAGGGGCTGTCCGCAGGGGCTGGCGGGAGTTTCTCGGTCACGGCTCCTTTTCTCTCCTTTCTGACTTACTTGACCTTTCATTGTGACCAGAACACATCCTCCAGGCAGGATGGTGGGAGAGGGAAGAGCTGGAGGGATGGACGAGAAACAGGAGAGAGAGCAAGGGGTGGTGAGTGAGGGGGCGGGCCCCTACAGCCGTGTCCCTTCTTGAAGAAGCCACCTTCACCCACTCTGCAAACCAGGGACTGAACCCTTGGAAAACAAATGAGCGCCTGGCCAGGAGGCGCACCTGCAATCCCGGCAGAGGCAAGCACATCTCTGTGAGCTGGAAGCTACCTGGTCTACCAGAGAAAGTATGGCTCTAGAGAGTGCGAAGAGGCAACCCAAACCAAAGAGCCATGAGGGACAGAAGCCATTGGCGCTTCACACAACCTACTGCCACAAAACAGTGGCCACAGGCCCTCTCTAGGGCCACACTGCTGCCTCTGGTCACATGTCTCCAGCCTGGGTAAGGAGCCTCCTGGGGTGCCGCTGTGGTAGCCCTTGCTTGCCCAACTCTGGCCTCTGCTGTTCTGGGTCACCATGGCGTATAGCTGGCAACTGAACTTGCCCGCTCCTGACCCCTCCAGAGGGAGGATGCAGGGCAGGCTGGCCCCTGGCCAAGTCCAGCTGGTTCAGTTTAGTGGCTTCCTTCCAGCTCAGCATCACGGCAGAGCTTTCAGAGTGACTGCCCTGAGTCGCAGCTGGGATGGGGTCAGGACATCATCTAAACTCTCTATCCTGTAGTTGTTTTGTTTGTTTGTTTTGCTTTTTTATTCTTTGGGGGCCCTCCACCCAGCTCCCAGATAAATACACAGAAATTTATTCTTACTTACGAATGCCCAGCCTTAGTTTGGCTTGTTTCTAGCCAGCTTAGATTTCTAACTTAAATTATCCCGTTTCTCTTTAACTACATTTTGCTTCTAGGCTTTTTACCTTTCTTTAGTCTATGACTTTCTTTTCTTCTTACTCCGTGGATGGCTGTGTGTCTGTGTGGCTCTGTGGCTTTGTGGTTTTATGTCTATGTGGCTCTGTGACTGTGTGGCTGTGTGACTGTGGCTCTGTGGCTCTGTGGCTGTGTGGCTCTGTGGCTGTATGGCTGTGTGGCTGTGTGACTGTGGCTCTGTGGCTTTGTGGTTTTATGTCTATGTGGCTCTGTGACTGTGTGGCTGTGTGGCTCTGTGGCTGTGTGACTGACCCCTGGCGTCCTCTTTTCTCACTCCTCCCCTTCGACTGAGCCTAGATTTCTCCTCCTATTTATTCTCTCTGCCTGACAGCCCCACCTATCCCTCTCTGCTTAGCTATTGGCCATTCAGCTCTTTATTAAACCAATCAGGTGTTATAGGCAGGCAATGTAACACAGCTTTACAGAGTTAAACAAACGCAACACATCTTTGCATCATTAAAGAAATATTCCACAGCATAAACGACTGTAACACATCTTCAACTAATATTCCACAACACTGTCCTTCAGAACCCAGAACACATCCAGCGAGGGCAGGAGGCTAAGCCTCATCCCAGGGTAGTTTACCCCCATTCATTGTGCCCCCTGGAGGCTGAGGACCCAGGACACAGGATGCAACAAAAAGAGCCATGCGGATAGAGAGATGGCTCAACTCTTGCAGACGACCAAGGTTTGATTCCCAGCACCCATGTCCGTTTAATTCCTGTAACTTCTGCTCCAGGGTATCCAATGCTCTCCTCCAACTTCTGAGGATATTTGCATACACATGGTATACAGACAAAGACATACACATACATAAAATAATAATAAATCAAGAGAGGGAGAGAGAGAAAGGGAGAGAGAGGGGAAGGGAGGCAGGGAGGGAGGGAGGAAAGGAGGGAAGGAGGGAGGGAGGGAGAGAGGGAGGAAGGGAAGGGAGGGTGTGTGTGTGTGTTCTGTCCTGACCTGCCTCCAGGAAGCTGCCCCCACCACTGGTCATTGTCACACACACAAAAGTTTGTTTATCCCAGCAGTGACAGTTTTGGCTTTAACTGTGTCCAGCCAAACGCACCCCCACCCGCCGGCCCCCACCCACTGCCACCCCAGCTGACACCTGGCCTTTCAGTCCAGACTGAGTCCACACTGGCAGGAGACAGGGAGAGACTGGGGCCCTGGCATCCCTTCTGTCCCAGGTGCCCCGGGGTTCCTGCTGCTACTGGTCCTCCGACAGCCCTCGGAGACCCTGGGAGACCCAGGGCCTTGCTCCTCCTGCCAGGGACTTGTCATCTGCCCCCTGCTCCGCCCCATCTCCCTTCTCTCCTGTACTTCAGTTCAGATGGGCTTGCGCCAGGATGGCAGCAGCTGCCCTGCCCCAGGTCCTTGACCCCAGCAGATTTCCCAGCTCTTGCTCATGAGCAGGGAGGGGATGGGGTGACGGAGATGGAACAGTACCAGCAGCAGCAGCTTCTGCCCCAGTCTCTGCCCTCATCACCGTGGTGACTCCCCGACTCCAGTGTTCCGAGGCAGCGCAGCTACTGTGCCCTTTCTTCAGGCCAGACACCAGTGCCCAGGAACAGAGGCAACTTGACCATGCACCTGCTAGTTCCCGCCACCCTGTGGTAGCCTCGTCCCCTGGGTTCTGTGTCTTAGCACTTCTTCCTCAAAGTGACTCCCAAGGGGCAGGAGAGGTCTCACCCAACGTCTTTGCCCACCGGCCAGTATCCACTAGCCATTCATCTTGGCTTTACCCCCAAGAGGTCAGGGAATGACCACACTGTCACCAGAGAGGATCTGTTGTTATCGGACCCATTTCACAGAAGGGGAAACTGAGGCCTGGAGAGCTCATTGCCAGGAACATGCAGCTTGGTAGTGTCAGAAGCTTCCAGAAAGAACGTGGAACCCCTGGCTCAGCATCTGGCCTAACTCACTTCAGTAGAACCAGTTCTACTAGTTCAGTGCTAGGCTCAGAAACACTAAGTCAACTGTTGAAGGTCTGAGAGGCAGGAGGGGCATCATCAAATCCACCCCACGCCCCTTCATGGGAAGGCCCAGGGACACCGGACTGAGTCCTCAGTGTCCCAGGGCCTGCTGGTCCAGAGCCTAGTGACAGATGCATGTCTAGCAGCCTCTTAGGTGACCTTAGATAGTAAGAAAGATCTTTCTTCATTTTTTGTCTTTTTCAAACAGGATCTCAGGTAGCTCAGGCTAGCCTCCAAACCACGATGTAGCCCAGGCTGACCTTGAACTTCTGACTCTCTGCCTTCAGTGCTGTGATTAGAGGCAAGCAGCACTCTGTTTATGCAGAGCCAGGACTGAACCCAGAACTCAAGCCTTCTAGGCAGACGCTCTGCCAACTAAGCTGCAGCCTCAGCCTGAGGCAGAAACATTTTAATTCTATACTTATATTTGCTTAATATAACCAGGTATGGTGTCACTGCCTTTAATCTCAGCATTTGGGGGGCAGAGGCAGGTGAATCTCTGAATTCGAGGCCAACCTGGTCTACAAAGCAAGTTCCAAGGCAGCCAAGACTACATAATGAAACCCTGTCTCAAAAAAAAAAGTGTGTGTGTGTGTGTGTGTGTGTGAGAGAGAGAGAGAGAGAGAGAGAGAGAGCGCATGTGTAAAGAAACTGGGCACGGTGGTGCATGACTGTAACCCTAGCCCCAGCATGCATCAAGTAAAGCAGTCTAGAGACTCTAATACCAAAAACAAACTATACATGTGTACAAGCTATATTTGTGCGAGCCAAAACATATACACACACATATGATACATATGTTTTTTGAGACGAGGTTTCTCTGCATAGCCCTGGCTGTCCTGAAACTCACTCTGTAGATCAGGCTGACCTCAAACTCACAGAGATCCGCCTGCCTCTGCCTCCCGAGTGCTGGGACTAAAGGCGTGTGCCACCTCTGCCCAGCAATAAGTGACAAGAATGTAAAAGGCAGGGCTGGAGAGATGGCTCAGTGGTGGAGAGCACTGGTAAAACCCAAATCCAGAGGACCTGGGTCTGTAACTCCAGTTCTAGGGCATCTTGACATCCGTGGTGCAAACATACATTCAGACAAGACACTCAAGTATAAGTCTTGTTTAAAAAAAAGAAAGAAAGAAAGAAAGAAAGAAAGAAAGAAAGAAAGAAAGAAAGAAAGAAAGAGAAGAAAGGAACAGAAGAAAGAAGAAATGGGGGAAGGAAGGCAGGCAGGCAGGCTAGAGAGAGGACCTAGTGTTTAAGTCATCCTGGCAGCTCTTCCAGAGGACACAGGTTTGATTCCCAGCACCCACATGTGACTCAGTCTGTGACTCCAGCTCCAGAGCATCTGACGCCCTCTTCTGACCTCTGCAGGCTCCAGGCGCACACGTGTTTCACAGACACGCGTGCAGGCAAATATCCACAGCTCTAAAAGAGAACACATGAGGAAGGAGGGTCTGACCCCTCCTGCTCTGGGTTCTTATGTGGGATAGACCACACCTGGCCACAGGGGCTGCTGAGGTAGGTGCTGCCTGCAGGAAGGGGACCCGCTCCGCTTTCCCCGCCAGCCTTTCCACGGGCGTCTCTTCCCCCTGCAAATTGTAATGAGTGGCAGCCACCCTGTCAATGCCTGGACGGCCTGTGAACCCACAGATGGCCTCGCTGCCCGCCATCCCTACCTCCCCTGCACCCCTCTTTCTTTCCTCTCCAGCTTGTGAGCCCTTGTTCAACCTAACAGCCCAGTTGGCCCAACAAACCTATCTCACTTTCAGAACAGGTGCTGCAACTCCAGCCATGACCACGAGGTGGCGACGGCGTTCCAAGCTGGAATCAGAGCCAGCCGCATTGGAGTCTTGTCCCCCCAACACCGGGGTGGACACCTCACAGAGACCGCAGGGGAAGCCGGACCACTGCGCATCCTCTCCTAGGACGGCCCGCTGCGACCAAGCTCCCGCAGGCTGGAACATGGACTAAAGTCATAGAAAACACTGCCTGACAGGTCTCTCTGTGGATGACCCCAATCAATACTTCTGATAGTTGTGGGCCTGCTGCCCATCTGTAGAAGGAAGTCAAGTCTGTTGCTGCCGTCACTTCAGTCCACTTTTGACCCTCGGGTCTCCCCCACACTCCACACTCTCTTCCTGGGAAGAAAAATGAGTTAATGACTCAATGGACAGGACATGGGATCCCCATAACAGTGGGTTCCAGGGCCCCGAAAGTACCAGCTGTGTGACTTTGAACAAACCGCTTAGCTTTCCTTCTCCGCAGAAAGGTTGGTGAGGAGGCTCAGCAGGTAGGGGTGCTGGCTGCAGAGCCTGCCCACCTGAGGGCGGGGAGAACTGACTCCTGCCCTCTGACCACCAAGCACGAGTCCTGATAACACTTAAGCAAATGTAATACTTGAGGGCGGGGTTTCGAGGCAAGGTTTCCCTGGGTACCCCTGGCTGTCCTGGAACTCTGAACTCTGTAGACCACGCTGGCCTCAACTCACAGAGATCCACCTGCCTCTGCCTCCCGAGTGCTGGGACTAAAGGTGTACGTCACTACGCCTTGCTAATTTTTTTTTTCTTAATTCAGCAACAACAGCTGCGTACGCAAGCAATCCCAGTATCCTGGAGAGTTCGAGACCAGCCTGTGTATTGAGCCCCTATCTCAAAAACCAAACAGAGAAAGAGTGAGATGCCTCCAACAGCCTCCTCCCCCGACATTCCTCTAGTTCTTGGGACCTCAGCAACTGCTCCTTGATGTCAGCTTTCAATAATGCACGTGTCCGTTTCAAATTAACACATTTTTACGACGTGCCCCTTAATAACCACTACCCTCCCTTAGAGAGCTAATTGTTGTGCCTGCTGCTTCCCAAGATGAGGTGCGGACCCAGCACCCAGGCTTGTGTCCCCCCACCCCGCTGGGGAACAGCGAGTCCAGGGTCCCTACTGTCCAGACCATCCTGCCGTTCAGTGGGGCTGAGACCAACACTGGCGGTGCAGAGTGTGTCAGACCATCCTGCCGTTCAGTGGGGCTGAGACAAACACTGGCGGCGCAGAGTGTGTCGCCACTTTGCTTTCATTTTTTTTCTTTCTTTTTGGTTTTTGAGTTTTCCAGACAGATTTCTGTGTGTAGTCCTGGCTGTCCTGGAAATTGATTTGTAGAACATGTTGACCTTGAACTCACAGAAACCTGCCTCCTTCTGCCTCCTGAGTGCTGGGATTAAAGATGTGCGCCATCACCACCTGGCCCAATTTTCAATGTTTCCACTGGGAAGATATTTGGAAGCCCCACGATCATCCAGAAGACAGCTATGGGCAGTTGTCACCTCTGGAGTACACCGGGAAAGCATTTTCTCTGACTCAACCAAGAGCAAACGTACATTTGGGCTTTCTCCACAGCTGTAGTCTTCTGCCTCGCGTGAAAAAAAAAAAAAAAAAAAAAAAAAAAAAACATTTCTTCAATAAAACTTTGAAGTGAAGTGCCCCCTGGCCAACTGGGATTGGGGGGGGGGTGAGGCAGGAGGATGATCAAGAGTTCAAGGCTAGACTGAGCTACATATAAACCAAAGTTAAAGACTGAGATCCTGTCTCAAAATACATAAATAAAAATAACACCCAGGAAGCAGAGGTAGGTGAATCTCTGGGTTTGAGGCCAGCCTGGTCTACAGAGTAAGTTCCAGGACAGCCAGGGCTACACAGAGAAACCCTGTTTCAAAAAGACAAAAAAAGAAAAGAAACAAATGGAAGGGAAGGAGGGAGGAGAGAGGGGAGAAGAGAAGGAGGAGAGAGGGAGAAAGAGAGAGGAGAGGAGGGGGAAGGAGAGAGGGAGGGGAGAGGGAGAGAGAGAGAGGAAGGGAGAGAGGTAGGGAGGGAGAGAGGGAGGGAGAGAGGGAGAGAGTGAAGGGGAGAGGGAGGGGAGAGGGAGGGAGGAGAGAGGGAGGGAGAGAGGGAGGGGAGAGGGAGGGAGAGAGGGGAGAGAAGAGAGGGGAGGAGAGAGGGAGGGAGAGAGGGAGAGAGAGAGGAGAGGAGAGAGGGAGGGAGAGACAGAGGGGAGAGAGAGGGGAGAGGGAGAGAGAGGGGAGGAGAGAGGGAGGGAGAGAGGGGAGGAGAGCAGGGGGTGAGAGGGAGGGAGAGAGGGAGGGAGAGAGGCAGGGAGAAGGAAGGAATAAGCACATAAAATGTAAGGTTGATTACTGAAGTCATCGCCAGTCCCAGAGCCTGGGAAGCAGAATACAGTAGTATTCAAGCCGCAAGAGAGAAGCTGTGCTCTTTCTCTTGTTATTTGTGGAGTTTTCCTTTGTTTTTTGAGCTAGGTCTTCCTGGGTTCTACAGGTTAGCCTCCAGCTCTGGCTCACCTGTCCTCCCACCTTGGCCTCCCATGGCCACAGGCACTAGCCAGTACACCTGATTGTTTTATCTTTTTACTACGCTGATTATATATGTGAAATTCACTGTTTAATTATTGCATAATTATTGAGCATTATTCAAATTGCAAATTAGTGTATAGAGGAAGAGGGTTTAGGAAATGTGTCTTCTAGGTGCTGGAGAGGTGTCTAGGTGTCACGGGCTGCTCCTGCAGAGTACCTGGTTCCCAGCACCCACATGGTGGCTCACAACCATTGTTAACTCCAGTTCCCAGGATACAGTGATCTCTTATGACTTGTGTGGAAACTGCATGCAGGTGCACATATGCTAGCAGTCCTCGTACCATAAAATAAAAGAACTTTTGAGAGAAAGACAGAATGACCAAACTCACTAGAAGAAGTGAAGGAAACCCCATGTGCCCATGTCGGAGGGCCTCTCCCCTGCTCAGATGGCTAGCCACATGGCTGGCTGCCTGGCCCCACCTGGCTATGAAGCAAGGTAGGACATAGTCTTTCTTAAATGGCATCATGCCCAGTTACATGAGGGAGTTTTTCTAAAAGAGAGAAACATGATGTCTTAGTCACTGTTCTATTGCTGTGCAGAGACACCATGGCCATGGCAACTCCTATAAAAGAATGCATTTAATTAGGGGCTTGATGACAGCTTCAGAGGCTTAGTCCATTATCATCATGGCAGGGAGTGTGGCACCAGAGCAGGAGCTGAGAGCTGCATCCTGATCTGGGGGGAGGGGAGGGAGAGAGGAAGCCAGGTATACAGGAGACACCAGGAGATGCAGAACAAGTTGGAAGTACAGAATGAAAAAAAGGTAAAAAGCCATGTTGTAGAACATAGATTTTAAAAAATGGGTTAATTTAAGATATAAGAGCTAGTTAGGAACAAGCCTAAGCTAAGGCTGAGCTTTCATAATTAATAATAAGTCTCTGTGTCATTATTTGGGAGCTAACTGGTGGGATAGAAAAAATATCCTTATACTTTTGAAACCTCAAAGCTTACCCCCAGTGACACACTTCCTCCAACAAAGCCACACCCCCAATCCTTCCAATCCTTTTCAAATAGTGCCACCCACTGGTGCGGGAGAATTATCTGTATTCTGTCAATCATGTATTTTAATAAAACGCTGATTGGCCAGGCAGGAAGTATAGGCGGGAAAACCAGACAGGAAGTAGAGGTGATGCAATGAGAACAGGAGAATTCTGGGAAGCAGGAAGCTCCCTCCACCATTCCTGCCCAGACCACTGAAGAAGCAACATGTGAGCTGTCACACTGAGAAAGGTACTGAGCCATGTGGCTAACATAGATAATGATAATGGATTAATATAAGTTACAAGGGCTAATAAGAAGCCTGACCTAATGGGCCAATCAGTTTATAATCTTATGGAGTCTTCTTGTGTGTGATTTTCCTTGGGAGTTGCCGGTTGTGGGGTACCAGGCAGGACAGAAACTCCAACAATTCGTCCCTCCATGTTACAACCCCCTGGTGACCAAGCATTCACGTGTATGGGCCTGTGGGGGTCCTCTTTATTCAGATCACCACGACAGGTACCAGGGATGACAACTTCTGAGGAGTCTTGGTCCTCTCTCTGTCTGGTTGAGATGGTTTTGCTGTGTGTCTAACTGACCTCAGACTCAGCTCAGGCTGACCTGGATCTTTCAGAGATTCCCCTGCCTCTGCCCCCACAGCGCTGAGGTTAAAGAAGTGTGCTAGCACACCTGGTACCAGAGAATTTTAAGAACAAGAAAGGTGTGACCTGTGGGTGCATGTTGAAAAGACGGGAAGGACCTCATGGGCCTGGTGGCTGCAGATGAGGCTACTGGCCAAGATGCAGGATGCAGAGGAAAGAGCAGAGAGGCCAGGCTGGAGTATGGCCGCTGTGAAGACTGGGAACAAGCTTGTGTTGATGTCCTGAATTCGAGACAGGAGCAAGCTTGTGCTGATATCCCGAGTCCAGACATGTGAATGTCCCGGGACAATGGAGGGTGAAGGGGCAATTGGTTTCCTGTCCAAGGACAGACAGTTGTGGGGGCAGTGAGGGGAAGGGTCACTGTGGGAACGGAGCAACATCAGGCTGGGGAGAGAAGAGAGCAGAGGAGACTGAGAAAGGCCAAAAGCCAGGAGACAGCTGCAGGAAGGCTGAGCCTGGGACTCGGAGATGCTGGTGGAGGCTTTCATGTTGCCCCGTCCTGGTAAGGCAGGAACGCCCGAGGCCGGGGCCAGAGAGAGTAAGCTGTGTTCTGTACCTGGCCCAGCCCCTGCTGTTGGGATCGCTATCATTTCTCTGTAAAACAGGGCACCAGGCACCCTGCCTTTCCAACGCCATTCTCCACATCCCTCAGCAGAACTCTGAATTCACTGGGGGCAGTGTGCCGAGGGCCTTGTTACCCTTCTTCCCTGTTCCATAGAAACAGGAATTTTAGCCAAGTATGTGGCTGTCCAGCTGAAGACTATATTTCCCAGCCTCCTTTGCAATCATGTACTGGCAGGAGAGGTACCCAGATATTATGGAACCTAATAAGACCTAGACAAAACCATCTCCTGACCTGGAAGAAATGCTACCTTCCCAGGCTGCTGGCTTCACAGCTTCCCTGGAAAGAATCTGAAGCAAAGGGCAGACAGTGCCCTGTTCACAGGGTGTACAGAGGGACACACCCCAGGAGAATGGCTTGGGAATGAGCAGGGTGAAAGAGGCCCTGGGTAGGGGTGTGGCTCGATGGTCAAGGGTTTCCTTTGCCTGTGCAAGCCTTGGATTCCATGGCCAGAAGGTTGGAGGGCGTGACAACACAGGATGTATTGTTGGCTGTTTCTAGGAACACTCCTCTTCCTTCTCACACCGCAGGTCGTCATGTTCAGACATCGTGTTTGATGGTTAGCAGCTATCTGGTGGTAGCCATCTTGTGGCCTTCAGGAAAACATGGCTATACCCTTCGCAATGACAGAGATGAAACTTGAAGACAACCCTGGCTCTCCGTGCTGCTGCGGGGACTTGATTAAGCAGGACTGGAGAGTTTCACCTCTGGCCTCATCAGAGGAGAATAAATTGCCTCATGACTGAACAATTTGCCTAAGGACAGTAACAGGCAGCCTGAGCCTTGTTAGGAGACACTGTGGCCTGGTCCAGGCCTCTTCCAGCTCCTGGCTCTGAGCTGCTGTCTGTCTGACCCCTGACCTACATCCCACAAAGAAACCAAGAGAGGACACCGTCCCTGAGGTCTGCATGTGGTACCAGCAGAAGCTCGGCACTCAGCCTCCAGGGCAGGACGGCTTGAGGGAGAGCTTGCATGGACGACTCCCAGAGGAACAGCACCCTTGAGGCTTGCTCAGAGAATCTGGACCCCAAGGGGCAAGGCTGGGAAAGTAGAAAGTCTGGTGACACTCAGTAACCTCATTTTCTGGCATTAGGCTGTGGTGACAGGTCACTTGTTGGGCCGTTGTTCAGCTCACAGGTATGGGAGGTCATACCATGCTGATCCCAAAGCAGGGCATCCAGGGAGGGATCAAACACCTTGAGCAAGCTGGTTTATTGTATTGGTCTAAAGCAGGAATTTCCTTACCTCTCAACGCCTCAAATTACCCTTCTCCCAATTAAGTTCCAGTTTTGACTATTGGCCCCCCTAGGAAATGACGATGCAGCTGGGCTGTGAGCGTAGCTTGCCGGTTACCTCGCTGAACTAGAGAGATCCAGGCCCTGTGTTCCATTCCCAACACCACAAAATAGATGCCATGCATGCCTAGGCAGACCGTGGAGACGGGGCTTGCACCTCTATTGAGAGGCACGGAGATGATGCCACAGACGCTCTCCCCGCTTCTTCCTGGACAGCACTCAGAGGGACACAGGTTCAGCTGGCTGCTCCCCATTGTCCCCCCCGCACCCGTCTCTGAGTAGACCGTTCACCTGCCTTCTACTGGCGGTGTCCATACACTGTGAGCACAAGCTGGGTGCACAGCATGCCTGGGAGCTGGGCTGACCCAGGAGATCCTGACAGCGTGTTCAAGTGTTATAGTTTGTCACAGACGCTACAGGGCGGGACACCCCATCCCCAGGAGCTCTGGGCGGGGAAAGGGTCTCTAAGCTTGACTTGAGCCACAGCAGGGACCAGGAGGGAACTGGGGCCACACCTGCAATGTGTGTCCCCTGCCAATCACACCACAACCCTTGTGTGTGAACCCAGAGTGGCAGAACACAGGGCTGACCAGCCTGCAGGGATGGGGGACTGTGTCTCGCGATCCTCACACTCCCAGCTGGAGCTGTTCACAGGCTACTTGTAGAGCTAACCATCCGGCCACCCTGTCCTAGCCCTGACCCTCGTGAGGTCTTAGGCAGTAGGCGGCCAGCCAAGGTTCCGTCTCCTACCCACATTGCCTGGCCCACATGGGGCACCTGGGGCTGTGAGGCAGCAGCTTCCATGGGAGTGCTACCTCACCCTGCTGGCTCTTTGTTCCTGCCACACAATGACCCCTGGAGCCCACCAGATGTTGTAGGCCAACAGTGTGCAGGTCCCCGAGGACATAGCAGGCTTCCCTGCACCTGCCTTGCTCAGCGTCTGGGAATGTTCACTCTGGAGGACAAAGGTCACCTCATGAGGACACCCAGACACAAAACCGCATCTCACCTCTCTCGGTGCTTGCTCCTCTGCCTCACCTCTGCTGGACATTCATGCAATCCGCAGCCCTGGGAAGGAGCCTCTGGCCCTGGGAACTCAGACAATGTCCCTAAGCCCCACTTCCCACTGTGGCCCAGGCCCTCAGTCTCTCCCTTTTTGCAGGGTTGGGGGGTAGGGATGGGAAGGGGAGGCTTTGAGTAACAATCCTGGCTGTCCTAGAACTCGCTCTGTAGACCAGGCTGGCCTCGAACTCACAGATCCTCCTGCTTCTGACTCCTGAAGGCATGTACCAACTCCTGCCCCAGCTAAATCTCTCCCACCAGCCTCCATGATGGCTTTCCCTCCCCGATGATGCTGGGGAAAACCAATGGACCCCACCTGAGGGAACTCAAGTCTCTCTGATGTCCAACAAGACACAGGCAGCTGGAGCTGCCATACCACAGGTGCCACAGGGTCAGGGACCCAGGTTTTGCTGCCTGGATGCTTTCACCCCAAATATCTTCCTGAGTTTGAAATATTGGCATGTCCTGCAGCCGACAGTCCCCATTCTGGCCACTAGAGAGGAATTGCTGCAGAAAACCTTTCTTTCTCTTAGAAACATTTTGCTTATTTCCAACTGACCATATCTAGCAGGGGAAGGCAAGGAAACAATCTATTTTGAGGGCCAAAATGTGCCATGTGTTCAGCTAAAAATACAAGAGGGTACTCAGAGGAAGGAGCTGGGCGCGTGGGACAAAGGCAGTCTCTGCCGCACGGTTGCCCAGTAACAGCCTCCTTACTCTTGTTTATTCCGCAGTATAAAACAATGTAGTTTAGGAAGCTGAGGCCCAGACGGGCGGTGGTGGCGCACATCTTTAATCCCAGTACTTGGGCAAGCAGACCTCGATGAGTTCGAGGCTAGCCTGGTCTACAGATCGAGTTCCAGGACAGCCATGGCTACACAGAGAAACTCTGTCTCAAAAACCAAAACCCAAACAGAGATGAGACTGGAGAGGAGCAGAGTGAGCTCTCCTCCGGGACACCTGAGTTCTGGGTGAGATTCGGAGACACACAGGGTGAGAGCAAAGCGACAACAGGCCAAAGCTGAAGTCAACTCAAGCCACCAAGCACAGGGGAGCTTTGTGGTTCTCATCGTTGACCCATGCGTACGGTGCCATGTCTATTTCGTGACACCCAGTGTCTCCTTTCTTCTTTCTTTTTGGAACCCTTATAAACGGTGGGGGACAAGGGCGGGGACATGGCTCAGTCGGCAGAGCGCTTATGTAGCATTTAGGAAACCCTGGGTTCAAACCCGGGTACGACATAAAGCCAGGTGTGACTCAGGCCTGTGACCCCAGCGCACTCGGGATGTGGAGGTTCGGGAGTTCAAGGCATCATGGCTAAAAAGCAAGTTTGAACCAGCCTGGGCTATGTGAGACTCTTTCTCAGAAATCCTTAAACAAGTAAATAAATAACAATGATAGAAGCCAAGTATGTTGGCTCAAGAATGAACCTCACCACTTGGGAGGCTAAGGCAAGAGAACTGCCATAAACTCAAGGCCAGTCTAGGCTACAAAGTGAAACCCTGTCTTAAACAAACGTTCTTTTCTGCTGTAGCTCCTCGTTGCCAGCCGCTAGCACCCTGGCATGTCAGCCGCTAACACCCTGGCATGCCACTGACCTTGCAGAAGCCCCTGGACCCCAGACCTTGATGAACCCTAATTCTAGGTGCCAGATGCCTCTTCTCACATCTGACAGAACTCACTCTGAAAAGTCAGGTTAATCCTACGAAACATCCCATCGTAGTTCTTGCTTGTCTTCGCTGCTGCCTGCGGATCTTCTAGCTCTTGTTCTTACTAGGATGGGGACAGGACAAACTTCGGGAAACCGGAAGGGCACTCCAGGCTTTCCCCAGCTCTGAACACACCTGTGTTTCTTTCCAGGAAGCTGGGAGACTGGCTTTGTTAGTGAAGTCCTGGGCATGGAAGCTGGTTTCACACTAGGCCAGCCTCTCACCACTGAGCCACACCCAGTTCCAGGAAAGGTTTAGAGTGACAGATTGGAGCCAGGTAGGTAGGCCAGAGTACACTGTCTGTGTGGTCTTGAGGAAGTTACTTCCCCACTCCGTGCCTGTCTCTTCAACTGTAAGACAACTACAGGGAAGGCAGGGGTCTCGTCAGACTGCTGCACTTCCTAGTCAGGCCCTGCCTGACCCTGGGGAAGCTGCTCCGACTCTGTCGCCTCGCTGACCTGGCCCATGAGCCTCCGGAAAGGGCTTGCTGCGCCTGTTCCACCTGTTCCGTGGTGCTCACCGCTAAATGCAGGCCTCGTTTCCCGCCCAAGCTTCTATTCTCACACCTGCTTTCCAGGTTGGCTGTGTGAGTTGGAGAGCTCAGGAGTCCCCGCTTCCCAAAGTGGCCAGGGCCTTGTAGGAAATGGGATGGAACCCATCCCAGAGCATTCCAGGGCCCTAATGGAAGGGTTGTTTGCAGGGGTGCCGGCAGGGTCAGTGAGGGCGGTGATGCACTGGGACCAGCAGGGATTCGAAGCTGCCAGATTCCTCCTTTGGAAGGGACAGTGGGGAGATGCTGTGTTCCGGACGGAAGGATGAAAGGCAGCGGCGCCAGTCAAGCTAAGGACCAGAACAGAACTGCGGGTACAGTCTCGCAGCATCCCCAGGGCTCCACCCAATCTGCAGATGAGAGGACAGAGAAACAAAGGCGGACTTGGGAAAGCAGCTGGGAGAAGGCAAACTTCTCAGCTGGGTCCCTTTCAATCTCCCTGGAGTCAGTAGGGCCTGGGAATGCCGCTGCCTGCACCTCACGGTGACCCGCACCTCACGGTGACCCCTTCAGTCCACACAGTCCCTGCCTCTGTGAAGGATGGACGCCCTCTCCTGAGTCCTCTGTCCTCCGGGTTTTCACTTGGGAATTTGTCTGTCTGCCTTCTCTCTTTCCTTCATTCTGCCCTGCGGAGGGCTCTTTCCCTGACAGCTGGGTGCCTCCTGGGGTTCAAGCTCTATAGGGTTTCTTTTATTTTTTTCATTTGTTTTTGAGATGGGGTCTCTTCCTGTTCCCTGCCTGGTTCGGAACCCATATTGCCCCGGAGCTTGCAGGGATCCTCCTACCTCTGCCTCCTGGAGTCTCAGTCTGTACCATCACACCCAGCCTTGATTTTTTTTTTCCAGTTTTGCATTTTCCTTCTTTGAGTTGGGGTCTAATGTAGCCCAGGTTGACCTTGAACTTGATGCAGAGCCTAGGACAATCTTGAACTCTTGCTCCTCTGGCCTCCCTGTACTGGGATCACTGCTTTACATCGCTGTCCAGGCTTGTGTTTCCCTTTAGCTGTGGCCGAGTGTCTCTTCGTGGGCTCCACTTGGGGGAGCCCCCTCCTACCAGCTCCTACCCTTGGCTCAGGCTGCCTGGCCTGGGCTATGCAGGGGGTGGGGCAGGACTGGCAAGGGGCCTGCCTGAGTCACCCGCATGAGGCAGCCTGAGTCAGGCTGGAGGGAAGTCCCTGCGGAAGGGACTTTCATAGTGTGATGGAATCGCAAGGAAAGAGAAAGTGTGCATGTGCGCGACAGGCCCCTTTGACACAGTGACCTTGAATGAGCCTGAGCCCTTGCACCCTGCCTCTTCCTCCCTACAGACCACATCTAGGAATGAAGCCTCGGGACTCCAGATGCCCCAGGCCAGGCAGTGCGGGCACAGAGTCAGTCACCCCTGCCTCCCGAGCTAGTGCTCAGCCAGGGCGCCAGCCTACGTCTCTACAGGGTGGCTACAGTAAGGAAGGACGGATAGCCCACAGTCTTCAGAGTGACCTTACAGTTCTCCGTGTGCCAGGGCAGACGTGAACGTCCTTCCTCTGCTCCCCCAGGGTGTCCCCAAGTGAACCTTTCCCTTCAATGATGGTAATTCTGAACACCTACCAGGTGCCTGAGACAGGGTCTCTGTAGCTTTGGAGCCTCTCCCAGAACTCACTCTGTAGACCAGAATGGCTTCCAGCTCACAGAGATGCACCTGCCTCTGCCTCCCGAACGCTGGGATTAAAGGTGTGCGCCACCACCCGACTGTGCCAGATTTCCAAAACCTGAGCTAAAATCGTGAACACAGCATGTCCGCACCTGCCTTACCATGAACAGGTGCTTGGCACAGAGAGGCACTTTCTGTACTCAGGAGGCAGAGGCAGGAGGATCTCTGTGAGTTCAAGGCTAGCCAGAGGTACTTAGTGCGACTCTGCACAAACAGCAAGAGCGCCATTCGGGGCTCAGGAGAATACAATAAAACACAAACGTGAGAACTATCTAGACCAGCTACTGAGCTGTGGAGTGGGACTCCCCAAAGGAATGCTGTATGGTCTTTTTTAGTTTAGTTTGTTTTGCTTTTAGAAGATTTGATTATTTTATGTGTATGAGGGTTTTTTTTGTTTTTTGTTTTGTTTTTTTCTTTTGGCTTTTTGAGACAGGGTTTCTCTGTAGCTTTGGAGCCTGTCCTGGAACTAGCTCTTGTAGACCAGGCTTGTGTATGAGTATTTTGCCTGCCCAGGTGTTCCTAAGTACACATGTAGCCCTGGCTAGCCTGGAACTCACTATGTAGACCAGGTTGACCTTTTATTCACACCAACCAGCCAGCCACCTCAGGTGTACTGAGATGAAAGGTGTGTGCCACCAGGCCTGGCCTGTTGCTTTTAGATTTTAGTTATTTTTGAGACAAGGTGTCAATATGCAGCCCTGGCTGGCCTCAAACTTGTCACAATCCTCCTGCCTCAGCTTCCTAAAGTGTTAGGATTGTATATAGCACCACATTTGGTTAAAGATTCTAACAGCCACAATCAAGGTTTAAAAAAAAAAATTGCATGAAATTGCCTGTAATCGTATCCCAAGGGCCAGGGAGATAACTTCGCTGGTGAGGGCACTTGCCAACAAGCCTGACAACCTGGGTTCAATCCTGGAACTCACATGGTGGGAGAGAATGAACCAGAACCCACTCACTGTGTTAGCTAGAGGCTACACTTGGGAGCAGCTCCCTCTTAGGGAAGAACTGTGCAGGGCTGGTCCCGGGAATGGCCAGTAAAGTAGCTTCAGCCTGCTTCTTGTTGGGCCCATTCCTTCCCTGAATGGTTCCGGTCAACACAGTGCCCAGGAGATGTGTCCCGCCTTCCTACCCTGTTGCCCACTGACAGCTGGCATGCTGCTGCATGTAGCCCAACCTCCACTGCGCCAGGGCCCCTGAATCTTTCACCCATTCCTTGGGTCTCAACCCCAACTGTACCCGTATAATGAGTGCCCCGAGCTCTTGGGAAGGAGGTACACTTCCAGGGAGGCCACCCTCTCAAGACAGACAAGGAGGGGGGCATCAGGTGGCAACCTCCGCCCACCTCCGGGGAAACTTAGAAAAGTTAGTTTTCTTTTCCTGCTTTGTCTTCCAGGAGCAGATCCTCTGGGAGAGGAGTCCATCTGAAAAGTGGGCACACCCGGGAACAGGGTGGAGGCGCAGGCCTGTAAGAGAGGTGCCCATTGGGAGGGTCTGAGTCCATCTACATCAGCGGCTCTCAGACAGCCGGTCAGCACCTAGCTCCTCCCTGGGGGCCCCTGAGCCCAGGACTGAGGCTGCTGCCAGGCTGGATGTGGGGGATGGGAACACGCCCCAAAGGATAAGGACAAAGGCATCCGAGGGGCACGGGCTTCAGAGGCAGAGCACACGTGCTCCTCACCCAGGCCTGGGAACTGGCAGGGCACCCTGGATGGTGACCCAGAAACCTGGCTGTCAGCAGCTCTGGCCTAGCACTGCCCACAAGCACTGGAGTGGCTGGCCACTGTCAGCAGGGCAACCTCTGGGTCCTCTGTTCACCAACCCATCCCTAGAGACCCCATCCCAGATGCTCTAGTCTTGTAGGGGATCCCCAGTGTGGGTTAGCCCACTGCTAGGGGTTTTGGTCTTGGCAAGTCACCGGTCTTGGTGCTGTGGCTAGGTTCCTAGAAAGGAGACAGCGGCGGCGAAGAGGCTGCTGACCAATCTCAGGAAGACTAGGTCCTAGAAGTCACCCTGACCCCTAGGGTGGGGATAAGCCTGGAAAGACAGGGGAGATTGAAGCCAGGATGGTGGGAAGGAGGCCACCATCTCGAAGCCAGTAGACTATCCAGCTCCAGGCCCTATCTCCGTCTCCTACCAGGAGCCCCCTGCCCTCCCCCACTTCCCCTCCTCCCCCCTCAGGCTGCCTTTTAATCACCCACCATCAGACTTTCCCTCAGTCAAGGTCGCCTGGGGCCACTCGTCCTGTCTGCTGTGGTTAAAGAGGAGAAATCAAAGCCCTGGGAACGACTTTGAATGTACTGGAGAGTGCTCACAGCCCGCTGCCCCTCCACGTCCACTCTGATCAGCTCCGAACGCTGGTTTGATTAGTACTCAGACCCCAGACAACCTTGTTCTTTTGAGACCTGATTGGCAGAATCCCTCAGACCAAACAGCCCAAACAGCCCAAACAGACACCGACTGACTACTTTCTCAACCCCAAGGAAGACGGTTCAGTGTTACAATTCAAGGTGGCCTGGGGTCCCCAGCCTAGGAAACAGACCAGCTCTGAGTTCACTAGGTAGCTGGTACTTATTCAGAGGTGGAGGGCTCAGGGAAAGGGCTCTCCCCACAGCCATGACAGACAACAGTTCTTCCCGAGGCTCAGGCTCGGAGCAGCCGTCATTCCACCGACTTCCCAGGATAACACCGCCTCTCCCTGTCCCTGTCCCATGCCTGGTGGGGTTTTGTTTGAAACAAGGACTTTCGGCTGGCACTCACAGAGGTCTGCCTGTCTCCCTCACTAGGTGCTTGTGCAGGGAGATAAGAGCCTGAACACCACTCTGCCCTCCAGGTCTTAGAGAACAGATAAAAAGGAAACAAGGTTGCGACCCTGTGAGAATCACCTGTAACCCCAGGGCCTGTTCCCAAATTAGTGTCACCTGAGTAGGAGCAGGTGCCTGAAAAAACACCATTTTCGCAGCCTGCTGATGAGCCCTGAGTGTGGCCTGGGAAGATTAGCCCAGGGCCCCAAACGAGAATCCTGATAGCTCAGAGCACTCAGAAGATCCAGGCTTATGGTCACTGCCCTAATAGGCCTTACTTAAATAAACCACTAGCTTGTGTGAATGCAATGGGAGGGGACTCTCCAGGCTCCACAGATGTCCTGGGTAGAAAAGACTTTGGTCTTGCATCCGCTTGTGCTTCACCTGCCGTCTGTCACCCTGGATGGACTCTGCAAGGTCCTTGTTGTTGTTGCTGATTTGTTTTAAATCTTCCTATTATGAAGACCTCACACAGCTGGGCATGGTGGTGCATGCCTCTGATGCCCACACTCTGGGAACAGGAGCAGATTTCTGAGTTCAAGGGCAGCCTGGTTGGTCTACAGAAAGATTTCAGGACAGCCAGAACTATACAACGATCTTGAAAACCAAAACGACAACACCCCTAAACCCCGACAGTTTCCCCGTCCAGCTTACCTTGAATGCCAAATGCTTCCCTCAGTGCCCAGCAAGCAACCTTGCCAGTCCCTCTGTGGAAAGGACCTGGAGCTGTCAGGTGGCGGCCAACCCCTGAAGACTAAAGAAATAACACTTCCCAATGTGACAGAGGACAGCTCAGGGAAACAAGGTCGTACAGAGAGATCTGCTCCTGAGGCAGGATCTCTGCCCCTGTCGTCTGTCCCAGGCTAGACCGTGCTACCATCCCATGGCAATTACTGTCTCCTGCCCGCAGCTTTGCCTCCAACTGCCTGGAGGTTTGGGGACAGGTACCCGGTGCTAGCTGCCTGTGGACAGGAGGTGCTGGACACAGCTAGGCCTGAGGATATGCACAAACAACAGAAGATTCAATTGTGTGGCTGGAGGAGCTGGCCCTCCAGACAGAAGAGCACATGAACCACGCCAACAATTAACTAGCTAAGGGGGACAGGAAGAGAGGAGGTTACCTGTGTTTTTGACAGGGTCTCACTATGAAGCTCCGGCTGACCTGGAACTCGCTATGTAGACCAGTCTGGCCTTCCACTCACAGAGCTCTGCTTTCTTCTGCCTCCACAGCGCTGGGATTGAAGGCATGCTGCTCTGCTACCAGTGAGGCCCTCAGGAGCAGAAGGAAACAGCACTGGGCATAGACCCCATGGCACTGAGCAGGCAGGCTCTTAAGAGCATAGCATGCCGGGCAGAGGGAGCAACCAGTGCTGGCTTCAGGTAAACTCAAACTTGGCAAGGCTGATGGCACAGGAAGGGGCAGATTGCAGGGCTGTGGGCTCTAAGGAAGGACACTGGTCTGTGAGGGGAGCCCCCACTTCACCCACCCAGCCACACTGAGGGTTTGAAGCTAGGAGAACAGGCCTTGTGTTTCGGGTAGAAAGGTTCTACACTGGCACTTACAAAACCGTTGGAGAACTGGAGGAGCAGGATCCAGGCTGGATCAACAGGCCCGAGCTGTTGGCCTCTGCCCCAGTCAGGCAAGGAGTAGGAGGACCCACCAGGAGGGCAGGGACAGGAAGCTCGGCTGCCACCATACCCCACAAACACCAGCAACCGTGGACTCCTCAGAGCTCCTGGTGGGAATGCGGCAGAGCCCTTTCCCTTGCTTTCCCTTTTGTTTCTTTGTTGGTTTGTTTCATTTACCAAGACAGAGTTTCTCTGTGTAGCCCTGGCTGTCCAGGAACTCACTCTGTAGACCAGGCTAGCCTCAAACTCAAGAGATCTGCCTGCCTCTGCCTCCTGAGTGCTGGGATTAAAGGCGTCGCCACCACCACTTCTCCCCTTGTCAGTCTTTGTCACTGAGGTTTTAACATTTGGAGCAGTAGCTTTGGAGGTGTGGGGGGAACATGACTGAACGTCAGCCTGCCAAGCCTGTCCTCATGCCAGACATCTCTTTCATCTGTGCCCGGCTGCTTCCCCTGCCCAGGCCCTGGGTCCCTGCACTGTGCCTACTCAGCATGGACTACATCCCTGACACTGTCCATGTCCTTGTCTGTCCCCTACCCTTCCACCCAATGTAAGAGCCTTGACACACAAAGATGGCTACCCTGCTCAAGGCTGCAGCCCATCATGGTGCCTCCAGAGTTGGCTCGGGGCAACACTGAGCAGAAAGGCACAGAAGCCTAAGAATTGATTTTGTTTGTGTTTTTGAGACAAGCGCTGGCCTTGAACACAGAAAGATCTGCCTGCTTCTGCCTGCCCAGTGCTTGGTTTTAAAGCCCGTGCTCCCATGCCCGGCCCTTCCCTTAGGACTGCGGTGGGAACGCTGCTTGCTAGTAGGAAAGGCTGGAGGAGTGAGAGGTTCATAGCTTTGTTCTTGCTCACAACCCACCTTTACCTTAGGCGTTTTCTGAGGTTGTGTGTGTATGTGTGTGTGCTCAAATATACACAGGATCTCCATTTCCTCTGTGTGTGTCCATTGGGGATCTCCCAGCAGGGAGGTGTTCCCTCCTGCTCTGTCCTCCCTACTTGATAGTTTTTCCTCGAAAGTTGGAAGCAGAAGAGGCCCTCCTCCCACTCTATAGAGCCTGCCAGGCTTCCTGGCAGTAGAGCTTGTGGTCAGCAGGGTTCAGAGGCCTGACCCTGCCAGAGGACCAGATACACTGGTAACTGGGTAGCTCCAGAAGAGTGGGCAAGTACCTTGCATCAGGATGGCCCCAATTGTGGCTGTACAGATCAGTCCTGGTTGGTATGGCCCAAGGCCAGCACTGTGAGGTGTGGGTCAGTCTTGGCTAGTTTGGGCCAGGTCAGTTCGATCCTATTGTCAGCTCCAGCTCTGATGAGTGGCCTGCTACTCTGCAGTGTCCCATGTGTCTGCTGCAGCCCAGCACACACCTCCTGCGGTCCAGCAGGTCCTCTCCTAGGCGCAGACCCAACAGGAACGAGCAGATCTGCTCATTTAGGGACCCCCCGGTACAGCCAGCTGGAGAAGCAACTGTCCAGGAGCACTTCAGCCCGACGGGGTAAACAAACTGTGAGACACGCACACATGGTAGAGTGCAGAGCCTTGAGAGTGAACTCTGCAGCTAACTGTGATGGCGTTGATGAGTCTGCCCGGCAAAAGGCTGAGGATGCACACGGCACAGCCAGCTGCCACTGTACATACACACACGGACACGGACAGGTGAGGGGCTGGCTCTACCAAAGGGAGGCAGCTCCATCCCTTGGTCTTGGCATAGCCACTTCCAAGGTGTAAAATTCATTAGTAAAGAGTTGGAGAGATGGCTCAGAAAGAGCACCGCCCGCTCATCTAAAAGTCCTGAATTCAATTCCCAGCAACCACATGGTGGCTCACAACCATCTGTAATGAGATCTGGTGCCCTCTTCTGGCCTGCAGGCATGAATTTGGCAGAAGACTATAACACAATAAATAAATAAATCTTTAAAAAAATCATTAGTAAAAATCATGCAATTTTTTAAAAATCTCATATTACAGTGGCAAAGCACTTGCCATATAGTGTTGTGAAAGGCTGTTTGTTGGTTCCCGGCTGCTCAACCCCAAAACAACCACACAGAAACTGTGTTAATTAAATCATTGCTTGGCTGGCCCATTAGCTCTAGCTTCTTATTGGCTAACTCTTACATATTAATTTAACCCATTTCTATTAATCTGTGTATCATTACAAGCCTGTGGCTTATCGGGAGAAGTTCCATCTGGCTCCGGTGGGGCTACATGACTTCTCTCTGACTCTGCCTTCTCTCTCTCAGCATTCAGCTTAGTTTTCCCCACCTAGCTCTGTTCCCCTATAGCTCTGCTATAGGCTCAAAGCAGTTCCTTTATTCATCAATGGTATTCAAGCACACAGAGGGAAATCCCACACCAATACAGTACAACCTGGCTGGCAGCCTGGTGGAGGTCTTCCTATCTCGTCTCCCAGTGCACACGTAATGACCAACAGAAGGTTATTTAGTTTTTATCTTTCATGTGTGAAGGGGGGCACAGGAGAAACTCAAGAGGATAACCTGTGGGGGTTGTTTCTCCCTTTCCACGCTCTGGGATCCCAAATGCACTCAGGTAACCCTGACCACAACAAGCACCTTTGCGGAGCTCAGCCATCTCTACAACTTTTTCCTCAGACAGGATCTCACCGCAGCCCTGGCTGTCCTGACCACAGTATGTAGACCAGGCTGGCCTCAAACTCACGCTTACCTGCCTTGGCCTCCTGGACAAAGCATACCTCCACTCTCCTGTTATTTAGAGACAGGGGATCTCTAGCCGGCCCTGCTGGCAGAGAGCTCTCATCCTGCTCTAGCCCTGAGTATCACCATGCTCACTTTTGTTTGTTTGTTTTTCCTTTTCTGGAGACAGGGTCTTTCTACATCGCCCTGGCTGTCTGTAACTCAGGGGACCCGCCTGCCTTCACCTCCACACCAGCCCCCAGTCACATTTTTGTTGAAGTTTTGGATACAAGCCCGGGGCCTCACATTCTAGGCTCTCCCTTTTCGAGGTATCCTGGTTGAGCCAGGAAGTTAGACAAGGCCTCATCTTTCCCTCTTGGGTCCTTCTTCCTGCTTTCTGTGTAGGGTAACAGTTGGCCAGCATGCCATAACCTCCAGGGAACTGGCCCCAAACTAACTGGAGCCATCTAGACTCGCTCTTCCAAGTAGTCTTAACGGGTGAGTGGATGAGCTTAGAGCCTGCGGTCTTGGGATACAGCTGGGATCTCTGAAGGTCATTGCTCTGTCCTTGAGAAAAGGTGGAAGACGACTCAGATTCACGGCCAGACTACCCAGACTTCGGCCCCTCCTTGCACGCTGTACCTGTTCCACCCACTCTCCTGATCCAAGGAAGGCCTGCTCAGGCCTTTACCGCTTCTCAGGCGGCTTCCTGGGGCTCCCACGAAGTCTTCAGCACCCACAAGTCCAGACTTCCAAAGCCCAGAGCTTCGTTCATGCACTGTACCTCAAGAACTTGGAAGTCAGAACGGCCGCCTCTGCCCCAGTGTCTCATCTGCCTTCTTTGTTTCGCCAGACATGAAGTTGGATAGGGCTCCTCATCCCACCCCCTATCCCCCCACCCGCCACTGTTCATTTAAATCTTAATACCTCAAATGGAGTGGAATCCAGGGCACGTGCAAGCACAACCCAGAAAGCATGGAGGTGTGTGCATGGGGATCAATGGGCAGAAATACAGACTCCTGTCTGTATTTCAGGAGTGGATAAGACAGAAGGGGGACAAATCATGGTATTTATTTGCCTAGCTATTTACTTTACCATGTGCACACAAGATGGCGAGGAAATCAGGATGAAGAGAGATAAGTGGAAAAATAAGATGACACCAGTTTATTAGAAATGGGCCAAGCAATTGGCCAAGTTTTCCCAAAGCCCACTCAGGAGAGCTATCCCTTTTTTCTCTCCACCTCACGTCTTTACCAGGGGATGGCCACAGGGCACAGGCATTATACGTGAAGAAGTCACTACAATGTTGGGGAAACACTCCCGCAGGACCATTCCCAAACTTTTCCCTTCAACACCATGGCAAGGGCCTAGTGGCCTAGGCTGTTGGCCACGAACGACCAGTGTCATGCGGAGACGCGCTGGTGGGAGCCGATAGCTTGCTCAACCACGCCACGCTCTCAGCAACTTCGTGCCCCTCCAGCCAACTCGGCTCGCGGGGCACAAAGATGGAGGGCGCGGCGCGCTTCCACCCCGCCCTGCCCCCACAGCGGCTGCACACAAAGGGGCAGCCCGCTCCTCCCCCAGACTGCCCGGGTGCCCTAGGCTCCCCTCCACCCGATGGCCCGCCCCGCCGTGACTTCCTCCCCCTCCAGTGGCACCCCGGGACTGGAGGGTCACCTGGACCTCAGTCCGGGACCTGCACCGCCGGCTCAGGCCTCCCGCACCCGACCGCCGCGCCCCGCCCCCACCGAGCACGTGCTGCCCCGCGCCCGGGGCTCCATCCCACGGCCCGTGGGGGGCTGGGCGCGCCACACTCCCCACCCCCCACCGGAAACATTCCTGAGGCATTCCTGAAACTTGGAGGCCCGCCTCAACCCCCCTATCCCAGCTCCCACTCCGCCTCCAGCCGGGCGCACGCTGGGCCCCGCGTCCCCCCCCACCCCCCACCCCCCGCGCTCCAAGGCCCGGGCGCCCCCCGAGGAGAGGGCTGACCGCGGAGGAAGGGGAGCAGGGCTATGAGTCACAGTCGTGTGTCACAGGGCCGGCATTGCAATTCTCTGCATCACGAGAGGTGTGGAAAGGCCGCCTCGGGGACCGAGGTGGGGAGGTGCGTCCAGGGCCCGCGCCCGGCTACGGCCTGCAGGGCTCGCCTCTCGGCCGGCGCCTGCTTCCCCGCGCGCCATCTTCCCACTTTGGCTTTCTCCTCGGGCCCGAGCAACAAGTCTTTTGTTGAGCCAAGCGCTCGGAGGCGGGAAACTCGAACCCCTGCCCTCAAGGCGCTTCCAGCAGGCACCCCTCGCCTTTGGAAGACTGAGTCCCTGCGGAGGGATCACACCGGGGGCACCGCGTGCTCCCCAGGCGGCGCGCAGCAGGTCACCGCATGGCTCCTCCCTCCGGTGTACCTGCGAACGAGCCAATCGTTCGGCTCCCTCGAAGCCGGCACCTGGGTGGCGGCCGTTACCGGACTCAAACCGTCCGCCTTTGCCAAGTTTCACGTTTGAATTTCACTACTGGTGTTTGCACGGGGGCCGTGTGGCCAGGTGAGGACGCACGTGCCATCTCCCGACCGGTCAGAGGGAGGAACGAAGAAAAGGCCGTCGACGTGGGCCAGGGAGTGCGCGTGGGCAGCCCCCAACACCCCCGCCGCGCGGGGCTCGAGGCCGCCAACGCCCCCTTATCGGTGTGTCCCTGGCACCCCACGGCGACGGCGGGGCCGCTGCCACCTTCGCCGGTCCCGCCCCCGCCCGCCCAAGGGACTGTGAGAAACGAGGGCCGTCGGCGCGCGCCCCCGCGCACAGCGCGCGCAGGCTCCGCGGCGTCGGCAACCCACAGGCGCGCGGCGGCAGCGGCGGCTGGCCGCCCTTTTAAATCCCCGGGCTCATTTGCATGGCCCCGCCCCCCCGGTGACACGGCTGGCGCGGGCGGGCCCGTCCCCCCTGCCCCTGGGTCGCTCTTTTTAAGCTCCCCTGAGCCGGGGCTGCGCTTCTCTAATTGGGACTCCGAGTCGGGGCTATTTCTGGTGTTGGCGCGGCTCCAAGAAGGCGTGAGTTCGCCGCCGCTCGGGTGGCTTCTTTTTTTTTTCTCTAGGTCTAGAATCTAATCACATTATTATTTATTGAGGCCGCGCACGGGCCGTGCCCAGCTTCCTGCCCCTCGCCATCCTCCGGGGGAGCAGGATCCGTCCGTGGTCCCTCGCCCCAGCTCGGATGTGACACACATCCCCGGCGGGGGCCCGGGCGGCGCGCACGCAGCGGTCTCAGCGCCTCTGCCCTCTCTCCCGGTTTCAGATCCGCATTTGCGACCGGCGGCGGCGGCGGCAGCGGAGCAGCCCAGGCCGGTCCCCTGCGCCCAGCCCCGCCGCGCCCGGCAGCCCCGAGCGCGCCCCGCCGGCGGCCTGCCGAGCTCGCGGTGAGTGTCCGCGGCGCGCCCGGGGGGCCTGCGGCGCGCGCTGCCCGCTTTATTCCCAGGCCCCGGGCTTGCGCGGGCCGCGGGAAAGGGGAGGCCGCACTGTGCGCGCGGGCGGGCTGACGGGCGGCGGGGCCGGGGTGGGGGCTCCGCAGAGCGCCGCGTCCTCCGGTCCCCCAGGCCTAGGGCGTCCCGCTCGCGCCCGGGGGGTGCGGAGACCCCCGGGGACCGGCGCGTGGAGGGGGAGGGGGCGCGCGGCTGCGGCGAGCGCCGCTTGTGCACCCGGCGGCGCCCGTGCACCTCGCGCTCGGCGAGCCCGGCCTCGGGGAGGGGCGCGCGCTGCGCAGCGCGGCGGCAGGAGGTGGGCGCGCACCCCCCCTCAGCCGGGGAAGTTCTAGAAGTGCGGGGGTAGGGCCCGGTGCCCCGCGATGCCTCCCTGGCCTTTCCTCGGCCTTTGCCAGGGTCGTGCTGTGCGTGGACGAGGCCGGATCGCGTGGGCCTGGGTTTCGGGGCTTCACCCACACACCTTTGGCCCTGCCCCGCGCCTCCTCAGCCCCCAGGGCCGGGCCTTCCCTCCGCCACTACAAACTGGTTCCTCTGCTTTGCTGGGTTCTGTTAGAACTAGTCCCTTTGACTCCCCGTTTCTGTTTGGTTCCCCCCGCCTCTGAGGTTTTGGTTTTCGGGGAGGGAGGAGGGGGTTTTCTTCCTCCAACTCGCACCAGGTTTCCTGCCCCCAAGGCGGGCTTGGGTGCCCCCTCTGGCAGGAAGTGGGGCCGGGCGCACCCGCGTGGCGGTGCATGTGGTCGGGGTGCGCCGTTTCCCGCGCCTGCAGGGCCAGCGCCCCTCCCCCTCGCCCTAGCGCCTAGACTCGCCGGCCTACAACCGCCAGGCAGGGACACTGGCGGAGGCACCCTCAGTCTGGAGCAGAGGGCGCCAGGGTCTTAACCTGCTTCTTCTCAGTAAGCAGAGTTGCGGTCTGTAAGCATTCCGCCAGAAACTGCTCCATTTTACCAAGTTGCTGTGTGACCTTGGGCCATTCCTGAGTCTTCTCTGAGCTGTTAAAAAAAAAAAGAAAAAGCTAACAATGGACCTGCCAGGAGTTATTCCTCTGGTTATTCCTGCCTAGTTGCCTAAACATCGAAGGGCCACTGTGTGTGCGGAGACAGGCTGGAGACTCACCAGAGCACATCGGGCTTGTACCCTAAATGTGGCTTCTGCAAGCCAGGCCTCCCTGGCGTGCAGGAGCAGGTGGAGATGAGTGGTTTCTTGGTCTCCCTGGACGGGACTCTGTGCTCCTAATTCAGTGTGGGCGTTGGGGGAGCAGGTGGTTCAAAGAGTCCCTAACGGTAAGGATTGGGAAGACACCGGGTGGTATAACAGTATCCAGGAAGCCGGGATCTGCAGGCAAGCTGGGCCCACTGTCTCTGTCTGGGATCGGGGCCGGCTCTCTCCCATGATCCTCCCCCTCCCAAGGGCCTCGGGCAGACCTCAGTGTGAGGTCAGCACTCATTTAGCTGATTAATTTTGATGTTTGGTTTGAAGGAGACCTGTGGTGCTATGTAAGATTCTAATCACGGCTTGTAATTAGGGAACAGACCCAGCCGCTAATGATGGAGCTGGCCCAGCCACCCTGTGTAAAGGGGTCTCAAGTTTGAAATATTGTAATCGAATAATTAGCAGAGTTCCACCATCTGGAGCATCTCTTGATGCTTGAGAATTAGGAATCGTTAAGTGTTGTAAAAATCACAAGTTTCCAAAATGTTTTCCTGTCATTGAGTCAAAATTAGTAGTTGCCTCAGAAATCTGAAAAGACGGTTGGGGGCACAGCTTCTGTGGTGAGCCTGATCCCTCAGCACCAGCGTGGGTAGCTCTGCAGGTAGCGCTACTGCCCTGTCCTTGCAGAAGTATGGAGTGGGGTCTTCTGGGCCTGTGGCTGAAACTTGGTCTTGACTGGAAGTCTGCTTGCTGACTGTCTTGTTTGACTTCTCTAGAGGGAGATCCCCAAGTACAGCGTGCAGGCCCTTTGTGACTCTCTCTTTCTCTCTCTTACACACACACACACACACACACACACACACACACACACACACGGCGTTGTCCTGGACCCAGGGAATCCGGCCTTGCTACCCAGAGAGTCTTTTAATTGGCAGGGTCTATTTGAGAATCTGCCCTTCTCATTCCTCCATCCCTACCCGTTGCCACCACCTCTGGGTCTTAGGTATGTGATGGCATTTGTTCTGGTTCTCAGGCTTGGACCTGCTGGGTGGCAGCCCTGGCAGGATGGTGAGCGGTGGGAGGAACGGTAGGGCACCTGTGTAATTGGCACCACTTTGTCTCCCAGCATCACAGCCAGTCCCCCTAACTGCCCCATAGAGAAGGAGGATGAGCGAGTCCAGCTCAAAGTCCAGCCAGCCCCTGGCCTCCAAGCAGGAGAAGGACGGGACTGAGAAGCGAGGCCGGGGCAGGCCGCGCAAGCAGCCTCCGGTGAGTCCTGGGCCGGCGCTGGTAGGGAGTCAGGTGGGTGAGTAGAGCCTTTGATTTGTTTCCTTTCTCGGGCTGGGGAGGCTCCTGGCACCCAGCAGGGTGTGGCTATCCCGGGAGGGTACAGGACTGTCTCCTGCTGTATGCATGGGCCTTTCCCATCTCTGTGCTCACTGCCTTCAAGAACTGTCTGAGGGACTCGGTGTGGCGCCTCACCACATGGCAGTCCACCCAGAAGAGTAGAGGCAGGAGGGCCAGGCCCCATCTTAAAAGTATTTGTTTATTTTTGCCCTGCTCAGAATGAAGTCAAGGGCCCAGCTGTTAATATACACAATTTTAAACACATAATCGATATCTGTCCAGTTGCTGCCGGGTTTCTCCATCTTACTATCCATTTCTGTCCTTCCTGTGTCCAGTGGGAAAGGGTTCCTGGGCCAGTGGGTGGGCACTGAAGTCCCGTGTGAGGTCCCTGGGAGGGTCCCTGGGAGGGTGGCCAGCAAGATATTGGCTGTGCCACCTGCCTGGCTCTGCCCTGGAGCTCTCAGAGGTCTCTCGAGTGAGGGGTGCTGTTGGTGGTCCTGTGGGGGACTAGGCCTGTAAGCCCAGCACCCTCTGTTTTTCAGCCCCATTACTGGACCTGGCGGTGGTCACTGGACCAAGGCTGGCTTTTGATTTTGTTTGAGGCGGTTCTGTGGCCGAGGATGGCCTCATTCACTATATACTCCTGGCTCAGATTCTTGAGTGCTGGTATTGATTATAAGTGGGAGGGAGCCCCCATGCCTGACTTAAAACACAACCTTTTATTCTGGCTTGGGCTGACCAAAGGTTTGGTCTGTGTGTGGCTTCTCTCCTGGAGAGGGGTTTCCCATGTAAGACAGGAGGGGTGGCAGCAGTTGTGGCCAATGCTGGACATTGACTTTGCTGTGGATTTGACTCACCTGACGCCACTAGGTGTTAATACGCCACCTTTTACAGGTGAGACAAGCTATGGGATTAGGCAGTTTGCAGAAGATCAGTAGCCCAAGAATTGATCAGGGCCACCTAGCAGTGGCTTCCCTGCCCCAGGGACATCTTTCCCAGAGGTCTTTGGTTTCTTATCTTTGGTCTAAAACCTTCAGAGGCTGGGGGCCAGGAGCTTGATGGTGATCAGGCAAATTTGGGGTCCCCGGGGCTTTGGCTGCTGCCATATCCCTGACTCCCACCTGTCTTTGCAGAAGGAGCCCAGTGAAGTGCCAACACCGAAGAGACCTCGGGGCCGACCAAAGGGAAGCAAAAATAAGGGTGCCGCCAAGACACGGGTGAGACTCTTCTACAGGGCAACCTGTAGATGCCAAGGGCATCTGTGGATTGTTGCTAATTGTAGAAATTGGGGTGCCTAGGACAGTGGGGAAACCAAGTTAGGAGTTGTAGCTTTTCAGGTCTGGAAAAAGGCAAGATAGTGAGAGTGAAGGCCTTTGCCAGCTCTGCGCTGGGACCGTCACCCTCGTTCATCCTGAGGGCATGCACCATGCAGGGAGTCAGTGCCATCGGCCTTCCAAAGAGTCGTCTTTGTTTTTATTTTACTTTTTAGCGCGCGACTCATATCCTCTGAGTCACTTGTGGAAGGGGGAGTGGGGGGGGTGTTGGATGTGGGGGCGTGGGATGGCCAGTCATCAGCAACTGGCCAGGGTGGACCTGGTGGTCCTGGGCTGCTCCGCGCCAGCCTCGCCCCCCTCACCTGGGCTTTGCGGCGGTGAGGGCTGCTTGCTCAGCACTCTGGACTGAGTTGTTTCTTCTCACTCTAGAAAACTGCCGCCGCTCCAGGGAGGAAACCGAGGGGCAGACCCAAGAAACTGGTAGGTTCTCATTCTTTGGGGCCAGTGTTAAGAGTGCCCCCAGTGTGGCCAGGGGTGTTTGAGCATGCGTGAAACCTGTTAACATGAGTTCAGGACTCTTCTGCTTGAGAAGATAATTCCTAATTTCAGGCACCCACTGAGAGGCACGCTTTGTGCCCATGTACCTACCCCCTTATTAGGACCTTCGTGGAAAGGCCAGGAAGTGCAGATCTGGACAGGGAAAAGTGGGGGCCAATGCAGGGGGCCTGTGCCTCCAGGATACTGTGTTCTTGGCCCTGCTTCCAAGCTGTCCATTCCTTGAGCTGAGCCACCCCTTAGTGGAGGGGCTGGGGGGCCCTGCTGGCTACACCCCAAGAATGAGTAACAGGAAATTGGTTGTTTTGGAGTTTGCCTGGCACTGTGGTGTCCCAACATTCCCGTCCAGTGAGTGAACCCCTGGGGCTCACTTCCTTCCCACCCTGGCTCACAGTGTCAGCCATTGGCTACCTCAGGCCTTCTGGGATGCAGCCGGCACCACACCTGCCCTGTGCCACCTAGTGGCTCCCCTCCCGTTATATATAGTCTCATGCCCTCTGCCTCCTCCCTGGAGAGCTTGCCACTTTCTCAGCCCTCAGCTCAGCCTGGGCTAGGTGCCTGGTCTGGCCTGCGTGAGCTGCCTGTATGTGAGAGCAAGTGTGTGTGTGTGGGTTTTCCTCCCTTTAAATCCTTCATTTTTATGAATGAAAGCAGCGTGGAGGTTGCTGAGTCACCACACACTCAGCCCTGACTCATCCCCCTCCTGCAGAGGAGAGCCTGGGAGGGAGGGGTGTTGGCGAAGGAGGAGGGCCAGGCCCAGAGTTGTTCTGCCTCCTACAGGAGAAGGAGGAAGAGGAGGGCATCTCCCAGGAGTCCTCGGAGGAGGAGCAGTGACCACGCGCAGTGCCGCCTGCTCCTTGGCCATCACAGGAGCAGCTTCCCTGGGACCGGAAGCCCTGCTTCCAGCCCCCTCCCCACCCCCACTGCACACTACCGCACCAGCTGCAGGCTCTGCAGCACCCACGGGAGCAGGGTTTGGCTCAGTCCCTGTGCCCTCCTTCCCAACACACCTGCCCTCTCCCGACAAGGCTAACTTCCCACGTAGCCGCAGCCTGCCCTGCTGCGCACGGCCCTGGAGACGCTGCTCTCCGGGCTCTTTCTCTTGCAGGTCCCCTCTGCTCTGCTGTTCCTGGCTTCCTTGTGTAGGGTCCTGGGAGCATTCCCTGGCCTTAATGGGCCCCAGCCCCATCTCAATTCAGACAAACCCCATTGGCTGACCTGGCCGCAGCAAGTGTGGTCCGTGCAGGGATACATAGATCCCGGCTCGCCCCCACCCCTCACCGAACTGTCACCAGGTGGGTTTCTCAGTCACTTTTGCCCCACCTTACCTAGACCCTGCATTAGGTTGGCTAGAGTCCCTTGGACTACAGGAAGTAGGACATGATGGCCCGCCCACCTTGTTCTCACCTGGGACCCAATGCAGTGACAGATGGGGTCACACCCATCTCCAGGGTGAGGTCCTATTCTCTGACATTCACCTAAGGCAGTTGGGGCGCTAACTCACCTCCCCCACTTCCTCCAGTGGGGCACCAAGGAGCTAGCCTTGCCCCCCCCTTCTGCTCCTCCCTGCCCCCCAAGGTTCTGGTTCCATCTTCTCCTCTGTTCACAAACTACCTCTGGACAGTTGTGTTGTTTTTTGTTCAATGTTCATTCTTAGACACCCACCATTGCTGCTGCTACCAGCGCCAAAAGTTCATCCTCCTGTTCTGCCTGCATTCTCCCCGAGACACTAGGGGGAAGGGGGGCTGGGGTGCAGCAGGCTGGCTACCAACCACCCCACACCAGGGATGATGGGGCCCTGCCCCTTGGATGCTGCAGCAGAGAGGAGGGGGGGCCCGTTTTGATGGGAAAGGGGTGTAGGACCACCTCCCCTCGTTCTGTAGGGGAGGGATGGTCAGTATTTGGCCCAGCCTGGGGCTCCCCCTCTGATTTCCTATTTGCAGTTACTTGAATAAAAAAACAGCCTTTTCTGGACTGAGCTGCCAGTGTGTGAGATGGGGTAAGCAAGACATGAAGCAATCAAGGGGTGAAAGATGTAGCCGGCAGCCAGCCTGTCCCACTCAGCAAGGGAAAAGTGAAGCCATCAAAGTTTATTTACAAAATATATACACCGGTTACTATACATCTGGGCCTGTCACCATGGGAACAACTCCAGAGGCCTCTTGGATTATGCCACAGCAAGGTCCAAGCAGGCTAGAGAAAGCAAGGCTGTCACCCACTCCACAAGGAAAACAGGCTTGGCTTAGGGCCAGCTGTGGATAGCAAGTAAGAGGGGCATGAACCGTCATGTCTTGATGTCCAGCAGGGGCATTCGCTTGTGCTGGTAGCTGCTCTGCCAACCATGTACCACCTGTGGAGAAGAGCAAGAGGCTCCAGCACCCTGTGCCAAGCTTCTGTTAGTGGTACCTGACTGGTCCAGTAAGGGCAGAACAATCTCCAGGCAGGATAGTGCTTGATGGTGAGAATGCTCTCACCTTGGGGTCGCCCACATCAGACAGCAGCTCCTGCTCCGCCTCGTGGAGCTCTTCTGCAGGGTCATAGCTGTACATGGGTAGCAGGTGATGGCGAAGCTGGTCCACCCTTGGGGAATGGGAGGGTCAGGCTCAACCTGGGCCCTAAACCTGCTTCCCTCCCTCAAGCCAGGGATAACTGGGCCATTAAAGGACCTCCAATAACTAGCCAAAGTCTGGAAAAAGAAGCATTTCAGCTAGAGGGCATAGTACCAGGGGTTAGGGCACTCACCGCTTTTTCTTCTGCACGTACATTACCTGTAACAAGAGACATAGGACTGTAGAAGCTGGGGAGGTCAGCATGGCCCTGCCGAGGACCCACATCCACACCTTTGAAGGACAGCTGAGATGCTGTGGGCACTAGGCCAGGCCCACCCATCGGCTGCCCTAGCCACGTCTGATGTGGGGCTCCTTACCACAGCCACCACCACCCCGACCAGGGTGATGAGGAAGAAAGGCACCAACACATAGCCAACCATGGAGTCGCTGTTGGCCTGGGGGGCATTGGGCACTGTCGTGTTACTCATGACATCAGTAGCCAGGTGGCTGGGTGGTCTGCATGGGCAATGGTGGCCTCGGGAGGGCGCCTCCCCTGGGCTCCCTGGGGAGGAGGAAGGAAGGTTACCATTTGTACCCTATGGTGATGCAGGTTTGTATCCCTCCCCGAGAGCTGGAGTAGAAATCCATCCAGGAAAACTTGAGGCCAAACACTAGGATGAGACACCCAGATAATCGGGGCTCAGAACATGAAGAGTAGGCCCAGATCCCAGCCAAGCCGCCTGCTTCCTGCCCAGCGCTTACGCACACGTGGGGGTGTGGCCCAGCTCAGACAGACGCCTGCTAAGTTTTTGTAGGTGTCAACTGCTGGGAGGTTAGGTGCAGGGACAAGGCTAGATGGAGGGAAAAGAGGGCCCTGCACTGCAGCGAAGGGGCCTGTGGGATCATGTGAAGGGGTCCTGGTTCCGTCCCCACACTACAGGCTAGGGGTTCCAGGTCTGGGTTCTACACCCTCCTAGTGCCTGATGTAACCCTAGACACGGTCCTCAGCATCGGTCTCAGGTACTAGGTGGACACTATCTTCTAGATGATGTCACCTGCCTCTAATACACCCGGGGCTCCTCCCATGTTTTCTCCCCTCCCGGCCAGGGCTGACTGGCAGAGGTGGAGAGGATGGCCCCCATCGACAGAAAGGAGATCATCCTGGGGCGGTGGCATTAAAGATGGCCCAAGTTCCTATCCCAGACTCAGAGAGGAAGAGAGACGAGCTAACTGCCCCCTGTCCGTGGGCCAGTTTTGCCAGTTCCCAGTCGCGAGCTTCCCGTCTCGGGTCGAGGGGGCCAGAACCGGAAGGGTATGAGGCCGGTCTTAGGATGCTGGTCCGACACAGCGGGCAGAAGGTGGCTCCCTCGGTGCGGGGAAGCTCGGGGATCAGGGCGGGGAAGGGGAGCTGGGCATGCCGATGGGTCGCAGCCCCCGTGGGCGCCTTGGAACCCCGGCATCCCGAGCTACCAGGTGCTGGCGCGCTGCAGCCCATCCAGCCCGGCCATGCCTTACCTCCCGCCGAGCGCTCTGACAGCAACACCGAGGGTTGGCTCTGGCCCCGGAAGAGCCCTCCGGCGCGTGATCAAAGGACCCGGAGAGGAGGCGGGGCCTCGGCGCCCGAGTTCTGCACACTGGCCAATCCGAATGAGGGTGGGCGGGCCTGCCGTATCCACGCTGCGGCGGCAGGGGGCGGCAAAGGGCCGCACAACGGGAAGGTGGCCGGGCGGCTCGCTTTCCGGGCTGCACCGTAGAATCCGAGGAACCGGGAGCTGGCGTGCAGGGCTGTACCCGGGTGTGGAGCCGAGGCCCTTCCTGCTATTTGTCCCCATGTTTGTAAAGCAGGCTGTAGTGAAGCGGAAATGCGTGGGGCACCCTACGGCCCGAATGTCAAGCTCCTCTGAGCTTCCCGCTGAGCACGGGGGAAACACAGGTAGAGTCCCCCGATCCCCGGGGTGCCACTTGTTTGGGTCACGGACAACTTCATAAGATCTGGTCCAGACTGTCACGTCCTGATCAGTAAAGTTACTCAGACTGAAGAAATCTGAGTAAGATTAAGTTTCAGCTGGAGAGATGGCTCAGGGGTTAAGAGCATTTACTGATCTTGCAGAGGTCTTGCTAGGTTCTCAGCACCCGAGAGATAGATGCACACATCCATTTCCAGAGAATCCAACAGCTTCTTCTGACCCCCGCGAACAAGCAGGTGGTACAGGCAAAACACATATAAATCAATAAATCTTTAAAAAATTGATGGCATTCAACAGTTTGGTCTGTTTGTGGCAAAGTCTCACTATGTATCATCCCTGACGGGCGTGGAACTCGCTACGAAGCGCAGAACAACCATGTGCTTTTTGTGAGCCTCCTGGGTGGTGGGTGGACATGTGTCACCATGCCCAGGGAGAGAGCACTCCCAGCACTCGGGAGGCAGAGTGAATTCCAGGACAGGCTCCAAAGCTACACACAGACACTCTGTCTTGAGAAAAATGAACGAACAAACAAAATATTTGGAGGAGCCAGGCATGTTGGCACACATATTTAGTCCCCAGCTTTCAGGAAGCAGAGGCAGGCAGATCTCTGAGTTCAAAACCAGCTTGGTCTATACAGAGTTCCAAGACAGCCAGGGCTACATAGAGAAACCCTGTCTCAAATAAGTAAACAAAACAAAAAACTTGGAGGTATTGCAAAGAAGCAGGAAAATAAACCAGCTTATAATAATAATAATAATAATAATAATAATAAATATTTTTAACTGAAAACTGCTCAGAACTGATACAGGAGCATCACAAATTAGAACTGTGGAGGGCTGGAGAGATGGCTCAGAGGTTAAGAGCACTGACTGCTCGTCCAGAGGCCCTGAGTTCAATTCCCAGCAACCACATGATGGGTCACAACCATTCATAATGAGATCTGGTGCTCTCTTCTGGCCTGCAGGCATATATGCAGGCAGAACACTGTATACATAATAAACAAATAAATCTTAAGATAATAATAATAAAACTGTGTTTCATGTTTGAAAAACTAAGAGAAAGGTTGAAGAAAACAGGTTTTTCAAGACAGGTCTTGGCCTGCGGCACAGGCTGTGTGGCTGCCCATGGCAGCAGCGCTGGACTACCACACACGGTACAAAATATTCTAATAGCAATAAAGCCAGGCCTGGTGGCACCTGTCTTTAATTCCAGCTCCCGGGAGGCAGAAGCAGGCAGACCTCTGAGTTTGAGGCCAAACTGGTCTACAGAGTGAGTTCTAAGACAACCGGGACTACATAGAAAGATCCTGTCTCATAAAGAAAAAGATAAAGAATAAAAAGAGAAAAAAAATGGGCTAGAGAGATGGTTCAGCTGTTAAAGGGCATACACAGCTCCTGCAGAAGACTCAGGGTCTGGGCTCCTAGCACCCACAGCATGTGGCTCATGTCACCTGTCAGCTCCACAGGCAGGCTGGTACCCAACTATTCGTGTGTGTGTGTGTGTGTGTGTGTGTGTGTGTGTGTGTGTAGGCCAGAGGACCTCTGGTGAAGGTCTTTAGGAGTCTTGTTTTTGTTGGTTGTTTTTGGTTTTTCGAGACAGGGTTTCTCTGTGTAAATCCAGAGTTCCAGGCTGTCCTGGAACTCACTCTGTAGACCAGACTGGTCTTGAACTCACAGAGATCCACCTGCCTCTGCCTCCAGAGTGCTGGGATTAAAGGTGTGTGCCACCACTGCCTGGCAGAGCCCTGCTCTTTTAAACAGGCTCTCTTGCTGACCTGGAACTCACCAAGCAGATTGGGCTGGTTGACAGTGAGCATCAGGGACCCATTTTCCTCTGCTTAGATTGAAGGATGGACCACAGGTGGATGTTTACACAGAGGCTAGAGATGGGACTCGGGTCTACATGCTTGTGCAGAGAGTACTGACTGAGCCATCTCCCCGTCCCTATTTTTGTTTTAAAATTATTATTGTTATTTGTAACTGAGTCTTCCTGTGTAGCCCAGGCCACCTGTGAATTGATACCCTCATGTCTCAGCTTCTCAAGCACTGGGATTACAGGCTTGCCACACCATGCCTGGCTAGGTTCCTTTGTTGTTTTTGGTTTTTGCTGTTTGAGACTAGGATCGCACGTAGCCCAGGCTAGCCTCAAACTCACTGTGTAGACAAAGATGGCCTTGAACATCTGATCCTCCTGAATGAGTTCCCAGTGTGTACATCCACATCTGGCTGGCTGCCCCTTCATTCTGTCGTTGGTTGTTGTAGAGTTAAGGGCTAGTATTACAAAACACTGAACACATTGTGGCCCTGCTGGGGAATAGTATGGTCTAGGCACAAGGGTTGGCTTCAGGTCTTTACCCTTTTGGCGTCAAGGGCTAAGGCAGATGGGCCACACGGTCCCTGACCCTTGAAGGCTGAGTATGTCTTGGCCTCTGTTTCAGACCTCTGTTTTTGGTCATTGGGTCATCTACCTACCTCTGGGCTTGTAGCCATGTTGCCCCGGTTCCCCTAGATAAGGAGGCTGAATGTCTAAGTGGTGTCCTCACCCCCAACCCTGCTCCACCCTGCCAGCCTCTTATTCCATAGGTTTCCTCCCTTCTCCCAGAGCCGCTACCAAGGTGCTAGGAGAGCTGCGCGTGTGTCTACGTGTGTGTGTGTGTGTGTGTGTGTGTGTGTGTGTGTGTGTCACTGTTGCTAGGCACACATTCCATCTACTGTGTCTTCGGGATGCCATTTGTGCCTACCTGGTGATTGATGGTGGCGCACACCTTTAATCCCAGGACTCTGGGCGGCAGAGGCAGGTGGATCTCTGTGTTTGAGGCCAGCCTGGTATATAGAGCAAGTTTCAGGATAGCCAGGACTGTTACACAGAGAAACCCTGTCTCAGAAGGAAAAAGAAAAAAGAGAAAGAAAACAGAAAACAGAAAACCAACACCACTTCCTTTGTTTTCTCTAGCCCACGTTTCCCAGGAGGTCACTTTGTGCCATTCGGCTATGGGGAGAGACTCCATTCTCTGAAAGCACCTACAGAATGAGGTCATGTCCAAGGGGACACAGTCCAGTTTAGAGGCAAAACTCTGAGATCGTTCCCAAAGTGGGACACAGGACATGTGAACAGGGAGCACTGTGGTGCAGCCTAGTGTGCTTGGAGAAAGTTCCAGGACACAGCAACGACCAGGCGTCAGGCGGACAGGACAACTCACTAAAAGGTACCGAGAGGAACATCACCCTGAAAGATCTACCAGGGAAAAGAGGCAGAAGTGTTCCCACGGCCACCAGGGGGTGGGGTAAGGAGCAGTGAGGTCAGAGGCCAGACAAGGGGCCGCTGGACAGGGCTGTGGTCTGCAGTCTCCCATATGACAATGAGGATGGGATAATTAATGGCACATGAGTGACAGGCTGGCTCAGTCCTGCTCGGCCCAAGGGAAATGATGTTAGGTGTTGTCACCCAACATTTGTTTTTAGTTGCTTTTCTCTTTTGGGGTGTGCATGTACGTACGTGTGAGATGAGATCTTGTTTCGTAGCCCATACTAACCTGCATTTCTCTGTTGACCAGGTTGGCCTCAAACTTGAGACCCTTCTGGCTCTGCCCCCTGAGTGCTAGGGTTACAGCCCTAAGTACTACACCTGGATACTTATGCCTTGCCTCTAACCTTGTCAAGGCTGGATGGTGTCTCTGCAGACACTTGGCAAGGCCGAGGTATGACTGGCGCCTGCTCAGGTGGATCTGGACTGTCCTCCAGGGCCTAGGTGCTAAAGGCTCCACTCGGCACTGCTAGATGGTGGAGGATTGCCATGGGCTCCATAGCCAGCCCGAGCTAGCGTGGATTCCAAAGTGAGACCCCGTCTGCAGGCTAAAGCTTCTGAAAGGATGACTGAAATAAACTTTCTCCTTTGACGTCAGAGGTTTGTTACAGCCAACTGCCCCACCTGTCGACGGAGATCCCAGGGGTGTATGACGACGAGACCATCCCAGTCCTCACCGCCTTCTGACATCAGTCTTTGCTTGTCTGGCCATCTTAGAGCCAGGAGCATTGCCCAGTGGTGGTGAGCAGGCAGCAGGCTCAGGTCAGACTCCACAGGGTTGAGCCAAGCATTGCTACCTGGGATATTTCTCTATTACTTATTTACTTAGATATGGTCTCGCTATGTAGCCCTGGCTGACCTGGAACAACCCATGTAGACCAGACTGGCTCCGAATTTACAGAGATCCATCTGCCTTAGCCTCCTGTACGCTGGCATTAAAGATGCCTGCCACCATGCCCGGCGCTATGGTAAATGTTGGTGAGAGGCCAGAACTCCCCTGCACTCCTTTCCCTGAGAATTTTCAAATGACTTCCCTGTCCCTGGAGCACACCGCATCCCAGTTCCTTTCCAGCTGCCGGCCTCCCCGGGCTCCATCCCACGCCGTGCCATGCCTTGTGCATCACAGGGCTGCATGCACTGAGCATGAGCAGGGTCTGGAGCCCTGAGGGCTCTGCTGCGGAGGGGCAGTGGTGCAGCACCCACGGCAGTCCTAGCTGCCCCCCTGCCAGGCCACTGATGCCAGCTTACCTTTCCAGCACTGCCTACCACTGCCACCCTGCTCCAGAATGAGCAACTCACCGCCACCAAGCACAGCCCAGGCAAAGGTGTTCCTTCAGCTGGCTAGCACATCCTCATAAACCCTCAGGTGATGTCTCTCCCATGGGGAGGATCTACTTCACCCCTGAGCTTTTTTTTTTTTTTTCCAACACTGGGGATTAAGCCCAGGTCCTTGCACATCATAGGCAAGTTTTCTGCCACCAAGCTACGTGCCTACCTGCTTTTTAGCTTTTTTTTTTTTTAAAAAAAAAAAAAAACAGGGTCTCATCGTGTAGCCCTTTCTGGCCTGAAACTATGTAGGCCAGTCTGGCTTGATTAAACTTAAGATATCTGCCTGCCCCTGCCTCCTGAGTGCTGGGATTATAGCCATGGGTGTCACTATACCTGGCTTAACTTTTTAAAATTTTTCATGCCTGTGTGTGTATGTGTATGTGTGTGCAGTGTGTGTATGTGTGTGTGTGCAGTGCGTGTGTAGAGGATAGAGGACACCTTGTAGCAATGGACTCTCTCCTTCCATCATGTGGGTCCTGGGGATCAGACTCGGGTCATCAGGCTCGGTGGCAGGTGCCTTGCCTTCACTGGCCAAGCCATCTATCTTACCAGCTCTTTGCTATGTATGTATGTATGTATGCATGTATGTATGTGTGTGTGTGTGTATGTGTATATGTGTTTTGAGACAGTCTATGTATTCCTGTCTACATTCATAGAACTCATATAGACCAGGCTGGCATCAAACTAGCAGGGTCCCAGTGTTGGGATTGAAGGAGGGCACTGCCATGCCCAGTTGCTTTTTATTTTTAAGATGAGATTTCACTAAGTTGCCCGGGCAGGTCTTGAAGTCACTCTGCAGTCTGGGCCACCCTTAACCCTTCAATCATTCTGCTTTGGCTTCCTGGGACTTGTCTGGTCACTGCTCTGGTCTTCTGTATTGTTACTGAGCTGAGTACAGTCCTGTGCAGCTGTGACGAAGGACCCACCAGGAACAACTCAGAGATGGGAACGGCTGCTTTCCCTCAGCTTCAGAGGTGTGTGCATGTGCATAGCTGTTCAGGCCGCGGTTCAACACAGAGAGTCAGCAAGGTGCCGGACAAGAGAGCCCCAGGTACCCACCCCTAAGGACCCATGTCCTCCAGCCCCTCCTTAAACACTGCCACCAGCTTGGGACCTGGGCTTTTATTCAGAGTCTGTGGGGATATTTCATAACTGGAGCACAGTAGCCCCCCAGCTTTGGTACCAAACACATTTTACTTATGAACACAGTAACTGGGGTTGGTAAACAGTCCATAATCACAGGGGCTATCAACATCCCAGCTGCCCCTGGTCTGACTCCTGAGCGCATGAATCCCATCATGCCAGCGCCAGCAACCTTCCTTACCCACACCTGCTGCTATGGTCCTCCCAGACACTGCCCCCCATTCCTGATTCCCAGGGCTTACTCTCTCCAGACTGCCATCTGTCACCTGTACAGGTGCCTGCACCAGGACTGTGTGTTCCATGTTTAGCACACTGCTGTATTCAGGAGGCTGAACATGGGGCTGGGGCTGTATCCTCAGAGGCTTAGGTATATTTGCTGGGAGTCATAAGACCATGAGCAGAAAACAAATCCTCCACACCCCAGCTGTAGCAACAGGCTTTCTCAGGCACAATGATCTTCAGGGATGGGAGCAAAAACTGGACAGCGGTGAGCAGAGCTACCATGCCGAGTGTCAACAAAGGGTGGCAGGATTACAGAGCCTGTTCCCGGTGTCAGGAGCCATGCTGCTCTTCTTAGGGGTGACTTCCCTCCCATAACTCAGGGCAAAACTTCTGTGGGCCTTTTAATGTTTCTCTTTTCTAGATACAAATCCTGGAGGCTGCTCGATCAGTCTGCAGGAAGAGAATCCAACACTTTGCATTTACCCTGAGAATGAGGGGAGAGGAACTGTCAGGGATGCACACCAGTAACGCCAGCTAAGGAAGTTGAGGCAAGAGGATCATGAGTAAGGCCAGCCTGTTACACAAGCTCCTGTCTCAAAAACAAAGAAAACACAGGCCCTGGAAGATGGCTGTCCACGAAGTGCTCCGCGGCACAATTATGTTAAGTTTGATCACTGGTATCCACATAAAGGCTGGGCACAGCGGCACACACCTGTCATCTCGGCACTGCGGAGGTGGTAACAGAAGGGCCTCTACGGCTTGCTGGCCAGCCAGTTGGGAGCAGTAAGCTCCGGGGTTAGAGGAGGCTCTCTCAGTACGGCATTATAATAAAGAGCAGCCGTGAATTTGAAAGAGAGCACAGAAGGGCATATGGAAGGATCTGGAGGGTAGAGAGGAAAGGGAGAAATGATGCAATTATAATCTATAAATAAATAAATAAATAAATAAATAAATAAATAAATAAATAAATAAAAAGAGGACCGGAGAAATGGCTTAGCAGTTAAGAGCACTGGCTGCTCTTCGAGAAGACCCAGGTCCAATTCCCAGCACTCACAGGGTCATAGCTGTCTGTAACGTGAGGACCCAACACACTCACAAGGGCTTACATGCAGACAAAACACCAATGTACTTGAAAAAAAATTTTAAAAATGAAATGAAAAACAAGGTGGAGAGCGGTGGAGGTAGGTCCAGTGCTGACTCAGGCCGCTCTACACATGCAAGTGGGGGAGGGGCAACAGGAGCACGCAGACTCTGACGTCAGGAGCGGGTGTGCAGACTCTGACGTCAGGAGCGGGTGTCTGAGGACGCCACCGGCAGAGACCACCCTGCTACCACAGACAGCAGGGATGAAAACCAGCTGACCTGTCTGACCTTTGTCATGGCACCGCCGGGCACTCACATCAGCCTCTGTGCCAGGCTCTCCCAACTCCATCCTGGAAGCCGTACTTCCACTGACCAGTGTGTGCCAGGGGTGGGCATGTTTATCTGACCACGGCATGCTGTCCCACCATTCGCAGACCCTCTGCTTTGTCCCCAGGGTCTCACGCAGTGCAGAGCGGCTTCCAGGCCTCTTCTCCGGGCTCTCGGGAGAGTCTTCAGACAAACTGACCACATTATACTATGTCTCATTAAAATAAAAATGCTTGCTGGGTGGTGATGACGCACACCTTTAATCCCAGCACTAGAGAAACAGAGGCAGATGGATCTCAGTGAGTTCGAGGTTAGCCTGGTCTAGAGAGAGCGGTCCAGGACAGGCTCCAAAGCTACCGAAAAACCTTATCTTGAACCACCACCCCCCCGCCAAAAAAAATGTTCTTCAAGCTCAGTATGGTGGGATTTGGGGGGCTGGGTTTGAGGTCAGCCACAGTAAGACCCTCATCTCAGAAGGAAAACAGTGAAGGTCCCTTCTCCATGCCGGGGCCAGGAGGCCATAGCTTGCTGAATGTCACTTCACCCCTGACACTGCCAGCCTGTTTTGTTGCCTTCTGTCTTTAAGTCCCATCCTTCTTCTTAACTCCACCCCAGCCAAAGGACAGCCGTCCAAGCCTCAACAACGGGCGTTTGATCGCAGAGGAGCAAATGGAAAGGTGGATGTTGGGATGATCTACACGCGCAACGGGATAAGCATGCAGGTGTATCCCCTCCCACCATAATAACAAAAGTTTTAAAAAAGACGGTTCAGCAGTTAAGAGCACTGACTGCTCTCCCAGAGGTCCTGAGTTCAATTTCCAGCAACCATGTGATGGCTCACAACCACCTATAATGAGATCTCGTGCCCTCTTCTGGCCTACAGGCAGGATATTGTATAAATAAATAAACTAATCTTTAAAAAGAAGGACTCCAGGAAGCCACTGGAGAGAAGTGTCAAATGCTGGTTTTTACTGGTTGATACCAGCATAGTCTACAGCCCCAGAGTCTGTCCTGCAGAGTCATGCTGGCCTTTCACTTCCGGCTGGTCAGCATGGAGCCAGGGCCGCACTCACAAGGCCCAGCATGACACTCAAGCAGGCAGGGCTCCTTCTTGATGGCTGTACAGAGGGCAGGACGACACCTGCAGAGGACCTGCCTAGTGCTGGGCTTTTCTCCTCTGCTCTCCACAGATCACGGGAGAGGTGCAGGGGAGCCTGAGAACACAGCATTGAGAAAAGCAAACAGGAAAACTCAGCTTCCTTCTGCTTTTTCAGGACAGGGCTCCATTTCTCACGGTGCCTAAGGGCACCACCCCGGCCTCCTAAGGGCACCGCCCCGGCCTCCTAAGGGCCCGCCCCGGCCTAAGATCACTACTCAAGCTCCAGGCACCAGAACCCATTTAGCTAGGGGAAGGCCACTACCATCCCACACTCCTCTCATGCCATGTGCTAAGAGCTTTAAGGCCTACACCAACCCCTGCTTCTCTCCAGGGGCCACTTCCTAGAATGTTCTACCCAGCTCCCTTGTCATCACCTGTGTGCCTTCTTCAGAGACTCGGGTATGTCAGTCATCTCCCTGTGCACCCTAGGAAGCCCTGGGTACCTGGATCAGTCTCTGAGTCAGCTCTGGAGATGGCACTAAACTTCACCATTCAGACTTCGCTACAAGGTCTAACAGGACAAAAAAAGTCGAGCATGTGCAGACAGCACACACATGGCAGGGAAGCACATCCGGTCATCTTTTAGATGGAATGGTCCTGGCCACCATCACTCTTCTGCCCTGAGTGGAGCAGGGCTGTAACGGTGGCGGACGCACACGCCGCAGCAGCCACCACACAGAACGAGGAGCTGGCTGCCCTCGGAGCCCGTCCCCACGGAGTTCTAGACAGGATGAAGATCCCTGAGCCAGGCAAGGCAGCACTTGGCTCTGACGCCTTCAAGTGTTCCCGGCTTCCTTTAGGCAGTCACCCGACTGGGAGCCATCTGTGCTAACTAGAACTGTACTTTTAACCACCAAGCTTTTCTTTGATTATTACCAGCTCTAAGTGTTTCGACCATAAAACAGGAGAACACAGCCAATACACACAGAACCATTCCACAGGCTGTTGCTCTTACGATAGACGGCTCAATCACTGACAGCACCACATCCTGCTCTCTGCACAGCACACCTGCGTCTGCTTCCTGAGGCTGAAAAGCCTAAGCCACATAGACTTTTGCTTTTCAACACTGGGGACAGAACCCAGGGCCTTGTGCATGCTGGGCAAGCATTCTACCTCCTCGGCTCACTGTTACAGCTCCTAGAAGTCCCCTTGAGAACAAGGCTCACAGCCACGGGTACAGACTGTCTGTGGGCTGCAGTCTGGAAATCTAGCCTGCCTCTCTCGGAAGGACATGGTCTCTACTCTCTGAGAAAGGCCTTCTCACCCTGCTTGCCCATCAGTGTTCTCTCAGACCCAATCCTGGGAGCTTCTGTCCTGCCCCTGGCTCTCTGCAACAGCCCTAACCTTCCCTTGGGAAAGTCGAGTCTCTTAGACTGTAGGCAAAGAATAACCCATACCAGTCTTCTCGTTACTGACAAATCTCTCCATCCCAGAGGGACTCGGCTCAATCCTGAAGAACTCACTGCACAGAGGAGAGAGGCTACTGACCCAGCACTGGCTTAACTCAGGGCCAAAGAGCCAGGAACACAGCTCAGTCAAGAACTGGCCAGCACGAATTTGCAGGCAAAAAGATTTCTCATGAGGAACCACTTCATGGGAGCCCAAAGGCCTGATAGCCAGACTGAGGCCCCTCATCCTTTCCCCGACTCGATTAGAAAGACTGCTCAAAAGTTAGGCCTGGTAGCGTTCGCCCTTAGTCCCAGCACTGGGGAGGCAGAGGCAGGCCAGAGTTCGAGGCCAGCCTGGCCTACAAAGTAAGTTCTAGAATAGCCAGGGCTACACAGAGAAGCCCTGTCTGGAAAAATCAAAATAAATAAAATAAAAGTCTTTCCCCAGTGTTGTCTAATAAGTCAGGTAAGTATGGCTCAAAACTGGCCCTTTGTAAGTGATGGAAAAAACCTGGGTTGACAACAACTGGCCACCAGGGAAGGGAAAGCAATGACTCCGCCTTATAGAGGGCCCCTCACCAAGACTTCCTCATTCCCAGCAGAGGCCCTCTGGCCTGACAGGTCAGTCTTCCTGCTGGGCTCTCCTTCCTAGGGCATGGCCAACACCCCAGACAAGCTGTACATGGAGCTTCAGGGATAGGACTCTGGCCAAAAGGATGAGCTAGTCTGTGAAGGTGGGAGGGACCAGGAGGATAATGGTATAATGTGACATGGAAAACAGAGCTTCCTGGACACTGGGGTCTGCTCTTGTACACTCGGCATGACAGGGAGGTCACTACTGGGCCATCACTGCAGACAGAGGAAACAATCTCTACACGGGGTGCAGAAAGGAGCAGACCCCACTCACCCTGGGCAGCAGGCAGAAATACCTTTGGAAAGAGCCAAATGGCTTCTCTGCCCCCTACGCTGTTTAGCTGCACTGTCCTGCCCCTGCTCATCTTTGTCAAGAGGATTGTTTTCTGAAACACAGACATAAGTATTATCAATTATAGTCATTTCTTCTTTTTCTTGAAACTGTTTTTTCTTCAGGTATGTCCCCTTTAATTCTAAATCTTATCTCAACTAGGACACACTACAGTACACTTCAAAAATAGCAGAAACGGGGCTGGAGAGCTGACTCAGTGGTTAGGAGCACTGCTGCTCTTCCAGAGGTCTGAGTTCAAGTCCCAGCAACAGGATGGCTGCTCACAACCCTCCGTAATGAGATCTGGTGCCCTCTTCTGGCCTGCAAGCATACATGTAGGAAGAACACTGTCTACATAAATAATAATAATAATAAAAAGCAAAATCAGCCCACTGCAACACAAACCACACTGCTTAGTGGGGGGGGGGCACCCGCCTTTAAACCCAGAATTTGGGAGGCCAAGGCAGACGGATGGATCTCTGATCTGAGTTCAAGGCCAGCCTGGTTTACAAAGTGAGTTTCAGGACAGCCAGGGCTACACAGAGAAACCCTGTTTGGGGGGGTGGGGGATCACAGTGCTTCCTCAGGCCTTTCTGTGACCCAGGGGAGCATGTGGCTCAGGCTGAGCTATTTTTAAAATGAAGATGAGACTCTAGGCATGTGCCAGTATGGAACAGAAATGAGAATTGAATGAAGGATAGCATGCCAAACACACAGCAGGGGAACCAGGGCCCAGCCCCCCATCTGTGCTGCAGAACCAGCCTCTAGTGAGTAGGCACCAGAGAGAATAGGATAGATGGGGCCCGGGTAGCTGCAAACTCTTCCTGAGCGCTGGCCCCAAGGCCTGTAGGCCAACTCCTAACCCACACACACAGTATCTTTGCCACTAGGAAACCTGGCTAGGCAGCAACTTTTACAAAACTACTCTGACCCACTCCTGTCACAGCGACCCATTGTGCTCCCTGGGGCTGCAGAAATAAGGCCTCTAGTGGTCTCCCTGTTCTAGGGACTGAGCAGCCCCCAATGGTGACATTTCCAGTTCTCAGCCAGCCCAGGGCTCGGCAGGCAATGAGGACCTTTCTCCAGGCAGCACCGCTAGGGCAGGAGCACACAGTGGAGACGAGGCTGTCGGGCAGTCCGCTGCAGGGCTCCTGTTTGAGTGGCTGCAGTTTCTGGGACAGACACTAGAAAATTTAACATGGTTGATTCATATTCTCTCTGCACTCCTCAGAAAGAGACTTTGGGGCCCAAGCAAGCCTTAACTGGCAACCATCCTCCTGCCCTAGCCTCCCAAATGCTTAGACTCTGGGGTTAAACTATGCTGGCTTCTTGCTTGTTCTCGGATGTATCCACATGTAGTTAATTTCTGGCTCAAAAAGATCTCATGACCTCACTGGTGTTTTCCCCAATGTCTAAAACCACAAAGCCGCTTTTTTGTTTTGTTTTGTTTTAAATTTAAAAACACTTTATGCTATCTTTTTCTACTCCGAGTATGGTGGACTCTAATGGGTATCTAAGTAGCAATAGAATCTGGGATATGCAAATTTATTCTGAGTCAGAGACTGAGCACAGGAACCTGCTCCCATAAAGCCTGGAAGAAAAAAGCATGGGAAAATCAGCAGTGTGGATGAGAGGCTGGATTCGGGATAGTTTTGTTTTCTTTTTACTTTCTTCCTTCTACCTCCTCCACCAAGCTAAAGGTGGTGGCTCTAACCAATCTATCACAAAAGGTCTCCAACTATGCCAGCAGCAGCAGCCAACTGGCTGCTGGTGCCAGGAAGGAAAACATCAGCCGTCCTCTGCCAGAACCCCACAGTGGGGCTCTTCAGAGCTGGCTTCTATTCGGTGCTAACTGCTCTAACAGGGCTACCATGCCACTGAAGAGGACTCAGCACAGCTCACTTTATTGACTCCAAGAACAATCAAAAGTGGCGTCTGGGGGCCGGATACCAACGCAGCGGCCCAGGCAGCACACCTGCACAATGCAGTTCCCAGCGGAGCACTGACACACTGGAGCTTGGGGCTGAGTTTCCTCTGTGTGGGGGCGGGACTCTAGAACACTCTAAGCCAGGCAACAAGCAGCAGAGTGTTTACAAGTGGGACCCACAGAGAGCAAGTTAGTCTCTGGACTCTCTACCCATGGGGTCCCTGCCCTGGGAGGCCATTCCTGTCCCTGAGGTCTGAGAGAGCCTAAGACCCCACCCATCCATACTGAGTTGGGATCTGAGTGTCAACACTGGGGGACAAAATGCAAATTAGAGACATGTAAAATTCAAAGTTCACCAGCTGGTACCACAGTGTTGAATGTTGATGCCTGAGGTCACCACATACATTCTTTAGGTGGAATGAAGAGCAAAAGCTTTTCAAAGTTTGAGTATTTATTAGTTTTTAAATAAGAGAAGTACTATTTTAATTTCACATCTTGGCTACGTTTCAACACAGGCAATGCCACAGAGTACCAAGCCCCACACTAAGCCAGGCATCAGCTCCCTCCCACCCTCCGTGCACAAGGCCCTGTCCAAGACCCTTTACTTCCCAACTAAACACAACTGACAGATGAGTTCGGCACGAAACAGCAACAGGGGCCTGTAGCAAGCCAGAGGGCTGCAGTGAGCCCCTCCTACAGACGACTTGTCACACAGGGCAGACAGCAAGCTCGCTCGTGGTGTAACCCTTGGCACACGCTCAGACTCAGAGACACAGGCACACTCTGCCCCGTGTACGTCTCAGGACCTCAGTGGGGCCTCTCTGCATGGGGACAAGACTGTGCAGGATGGCTTCAGAGCATGGGGCCATATCCAGGTCAGCGTGGTGTAAGGCGTACAAGGGTAAGAGAGGCCATGTCAGCGATGAATAGCGGTATGAAAAACATTCCCAGCCAGCAGGACAGACGTGGTGCTTGATGGTCCAGTTTCGGCAACAGTGAGGTTATCCAGTTTAAAGCCTACTGTGAACATATCACTGCTTCTTTGGCTCTGGGCTGAGGCCATTTGCTCCAAGCTTGGTAACAGAAAACAGGTTCCTCGGCATGGAAACAGCCTAGAGAAGGCCAGGGTCCCAGGGGCAGGAGGAAGATAGCAAAGTTCACCGTGGCTGGGGACAGAAGACAGGGAAACCTGCCTAGTCACTAGCATTGAAACAAACATGTAAAGTGTGAGGGGCTTTAAACTAGAAACACCTGGAATAAAAAATAAAAATAAAAATGAAAAAACAAAAAGCAAAACTGAAAAACTGAACAGTCAGGCTCCTCTTTCTAAATCACTCATTTACATATCGTGTCAGGGTATAATGTACAGACAAATGCATCCTGAAGGAAACACGGTCAACCCATGGGGCTCAACAGCATGTCACAGGACAGAGTCCTAGGAAGTTTCATCTCACATGGGTGTCTTTTAATGGGGGGGGGATTAGAAAATATCTGGCCAGGCTGGGATGAGGCAAATGGGAACGCTTCAGAGCCCAAGGGTTCCCTCTCTCAGAGGGTGGGTGAGCAAGGGAAGAATGGAGCATGCAGGAAAGAACTCGTGAGTTATATCCCAGTCCCCACCCTTAGGAAAAACAGAAAGAGAAGACAGTTCCCATCACACCACACCCCACCCACATCACCCCACACCCACAGCAGCACCTCAGTGCACCCTCTCTGCTGCCCGCCATGCCTGGGTGAAAGAGGGGGCTGTGAGGAGGGTGAGGAGCGGTGGAGAGCCACATTTCAGTCCGGTTTCCACTCTCCGGCTCTGGCAGGAAGTCTGCAGTCATCTGATGCCTGACATAGAGCTGGAGTACGAGGTGGCCACGACAGGGGTGCCATTGTTGGCAGAGTAGCCTTGCCTCAGCGTCTCGAAGTACGAGGCCTGCACGGGCTTGTGACACTGCAGCACTTTAATGGCGTCTTCTATTTTAAACCACTCTCTCTTCCGTCCTGTGGAGCAGAGGGGAGAGATGAAGACAAGATGGGGCAGGGAGGACAGCTCTGAGAGGACCGGGAGAACACCCAAGCCAGGCTTCACGGCCGCTGTGGTGCCTATGGTTCAGCACTGGAGGAGAACGCAGGAGGATCAGGAATGGACGCACATCCTTGGCTACATAGGGAAACCAATGCCAGCCTTGGTACATGAGAGCCTAACTCAACCCTATGTCCCAAAGCAATGCTTCTCAATACTTTCTTAACAGAAGTAAAGCTAGCACTCTCCACAATTCAAATGTTCTACAGAACCAACCGCAGGAGACAGACGGGCTGGGACTCAGAACAGAACCGCAAGCAGCGCTCTTCACACCAGCCTCTCCAGGGCTCTAGCGCCGTCAGCTCGCACCTCCACAGAGGGGTCCGGAACTCTCATCCTTGGCAAACATTAACACCACCATCAGCTGCCAGGATCACCATAACGGTTGACATATAATCTGCTATCACACTTTTATTTTAAAAATTGTGTAAGTGATGGGCCTGCCACAGAAAACAGGACTTAAGGGTAAAGGCGCTTACTGTGTGGGCCTGGTGACCTGAGCTCAAGTTCTGAAACCACATAGAAATGAAGATGAGAACAGGTTCCATAGAGCTGCTCTGACTCCATGTGCATCACGGCAAGAGTGCATCCACACAGCAGGCAGTGGTGGCACACACCCAGGCAGGCAGATCTCTGGGAGTTTGAGGCCAGCCTGGTCTATGGAGCTGGTTCCTAAACAGCCAGGACTGTTAGAGAGAAACCCTGTCTCAGGAGGAAAATAAAACAAAGACTGCATTCACGTGTACAGACAACACACATGCTAATTTAGAAAAAAGAAAGCACAAAAACAGAAACAACACAAAGAACCATCAAACTTAACAAATTACTACTTTGAGTCTTTTATTAAAATTGATGTTTTATTTATTTATTTATTTGAGGTATAGTCCTTCTACGTAGCCCTGGTGTCTGTCTGGAACTTGCTATGCAGACTAGGCTGGCCCTGAACTCACAGAGATCCTCCTGTCTCTGCCTCCAGAGCACTAGTATGAAAGGTGTAAGACACCACGACCAGCTTGATTTTCTCTTATAAAACACCTCTTCTGGCTCTGTGGGCAGTAAAAAGGTGTGAGGTCTAGGCGTCTGCTTCCAACAGTGCAGAAAGAAGCTGATAAAGTACAGCCAGCCCAGTCAGGAGCAAGACCATGACGTCATGTGCTGGACCCCTGTGGATCACTGGCTCCAATGAACTGGGGAGTCCTGGCCAAGTCACGGGCCCCTTGGTGCTCCGTTTTCCATGTCTATAGTCCAGTCTGCTTTGAAGATCAGTTACAGAAAACTCCGCCTCAGTAACATCCGGCACCCTGTACCTGACAGGACTCTGCTTTTTCTTTTTCCAGACTTACTTATTTTATGTGTTCTGTCTGTGTATGTATGTATACCACATGTGTACCTAGTGTCCACAAAGTCCAGAAGAGGGAATCAGAACCCCTGAAACTGGAGCCACAGAGGATCATGAGCTTCCACATGGTGCTGGGAATCTGACCTCAGTCCTCTGGAAGAGCAGTCAGTGTTCTTAACTACTGAGCCATTACTCCAGTCCCCAAGGATTAATTTTTTTTTTAAATTGTACTTAGTTTTTTATTTATATTTTTTGCTTTTGTTTTTGAAGACAGGGTTTCTCTGTGTAACAGCCCTGGCCATCCTGGAACTCACTCTATAGACCAGGCTGGCCTAGATTTACCTGCCTCTGCCTCCTAAGTGCACCAGCACCTGGCAGTGGGATATTTTATTTATATCTATCTCTACGCACATGTCCATATATACAGTCAGGTTGTACATATGTGTAGATGGAACCCGGGCCTTCTATGTAATGGGCAAATGCTCTAGCACCAAGCTAAATCCTCAGCCCTTTAAAAAAGATACTTATTTGCTGTTTTAAACTCCTAGGAGAGGAACTACCCCAAGGAAGCACTGGCCTTCCAGAGCTCTGCTGCTGGAGTGCTTCCGAGAATGGCTTGGATGACCAGGCCCACTCGAGGTCTGGAGAAGAGAACCCAGGACCTCTGCACACTGCACACAGGCTGGCACTCCACTCCACAGCCACAGTCCTAGCCTCACCCTATCACTGCCAATTGTTTTTTTACTTATTCTCTTAGACACGGTGACAGGTGTGACCTCCACATCTACTGTCTACTTCCCATTCCAAGGAGGCTGCAATTAGTGCACACACAACTCTTGCTATGCCCTGATTTCTGCAGCACTAGCCACTTTTCCACGTGACAGCACCATGAAGATGTTTAGCATTTCAAAAGCTTTGTTCTCTTGAGATTTACACCAAAGACCCAAACTTTCACTACCAGAGTAACAGGGAGCTGGGTGGGATGGTACACAGTTGTACCTTCAGCATTTGAGCGGTTAGGCAGGAAGGTCAGAAGTAAGTGCACCCGGGGGCTGGAGAGGTGGCTCAGTTGTTAAGAGCAATGGCTGCTCTTCCATAGGTCCTGAGTTCAAATTCCAGCAACCACATGGTGGTTCACAGCCATCTATAATGGGATCTGGTGCCCTCTCTGGCCTGCAGGCATACATGCAGACAGAAAGCTGCATACATAATAAATCTTAAAAGAAGTAATAAGTGCACCCAGGCTACACCGAGAGAAGCCCCATTGCTCCTGCCCTGTGCTTCAGATGCCTCACTGGAGTTAATACTGAACAAGCTAAGATGCTAGGAAAAGGGTTGTCTGGGTATTAACAAGCAAATGGTGCCTTAAAACCTAGGTGTGGCTTCTGCCAGGTTGAGTGGCAAGGACAGGTACACAACACACAAGCTAAGCAGGCCCTCTGCTCCTGTACCCCCAGCCCAGGGTATGATGAGAGCCTAAGTCAAGACTGCATCCTGTTCTCATCTTTGGTCCTGATGGCAGAGGCCCCAGGGCAGTATCTGCTCAAAAGGTATTGCCTCCCTTTGGGGAAGATCCAACTTTATTTTAGAAACATTTCTAAATTGTATGGCACATGTTCCCACTTGTTGACCCTATTCCCAAAATCAGCTTCTTCTTCATTTTCCTGTAGACTAGCCTGCTCTAACTTAGAGACCCGCATGCCTCTGCCTCCCGAGAGCTGAGATTAAAGGCGTATGCCACCCTCGCCCAGTCTCACCTTTTTTTTAGACACCTTTTTAACACCTCAAATGTTAACAGCGATAAGAGGGGCGTGCTTGTTCATTTAGCACGCTACTCCAGCAGGTGCCTGGACATAATGGGCTGGTGTGGGAGCTGCCCCGAGTCCTGTCGTGACTTACCAATGTTCACTGAGTCTTCCCAGTCTTCCAGCACTTCCGTGACAATGAGCACATACACATACGTCCTGTGCTTCCTCTCCTGGTTCTGAAGGGCACAGAAAGGACAGAAGGAGAACCTTTCCTCAGTGGGTTGAGATGCTTGAAGAAACACTATATGCTGCCCAGAAATACGATGCCCTCTGCTTTTGTTGTTTTGTCTGGTTCCACCAAAATAGAGAGCACACCCTTTGGACAGACTTTTTTTAGTGTGAATGCAAGTATAAGTGTGTGTGTACACATGCACATATGCACATGCGTGTGTGCATGTGTGTGCCCATGAAGGCCTAAAAAGCAGAGAATGCTCGTCTGCTGTGCTGCCTGTTCGGACACTCACGAGCTGCAGAAGGCCCTTTCCAAACTTAGGACCACGTGGCTATGAATGACTCCAGAGCAAAGGTATTAAAAGACTTACCTCAAAAATTCCAACCAGTCTTCCCAGTGTCCCTTTCACTCCAGCCTGAAAGACAGAGAAAGAAGAATGAACACAGCAGCACACACTGCTCTTCCCGAGGACCCGCATCTGTGCCCTGCACCCATGTCAGGTGACTCACAACTGCCTGCAACGACAGCTCCAGGGGATCCAATGCCCTTTTTTGGCATGCACGCGTGTGCACACACACACACCAAGCATCATGTCTATGCAGCCTGGGAGGACTCAGGTCTGTCCTGTATGTCGCACATGGCGTGGTCACAGCAAGACACACTAGAGGAAGAGGGCCCTTCATAGCTCTCGTCTTTCTCAGTGCTGAAGAGCTCGCCAAACAGCTACACCAAAAACATGCTGATTATTTACTTTATTAACTTACCTATTGATTCATGCAACAAATACATGCTGAGCCAGGAAACAAGGTGGGTGACAGAAGGACAGCAAGGGCCAGGCTGGGGTGCAAACATGGTCCATGACAGCAAGAGCCTTAACTGACATGCCTTGGCTGTCTGTGTACAAAAGACTGCAGCAGAGTTCAGAAGTCTACAGCACCCACAAGCAGAAGCCAATGAAAGCTCCCACATACAGTTGTCCTAGTGACATGTCATGACAGAAATTAACACTGTGATGGGAGTGATGGGAGAGCATGTCAGCATGGCTGCTTCCACTCTAGTGGTATGCCATAGCCGAAATTAACACTGTGATGGTGTAATAGGGAGAGAACACCAATATGGCTGTTTCCACTTCTTTTTTCTTTGTTGATGTTTTGTTTTTCAAGACAGGGTTTCTCTGTGCAGCTTTGGAGCCAGTCCCAGAACTCACTCTGTAGATCAGGCTGACTTTGAACTCACAGAGCTCCTGAGTGCTAAGATTAATGGCGTGCACTATTAGCACCCGGCTAAAGATTTACTTATTTATTATGTATATAGCGTTCTGCCTGCATGTATGCCAGAAGATAATTATGAGCCACCAGGTGGTTGCTGGGAATTGAACTCATGACCCCCGAAAGAGCAGCCAGTGCTCTTAACCTCTGAGTCATCTCCCCAGCCCTCCACCCCACCCCCATGTTTCCACTGTCTTAACGCACGCACGTTCTTTCTGTCCAAGGCCTGTCTGATGGCTGGTGTGCCTCTGGGTTCCGAAGTGAGGACATTTTGGTACATTTCCAGTTCACGGGCTTGTCCATGTCCAGGACAGCTTTCCTATCTAACTTTTCACCTCCATCTCAACTAGGTAGTCAGTCAGCCCTGATCCAAGGCAGCAGGAGCACATGCTACCTCTGGACATTGGTAAGGTCTAACAGGGGAGTGCTGGGGGAGAGGGGAGTCACAGAAGCCAGGGTCCCCCGCTGTGGGCTCTCTCCATCAGCTGCCATCTAGTTAATGTGCACTTTTCTTCAAGAAGTCAAAAATTTGTAACGGAAATGACCTCCATCATTGAAATACAAATCATTCTGTGATCAAAATATTTTAAAGCCTTATTTACCTTATTTTTATGCATATGAATATTTGCCTGCATGTCTTTGAACCACACACATGCCTAGTGCCTGCAGAGGTCAAAAGAGGCATCAGATTCCCCCGGCCCCGCCCACAACTGGAGCTACAAAACAGACTGTGTGAGCCGCCACTCAGGAACTGGGAACTGAAGCCTGGTTTTCTCTGCAATCTCAACAGTGCTCTTCACTCCAGAGCCACCTTCTCAGGCCCTCAACGTGTGATTCTGGCAACACAAATAACTTTTCTTCTCTTTTTCAAAAGTCAAGGACTCAGATAGCCCAGGCTGGCCTTTAACTCCCTCTGGAGTTGAGATAACCTTAAACTCTTAACCCTCTTGCCTTCACCTACCAAATGCTGGAGTTATGGGCAAGATCCTCTAGTTAGTGTGGTGAGAACCAGGGTCTCATGCATGCTAGAGGAGCACTCATCACCTGAGCCACCTCCAACTGTGGGGGCTGCATTTTGTGCACTCAGCAACAACATAAATGACTCTCTCCGTGAGAAGAGGCTGGAAATAGTATAAAGGTGCTTTCCAGAACGATGTGGATGTATTCTTGCGAAGTCTAGTGTGATTCAAATTATGCTGTTGCCTGTATGTATTTTGAGTTAACAGGGTGTCTGTCCACTGGACAGAGCCTATCTACAGTGAGTTAACCATCATTCTACTGCCACAGAGACAGACCAGGTGCAGTGGGTCATGCCATCAACCCCAGCACTTGGGAGGCAGAAGTGAGCAGATCTCTGTAAGCTTGAGGCCAGCCTGATCTAGTTTCAGGCCAGCCAGGGTTACATGATGAGACTTTCATCTCAAACAAGCAAGCAAACAAACTCAAACAAATATTAAATATAGAAACATTGCTTTACTTACCGATTTTTTTATTGATATTTATTAAGCTCTACATTTTTCTCTGCTCTCCTCCCTGCCTCTCCCTTGCCCCTTCAACCCTCTCCCAAGGTCCCCATGCTCCCAATTTACTCAGAAGATCTTGTCTTTTTCTACTTTTTACTTCCCATGTAGATTAGATCTATATAAGTCTCTCTTAGTGTCCTCTTTGTTGTCTAAGTTCTCTGGGATTGTGGTTTGTAGGCTGGCTTTCTTTGCTTTATGTTTAAAAACCACCTATGAGTGAGTACATGTGATAATTGTTTTTCTGGGTCTGGGTTACCTCACTCAAAATAATGTTTTCTAGCTCCACCTATTTTCCTGCAAAATTCAAGATGTCGTTATTTTTTTCTACTGTGTAGTACTCTGCTGTGTAAATGTATCACATTTTCCTTATCCATTCTTCGGTCGAGGGGCATTTAGGTTGTTTCCAGGTTCTGGCTATGACAAGCAATGCTGCTATGAACATAGTTGAGCACATGTCCTTGTGGCACGATTGAGCATCCTCTGGATACATACCCAAAAGTGGTATTATTGGGTCTTGAGGAAGGTTGTTTCCTAATTTTCTGAGAAATCGCCACACTGACATCCAAAGGGGTTGTACCAGCTTGCATTCCCACCAGCAATGCAGGAGTGTTCCCTTTACCCCACAACCTCTCCAGCATAAGTTATCATCAATGTGTTTGATTTTGGCCATTCTTACAGGTGTAAGATGGAATCTCAGGGTTGTTTTGATTTGCATTTCTCTGATGACTAAGGATATTGGACATTTTCTTAGGTGTTTTTCAGCCATTTTAGATTCCTCTGTTGAGAGTTCTCTGTTTAGGTCTGCTGTGGGAGCTCCTTCTGCTCCTTCAGCCAATAGTCGCTAAGATACCAGCCCATTGGGGCGTGGTCTCTCTCTCTTTAAAAAAGCAGTGGCTGTCCTCCACTCTCTCTCTGGCTTTGGGCTCCGCTTCCGGCTCCTAGACTCCTTTCCTGTTCACGCAGAGGGGCTGCTGTCTGGGACGGTAATCTGTAAGTTTTTTTCCCCTATGAATAAATAACCATTCTATTAATCATAATTCCAAACTGGTGTGGGATTATTTGTGACTTACGCCTTCATCTGGCACCCAACGTTTGGTTGTAGAACCCCCTTTCCCCCCTACTCAACTGCTTGCTGCCAGCTCGGCTAGTCACGAGCCCTCCCTCAGCTGCGCCCTGTGCCCTGTGTGTGGAGCCAGCAGTTCAATTAAACCCCATGCCTCCCAAGCTCCAGAGGCTCGGGACAGTCTCTGCCTGTCTGGTTTGCTCTTTTCTGAGTTGTTTTTAAATTTCCCTTGGAAGTGTGGTGCTTTAGTGGCGTAAATCAGAATGACTCGGCCACGTGTAGGCATATGCGGCTTCTGGGTTGCTCTTCTCCACCCCTGGATTCTGGGTTTCTGGTTCCGTGTATGGAATTGATTTAATTACATTTTCTTTCTTGAGCAACTTATATTTCCTAGTTTTTGACAAATACTAAGGCGGACACTGAAACAGGACACCGTTTTTGTCACCTTTGCAGTGGTTCTAGTCGCGACTTGGCAACAGCGCCGCCTAGTAGACAAGAGGTAATATGGCAGTTTTTGTTTCCAATGCCAATTTTACTGTTTTCTTTATTAATACAATGGATTATGTCATGCAAGGTTTATATGACTATGGGGATACATTAATTTACTTGTTACTAGGTTTCAGTTTACTTTTCAACATTTTATCATTAAGAAAGATACGATTTTTACGGACTAATAATGAACAACTAGTTGAAAGGATTAAAACTATTGAAAATCAGGGGTTATCTGAACAAGTGAATACTATGTTAGACAAAATTGACTCCATATCCAAGGGTACTAGGAAGTTACCTGAAAGGGTTCGGGCTGTTGAATTTGACGTTCAGACGTTACCACACACACAAAGTTTTGATAAGGTAACAGATAGAATGTACCTCCAGAATGGGAACCAAAAAACTGATACCTTAGTGAAATTCCTAGAAACACGGGTAGGTCAGGAGATTCAGGATTTAAGGGAGACAATGATAAAAAGATTAGAAATGATTGAAGAAATTATTGGAGCTGGTGAACAGAGTAAGAAGGCACAAGGACAGGATACAATGCCACCACCAGCTGTTAGAACTGGCTTACCCAGGGTTCTAACGACATACCCTGTAATTTATTCTGACAAAGGGTCAACTTCTAAAGGCTCAAAGGGAGTTAAAGAAGCTAGATGGACACCAACAGCAATGAATGATTTAAAAGAAATTAAGCAAGCTGTCGTTAATTATGGCTTGCACTCTGCATTTGTTAAGGAAGTGATAAGGACTTGGGCTTCTAATGTCAGAGCTACCCCCCATGATTTCTCTCAGCTAGTGTCTGGAGATGGACCTTCCTTGATGTTTGGAATTTATTTCAGAGAGGAATCCAAACATATGGAACAGCAAGGAAGAGCAAAAGGTCTGGAGGTTTCCCAAGATCAAATTCTTGGTGTAGGAGCATATGCTGATTCACAGGTCCAAGCTCTTTATGACAAAGAAGTGCTGTCCTTATGTCACAAAGCAGCCTTGAATGCTTTGAATAGAATACAAGATCCAGCAAAAAGGGTCGAATCATATACCAGGGTTAGGCAGGGACAGAGAGAACCCTTTACTGACTTTGTGCAAAGATTAATTAAGGCTCTGGACATAGGGGTAACAGACCCAGAAGCTAGACGGATACTTCTTGAATCTCTAACTTTTGAAAATGCAAATACAGAGTGTATAAAGATAATTGGGCCTTTAAGATCTAGATCAGCACCTATGGAAGAATGGATACAGCATACAATGAATGTTGAAACATTTGGCTATAATGATGAATCCTGGGTAGGAGAAGCGATTTCCAAAGGTATGAGGAGACATCAAACTACCAGGTCTTTAAATTGTGGTCAATTGGGACATCTGAAAAGGGATTGTAGGCAAAGAAATTCTAGGAATAATATCTCCTCTGGGAATGACAAAAATAGGAGACCTCAGCCTTCAGGTATATGTAGGAGATGCGGTAAAGGCCGACATTGGTCCAACAAATGCAGGTCAACAACAGACAGACAAGGCAACCCAATACCATCGGGAAACTCCTTGAGGGGCCTCTCGCAGGCCCCCAAGCCAAAAGTGGCCCAGTCATTCCCAGTTACAGTGGAAAATGTGTCTCACCAAGAAAATTAAAAACTCCAATGTCTGTCATAAAAAGTAATATTGGTCTAAATGATGAATTACATGTGGAGAATGAGTCAAAAAATTCAGTAGGACAGAGTAAACGTATATTTTGGCAAACTTCTATTAATGATCAAAGACAAAGCTAAGAGTCTGTATAAATGGCATTTTTATTGAAGGCTTATTAGACACACGTGAGGATGTAAGTATCATTACTCCAGAATCTTGGCATCCGAATTGGCCTCTTCAAGAGGTAGATGTTCAGTTCCTGGGGATTGGAACCCTATCTCGTGTAAAACAAAGCACAAGATGGGTGGAATGCATAGGGCCTGAAGGGCAAATAGGAAGAGTAAGGCCATATATAGCAAATATTACAATAAATTTATGGGGCCGTGATCTGCTACAGCAATGGAATACCCAGATTAACATTCCTATAGTTCCAGGAACTCACAATTCTGGGAAGGATATAATGAGGTATTATGGAAAAAGGTCACCAGCCATTCAGGCTGTACAAGAACATACAGCCAATAGCAAACCTTTAGAGGTACCATCAGCCCTACCTTTAAAATGGCTAACTGAGAAGCCAATATGGATCAAGCAGTGGCCTCTAGCTGAAGATAAATTACAGGCTTTGGAATAGCTGGTACAAGAGCAACTAGATGCTAACCATATTGAAAAATCAACCAGCCCTTGGAATTCTCCTGTGTTTGTTGTAAAAAAGAAATCTGGTAAATGGAGAATGGTGACAGATCTAAGAGCTGTCAACAAGGTAATTCAACCTATGGGTCCGCTACAATCTGGAATTCCTTTGCCTTCTCTATTACCAAGAGAATGGCCTCTTATAGTCATTGATTTGAAAGATTGTTTTTTCACTATCCCTCTGCAAGAAAAGGATAGAGAAAAATTTGCTCTCACAGTTCCAACTTATAATAATTCTCAGCCTACTAGGAGATATCAATGGACTGTCCTCCCACAGGGGATGCTCAATAGTCCCACATTGTGCCAATATTTTGTTAATTAGCCATTGGAAATAATTCGTAAGCAATTTCCCAAGTCCATAATTTATCATTACATGGATGACATTTTATTATCTGATTCAAATAAAGATACTTTGGAAAATATATTTGAAGAAGTAAAGAAAGTCTTGCCTAGGTGGGGATTACAAATTGCCCCTGAAAAGATTCAAAGAGGAGATTCTATTAATTACCTAGGTTACAGAATAGGGTTAGAGAAAATTCGAACGCAAAAGGCACAAATTAGGAGAGACCGGTTACAGACTCTTAATGACTTCCAAAGATTGTTAGGAGATATTTCCAGTCTATGACCAGCTGTTGGGATAACACCTGATCTAATAGTTCATTTAAACAAAACCTTAGATGGTGATAAAGATTTGAATAGTCCCAGAAAATTGACAGTTGAAGCAGAAAAGGAACTGACAATGATTGAGGAAAAATTACAGGAGGCACATGTGGATAGGGTGAACCCAAATCTTAGTTCCATTCTAGTCATACTGCCTTCCAGAATGTCTCCTACAGGGATTTTAATGCAAAGGGAAGATATTATTTTAGAGTGGATATTTATACCTCATAAACCAAGTAAAAAATTAAAAGCTTATGTAGAAAAGGTCTCTGAATTGATTATAAAAGGTAAACTGAGACTTCATCAACTAGCAGGTATAGACCCAGCAGAAATTATAGTACCTTTTACTACTGAGGAAGTAAGAAAGTTATGGGAAGATAATGAACCATGGCAAAGAGCTTGTGCTAATTTTTTGGGAGAAATTAACAGCAACTATCCCAAAAGTGATAGACTTAACCTCATAAAGAGAACTTCTTGGATTCTTCCTAGAATTGTACGTGATGCTTCAATAACTGGAGCCCGGACATTTTATACCGATGCAAATAAACCAGGGAAAGCAGGTTTTAAATCGGAAGAATTGAGTAAGGTGGAACAAAGTCCTTATAATTCTGTCCAGAAGGCAGAATTATATGCTATTCTTATGGTGCTAAGGGATTTTAAAGAACCTCTTAATATAGTTACAGATTCACAATATGCAGAAAGAGTTATCTTGCATATTGAAACTGCTGAATTCATACCAGATGAAACAGAATTGACTTCATTGTTTATCCAGGTACAGGACATAATTAGGAATAGGCTTTGTCCAATGTACATAACACACATTCGGTCCCATACAGGTCTGCCTGGCCCTCTAGCACAAGGTAACGCTGAAATTGACCAATTATTGATTGGAAGCGTTCTGCAGGCCTCAGAATTTCATAAAAAAACAGCATGTCAATAGTAAAGGCTTAAAGAAAGAGTTTTCCATTACATGGCAACAAGCTAAGGACATTATAAAGAGATGTCCTACTTGTTCTTTCTATAATCAAACACCGTTGCCTGCAGGGAGTAACCCAAAGGGTACTCAAAGGAATGAAATCTGGCAGATGGATGTGTTCCACTTTATGGAATTTGGTAAATTAAAATATGTATACCACACCATAGACTCGTATTCAGGTTTTCAATGGGTAACTGCCCTGAGCTCAGAAAAGGCTGATTCGGTAATCACACATTTATTGGAAGTTATGGCCATCATGGGTATACCTGCACAAATAAAGACAGACAATGGCCCAGCATATGTATCTAAGAAAATGAAACGCTTTTTTGCTTATTATAATATAAAACACATTACAGGCATACCAAATAATCCTACAGGTCAGGCAGTTATAGAAAGATCAAATCGTACTATAAAGGATATGCTGAACAAACAGAAAGGGACGAAAGATACTCCCAGAAATAGATTGCATAATGCTTTATTAACCTTGAATTTCCTTAATGCTAATGAGAAAGGAACAACAGCAGCAGAGAGGCATTGGATAATGGAAAAAACTTCTGAACTAAACCAACCTGTTTATTTCAAAGACGTGCTGACCTCTCAATGGAAGCCAGGAGATGTGCTACGTTGGGGAAGGGGTTTTGCTCTTGTTTCCATAGGAGAAGAAAAATTGTGGATACCATCAAAATTAATAAAGGTTCGATTTGAAGAGGAGAAACCTCTTGGAAAGGAGAAATGACAGCTTATCTACAATGATGATATTCATACAGGTGGTAAGAAAAACATATAGAATGGGGGCAGGGTTCTGTTCTTATCTCCACAGGAAAACACTCATCTTTGAAAAATTCAAGGGACCCTGGATATTTGAACACTGACAGAGGGAAGATAACGGCCCAATAGGGACTATCAAGAAAACTGAATAGGTTCTGTAAGTAAAATATACTAAATCATATTTCTAAATTTATAGAGCTGGTTTTGGAGTTGGACTCTGGCTCAGTCCCTCTCTAATTCCAAGCCTGTTGTTAAAAGAAAAACCCAGAATTTCTGGAGTTTCTGTCTCATGTCAAGAGCCATGATATGGGACATAAAGAAATATGAGCTTAGAAAACATCTTTACTTTTCTTCATATCTATCATACCTTTCATTAAATATATCTATCATGCCTTTCATTGAATATATGTATGTCTGTATATGTCTATATGATTACTGTTTAAGTTTTCCACAATGAACAATGAGATTTTCCTGCAGTGACATTTGAAGTTTCCAGGAAGAAGATGGGGCCCCATAACAACAACTCCATCCGGTTGATATGACGCCATGATACTGATAGCGCTACTACAAGACCTGTTTTGGGTACCAGATGCACAAGATGGTTCCAACATGGTTAGCTGAAATGGTGCACATCTTGTACAACATTCTGGCCAGACCTCCACAAAATACTCAGAGACTATTTGCAATTTTAAAAGACATTGATCTTGAAATTTAGCCATCATTTTACTTTCACAGGATCCCCCAGAAAGAACGTCGCCCCCATGACAGCTGGAAGTAATTCTAGAGAACGATGTCCCCTCTCCCAGTAAAGTTTGTCCTTGGGTCTAGGGACATCATTTAGGGGTTGGTTATAATTAGTATACGGTTGAGGGTTGGGGGAGGAATTTTATAAGCGCAGGAATCTTTAAAAAAAAAGAGGGATAACTGGATTATGGGATAGTAGATTTGTACTTGTGAGTTATTGCTTTTAGACAAATATATTGGTATCGATTCTTATATATTGATACAAAGTTAAATTATGTTCACTATTGTATGTATTCATGCTTCTACCTCTGTTTAAAACATTTTTATGTGTTGATATATGTATATTTACCATATTGTATTGTAGACTTCTACCTCTTATTAAGATACTTATATATTGTTTATGTATTGATATATATTTACCATATTGCAATGTATACTTGCACACTGTTTATATTTGGAGGTCATATTGTCCTCATTTATTACACAGTTGTTTATTGTCTCAGTCTTTAAGTTAGATAGGTATTGGGAATTATATAGATCAATAATCATCTAAGTTTGTCATTTATAATTAGACTAATCAGGTTCTTTAGATAGAGATTATATTCAGTATAGATAGATAATCTTCAACCTCTTCAAAGAGCTGTAGAAAATGGCCTTTAATCTAATTCAGAGTTCTGTGATAGGGAGACACAATCGCTCCTGGCAACACTGATCTATTCCCGCGAGAATGTTGAGCACCAAAGACACTCCACCTGGAGCCTTTCTTCTTGCCAGAACTGGCCTTTGGGTAAAGAAATGTCCATACCTCAACTACTGACAGAGTTACAGAATATCCGTAAATGGATAAAACAGGACTGTCATATCCTACCAAGACAGGGTAAGATAGTTTTGAAAAATTTCTTGCCTTTGAAAATGGTATGTCAGTTACATCAGGCCTTAGCCAAAGTTGGTTGCTTCAACGCTGCAAACATGTCTTTGGGTGTTTGCCCAGGTAGCCAGTTGTCTCTGTGATTTGTTACGTATTCTGAAAGTTGTTTGATTGCACTTCCTAATTACTCAGGAAACATTATTTCCCTTCTCAGATCTTCGATGGGATTGAAGATTATATAAATGTAGTTACTTTCCTCTCATGACTTGGCCAATAGCCGCTGAGATACCAGCCCATTGGGGCGTGGTCTCTCTCTCTTTAAAAAAGCAGCAGCTGTCCTCCACTGTCTCTCTGGCTTCGGGCTCCACTTCCGGCTCCTAGACTCCTTTCCTGTTCACGCAGAGGGGCTGTTGTCTGGGACGGTAATCTGTAAGTTTTTTCCCCTTTGAATAAATAACCATTCTATTAATCATAATTCCAAACTGGTGTGGGATTGTTTGTGACTTACGCCTTCATAGGTCTGTACTCCATTTTTTTTTATTGAATTATTTGTTCTTTTGGTGTCCAGTTTCTTGAGTTCTTTGTATATTTTGGAGATCAGACCTCTGTCTGATGTGGGGTTAGTGAAGATCTTTTCCCATTCTGTGGCTGTCATTTTGTCTTGTTGACCGTGTCCTTTGCTTTACAAAAGCTTTTCAGTTTCAGGAGGTCCCATTTATTAATTGTTTCTCTCAGTGTCTGTGCTGCTGGGGTTATATTTAGGAAGTGGTTCCCTGTGCCAATGGATTCAAGTGTACTTCCCACTCTCTCTTCTATAAGGTTCTGTATGGCTGGCTTTATGTAGAGGTCTTTGATCCATTTGGACTTGAGTTTTGTGCATGGTGATAGATATGGGTCTATTTTTATTCTTCTACATGTTGATATTCAGTTATGCCAGCACCACTTGTTAAATATGCTTTCTTTTTTCCATTTGATATTTTTTGCTTCTTTATCAAATATCAGGTGTTCGAAGATGTGTAGATTGATATCCGGGTCTTCTATTTGGTTCCATTGGTCCTCCTGTCTGTTCTTATGCCAGTACCAGGCTGTTTTCAGTGCTGTAGTTCTGTAGTAGCGTTTGAAGTCAGGGATTGTGATGCCTCCAGAAGTTCTTTTATTGCCCAGGATTGTTTTGGCAATCCTAGGTTTTTTGCTTTTGCAAATGAAATTGAGTACTGTTCTTTCGAGGTCTTTGAAGAATTTTGCTGGAATATTTCTGGGCATTACTTACCAGTTTTAAAAACTGGGACTTAGTAGTTTCTTAGAGGAAATGCCCTTAAAGAAATTTCAGAAGCCAGGCATAGTGACTCACACCTGCAATTTCAACACACAGGAGACTGAGACAGGAGGCCTGGCATGAGTCTGAGGACAACCTGGATCACCCCGCCCAATACAACAAAGAAAATATAAAAGAGGATTTTAGGGTTGAAGAACAGCTCAGGTGGGGTGTGTGCTGAACATGGAGGCCGGGTGTGATGCCCAGGTGGGGTTTGTGCTGAGCATGGAGGCCGGGTGTGATGCCCAGGTGGGGTGTGTGCTGAGCATGGAGGCCAGTGTGATGCCCAGCATCACAAATACAGAACAGAGACTTTGGTCCAGCCTAACGCTAGTGCAGGAAGGGTCTTCATGGAGATCTCCCCTGGGACCACTCCTTTAAACCATGGATGTCTTCACAGTTCTCAGAAGCCAGCTCTCAACTGTGAGTCTCCAATGCTGCCAGTAGTGTGAACTCGGGTATTTTTACCACCCACATGACAGCGAATGCAGGTCTGGACAGGCATCAGCACAGCACCTGACAGCAGCCTGGCTCAGACATCTGACTCAGACACGTGGAAATGGAGTGCATTGGTGCAGACAGGCATTGGTGCAGACTTGTTCAGTCACCTACATGTCAAGCCCCACTCCAGAAAAAGCCTCTACCTGAACACTCCTAAGAATCTGTCTTCGTCATCCATGAACAGAGACTGCTTCCTTGAACTCCAACAGCACATGGTATGGGGCTGGGCCGGGTCAGAATGCTGGCCCAGTATGTGGCAGGCAGGCAATTTAATCCTCCACAGTGCAAAAGCAGCCAAACACAAACTTGCCCCAAATATACTGTGCACATTCTAGTTTTTTCTATCTAGGGTTAAGCTGGTCTTGAACTCAGAGAAATCTGCCTACCTCTGCTTCCTGAGTGCTGGGATTAAAGGCATGAGCCACTATTGCCTGGCTTATTTTCTACCCAGTTAACAAAAATAGGCAACTGTCTTTTTATTTTATTATTTGTTTGTTTGTGACAGGTTCTCTATGTGGTATTCATGGTTGGCCTGAAACTTGCTATGTAGACCAGGATAGCTTTGAACTCACAGAGATCCTCCTGCCCCTGCCCCTGCCCCTGCCCCTCAGTGCTGGGATGAAAGGTGTGCACTACCACACCCAATAAACTACCTATTTAAAAGAAAAACAAACAAAAAACCTTTGGGCTGGAGAGATGGCTCAGCAGTTAAGAGCAGTGATTGCTCTTCCAGAGGACTGGGGTTCAAATTCCAGTACCCACAAGGCAGCTCCTATAAATCCAATATCTGAACCCTCACACAAACACACATGCAGACAAAACACCAATACACACAGTAAAAATTATAAAAATAGTATCTTTTTCTTTTTAATTGATACTTTGCCTGCATGTGTGTCTATGTAAGGTTGTCAGATCCTAGAGTTATAGACAGCTGTGAGTAGCCATGTAGTTGCTGGAAATTAAACTTGGGTCCTCTGGAAGAGCAGCCAGTGCTTTTAACCGCTGAGTCATTTCTCCAACCCCAAATCATTAATATAAATACTTAAAATCACACACACACACACACACACACACACACACACACACACACACACACACACACACTGTATCTTTTTCCTTGAAGGGGTTCTGTACTCCTATGAAAGCATTTGAAAAGCCTAGGCCTGTCTCTCCCATACGGGTACACAGCTCAGAAAAGCACAAACAGGTAGGCCCCACAGACCTGCTTTACTCGTAGCTCAGGTGAGCCAGCTCTTTCCGAAGTGGGGTTCCCAGTTCCCTCATGGTAGGTGTCTGGCAGGCACAGATGTCATTTCACCCTCACCATCAGAGCACCCAGATTCTGTTCAGTTTCAAAATGCACCTCAACTGGGGAAGGCATGCCTGAGCAAGGTACTCAGAGGTGCTGCATGGGACCCATTTTGAGCCAATAATTCCCAGCAGGACCACTTGTGGGAAAGATTTGCCACCACTCTAGGGAGACTGGACAAAAAGAAACACTACACGTCTTGCACATCAGGCAGGGACCTGAAACCTGGAACTACTGCAGGTATCTTTTGTGACCCTAAAGCGAAGGCCAAAAAAAACCAGTGAGACACTGACCTAGAGCTGGGACCAGTGCTGTCAACACCCAAGTAGCCAACCTTGGACAACTCAGGGTAGAAGCGAACGCTAGTCAGAATGTTGATCTGTGGCTGATAGCTTCAGCTACTTTCTTGATTCAAAGAGCAGTTTTCCAGCCAGGCGGTGGTGGCGCACACACCTTTAATCCCAGCACTTGGAGGCAGAAGCAGGCGGATCTCTGTGAGTCTGTGACCAGCCTGGTCTGCAGAGCGAGTGCCAGGACAGCTAGGACTGTAACACAGAGAAACCCTGTCTTGAAGGAAAAAGGAAAAACAGAGGTGGAAGCTGACGCGCTCTGAAGACAAATCCGTAAGTGTTAAAGAGCTGTGGCTTGAAGCTCCCTGTGGAGGGCAGAAACCTCAGGCCCAGAGGAGCTTCTGGAGGCAGTTCTAAGTCAAGTGCTGCAGGACACCCAGAAATAGGGCGAGCTCTGGCAACTACAGAGGGAAAGGACCACACCCATATGGTTTTCCTTTCAATGAAAATTTTAAGCATCAAACAGACAGCGGGGCTGGGGAGTAAGTATTAGCAAGCATATTCAGCTCTTGCAGAGGATCTGGGTTTGTTCCCAGCACCCACATTAGGGAGTTCACTACTGCCTGCAACTCCAAGGGATTGATGTAACACCCACTTCTGGCCTCTGTCTATAATTCACTTACACTCACAGAAACAAACAAACCACTGAGAAAGCCCCTTCTGCCCACAGCGCATAGAGTCTGCAGGACTGAAAGTCAAACTTGCGCACTCTAGTTGAGCAACTGCCGATCAGCTCCCAACCCCAGCTCTCCCTGGGCCTACACCCTCTGGCTGACATGTAGTGTGCAGTTCCTCCTTTCCAGGCAGAATCTTCTGCTTCCATGGACCTAGCCTTCCATGATTTACTCTGGCCACAGTGGTTCCAAACTGAGGCCTCAAGAAGCTTTCCGATGCTTTCTTCCTGGAACCCTGGCATGGTTATGTCACTCTGCCTTTGCTAGACTCCCAAGGATGGAAGACTACAGTTTCTCAGTGTAACACAAATAATAAAAACCCAGGGACAGATATTGAGGTTCAAGTTGAAGATCAGAAAAGCAAAGCAGACAAGCCACTTGAGAGCCCCCACCTCTATGAACTCTTCAGACTGAAAGAGAGAGTTCCTGTCTTGCCCTGCCTTATATTCCTCTCTAGTGCTGTGTGCACACCACTGCCTGGCCTCTCTGACTAACTACTGTGGCTCGTTGGATTAAAGGTGTGACACCACTGCCTGGCATGTATGGCTGACTAGTGTGGTTGTTTTGCATTCTGATTTCAGGCAAGCTTTATTTATTAAAATACAAATGAAATATTACTACACCAGGTCTATGGCTCTTTAGTCTCTAACCTGGAGAGAGAAACTGGATCAAAAGCTAACACCACCAGGTGGTAGCGGTGCATGCCTTTAGTCCCAGAACTCAGAAGCAAAGGCAGGTAGATGTCTGTGAGTTCGAGGCCAGCCTGGTCTACAAAAGCTAGTTCTAGGACAGACTCCAAAGCAACACAAAGAAACCCTGTCTTGAAAATAAAAATTAAAAAAAAAAAAAGCCAAAGCTAACTCCACAAGTGAGCAGCAGGAAATCCTGCTACTTCAGGCCACTGACTGGGGAGTGGCTTGTGCAACAGCACTGAGACACACACACCCTCACCGGAGCTGCCATCATTTCTGTTCCTCCTCCACTCTCAGTGCTTATTGTCAGTTGAGCTCCATGCTCCCTATTAGTCAAGATAATGAACGCGAAGTTGTATCAAATCCCTCTAGCCTCTAACCACAGGGCTTAATCCCATCCCTTAACCAAAGGGCTGGCTAAACCCCAGCCCTTGATCTTTTGAGTCAGGGGCTTGCTGTGTAACTCAGGCTCCTTGAGTTCATGATCCCCCAACCTCTACCCGCCTAGTGCTGGGACCACAAATGAACATCACCACACCATGTTTTTAAATTAAAATCACACACCTTTCAGTACATTCAACAAACACTCAGCTAGGTTCTGTATTGTGCTGGGACTTGATCTTGGGGCTCCATACATTGTAGAAAGCACTGTGCTACTAAGCTTTGCCAAGCTGCCCTTAAACTTGCTATGAAGTCAAGGATGAGCTTGAGTCTTTGCCTCACAAGTGCTGGGACTGCAGGTGTGCACTGCCATGGCTGGCTCAGCATTTGTGCTGTGACCCTGAGAATTCAGTGCTCTATCTAGATTGTTTCAGGTTTATTTAAAATGTTTCTTTTGTTTTTACTGTGTGCACTGATGTGTTTCTATAGTGAGGGCATGTGCATGCCACGGCACTCACGTAGAGGTCGAAAGACATCTTTGTGCAGCCACTTCTCTCCTTCTACCTTTATTTTTCGTTTGAGACAGGATTTCTCTGTGAAGTCCTGTCCGTCCTGGAACCCAATCTTTGGACCGGGCTGCCCTTGAATTCACCTGCCTCTACCTTCCAAGTTCTGGTTCTCTCCTCCTACCTTTATGAGACCTCCTGGAACCCAGGCTGCCAATCTCCAATAGCACACATCCTTGCCTACTGTTCCAGCTCTGAGACAGGATATTGCTTTTGCAAACTAGCTTACAAGTCAAGGTCTTCCCTAAAGGTCTCAGTGAGATCCAGTGAGATCCTTTTCAAAGCCCAAGGTAGAGAGCCAAGAAACACCCACCACTGTGCACACACGTGCACATCACACATACACACAAGTGCACCATAGGAGATCTCTCTGAGATACAACCAGACTCCAGATTGACTCCCTGTGCAGTAAGCTCTGCTAGGCAGCTGGCCTCTGTAGCGTTAGTGAGCAAAAAGGAAGCTGCTGACGCTGCCTTTCAGGCAGATGGAAACCCTTATCTGAGCCCAGTGTCCTGACTGTGGAGGATCTGGAGGCAGGGGCTGCAGTCAGTGTTTGCTGAAGTCACTGTGAACCCATACACACCCTTCCTAGTGACTCAAGATCCTTCCTGGAATGTGGAGCTGGATAGGAAAGCAAACACAACTATTCTGGAAGACTCTGCTGGACTCGTTTCACTTAATAAGAGACTGGCTGTTATCCCAGTAATTCAACCTCTATTCAACAGGCTTCCAACACAAGCTAGTCCAAACACAGCACAATGCTCTCTAACAGCAGATTCTAATCTCTGTACTTAGCTACTGAATTAACTGCTCACCAGTGGGTGCTATTCAGTTATGTGATAAGCTGAGTAGAAAGAGGGTTTTTCTTTCCTTATTTCTTATTTAGGTTTTGACACAGAGTCCTGAGATACCCAGGATAACTCTAAACTCTTGACCCTCCTGCCTCACTGTCCCAAATGCTGGGAATACAGGAGCAGAGGCGCCTTTCCCAGCTCATAGATCACTAATCCAGTTTTTGGTTGGTTGGTTGATTTCCTTTTTTTTTTTTTTTTTTTTTTTTTGGTACAAGGTCTCTCTCTATGTAGCTCTGGCTGTTCTAGGCCTTGCTGTATAGACTATATAGACTAGGCTAGCCTCAAACTCATTGAGAGCTACCTACCTTTGCCTCCGGAGTGCTAGGATAAAAGGCATGTGTCAACACATCTGGCTATTTCAGTTGTTACACGGCAGACAGATAATTTGGGTAGTTATTTACACTGAAAGTGTGCTATTGCTACAATACTTTTAAATTCTACAATCCCATTAAATTGGTCACTTCTCTGACTAAGGACCTGCTAACATTTAAGGAAACTAACACAAATGACCAAACTTACAAAATTCACCCTACCTACGATTGGGAAGTAGGGAAGATTTAATTATCGACAGCAAGAAAACCCAGTTTGGTATCTTTAGTGCTTAGTTTAGAGAAACAAAATAATTAAAATAATTACAGCACTACTGTAGAGTGAGAGGACAATAGAGTGGCTCTAACCAAAAAAAAAAGGGGAAAAGGAATTGAAATGGAGGTTTCTATGGACAGAGCTCAGATGCCCACTGGTCTTGCAAATGGGAGGTACAGGGAAAGAAAGCTATGGCTTAAGAGTAGGGATTCATCTACCCCTCACCTCCACACCCACTAGCCAAGTCACTCACACTATACTTAAAACCTTAAAATCACCAATAAAAAAATGAGATGCAGATATGAAAACACCAAGATTTTATCATGCAGCCCTGGCTAACCTGCAACTCACAATGTAGACCAGGCTGGCCCTGTGCTGCCTCGGCCTCTTGTGTATGGGGAGGAAAGGTGTGTACTGTCATGCTGGGCCTGGCTTTTTACATTTTTATCTATTACTTCAAGAGTGCATTGGTGTGGGAGAATTGTCTGTATTCTGTCAATCATATCTTAATAAAACACTGATTGGCCAGGCAGGCAGTATAGGCGGGAAAGCCAGACAGGAAGTAGGGGTGGAGCAAAGAGACTGGGAGTATTCTGGGAAGCAGGAAGCTTCCTCTGCCACTTCTGCGCAGACCACCAAAGCAGCAACATGTGAGCTGTCACACTGAGAAAGGTACTGAGCCGTGTGACTAACATAGATAATGATAATGGATTAATATAAGTTACAAGGACTAATAAGAAGCCTGACCTAATGGGCCAATCAGCTTTAAAACTTAAAGAGATCTCTGTGTGGTTGATTTTCTCTGGGACTTGCCAGCTGTGGGGTACCGGGCGGGAACAGATACCCCAACAAGCCAGCCCTCATGCTACAGTGCATGTATACACACTCACATATAACAGTGAGAATACAAAAATAGAGAACAACTCGTAAAGTTTGGTTCTTTCCTGTACTATATGAGTCTGGGAGCTGAACATCAATCAGCTGCGGCAGCGACTGTCCTTACAAGCTGAACCCTTTCTTTTTCTTTGAGACAGGGTCTCATGCGGGCCAGGCAAGCAACTCTGCTACCTGGAAATCACTATATAAACCAGGTTAGTCTCAAACTTGTAGGATACCTGCTTCTGCCTATTTTCAATTATATTTATTAATTTGTGTGTTTGCACCAAGCTCCTAAGTTGGGTCAGAGGACAACTTGCAAGAGAACTACTGTTCCCTCTTTCTTCCATGGGCTCTGGGCTCTAGGGACAGAACTCAGCCTGTAGTCTTGACAACAGGCCCTCTACCTGTCAAGCCCTCTTCTGCCACCTCATCTATGTATTTCTAACGACCTTCCCTATTATGACTCTGATATTTGAGAACAGTTCTGAGACGCCTACAATAGATAAGAAAGGCTTTGGCAGGCAAAAACACAAAGGAAACAGATGTCTGTTTCCAAATGTTCACATTAAAAAAAAAAAAAAATGCTTGGCCAGGCATGATGGTGCACGCCTTTAGTCCCAGAACCTGGGAGACAGAACAGAGGCAGGTTGATCTCTGCAGGTTCAAACCCAAACTGGTCTACACAGTAAATTCCAGAGCTAGCAGAGGAGACAGTGTCTTTAGCTGAGCATGCTAATATATGTCTTTGATCCCAATTCGGGGGCCAGGAGCAGGTGGAGGCAGAGTGAGATCCAGGCAAGACAACACTACACAGTGAGACCCTGCTTCAACCACAATAAATGAGTATGAATGCTATGCCTGTATGTGTATGAGTGTGCCTAGTGCCCAAGGAGGTCACTAGGAGGTGTCAGATCCCCAGGGACTAGCGTCACCTGCAATTGTTAGCAGCAATGGTGCCGGGAATGGAACCTGACTTCTCTGGAAGAGCAGCCAGAGCCATCTCCCAGCCCGATCCGAGTGAGATGGGTATGTGTCTTCTTCCTTTACTGACAATGTCCTCTTCGCCTATGAGTGGGAAGGCCATGGCTAGCTCTCAGGTCCATCTGCAGGTGTATGACTACTGAACAATACTGTGCTCTCTTCTGACTCCTGGGCAAACTGTCCTCCATACTGAGGCTTGCCCTCCCTAAACAGCAGGAGCTGGACAGTTACAAAGCGAGCACAAGCGACTCAGCAGCAGGTCTGTAAGGACAAGAAGAACGGCAAACCTGCCAAAGCAGCGTCCCCTACAGAGTGGAAGCCTGTGAGGCTGTCTGCGCTTTCTGTGATGATGATGGTATGGAGGTGGGGCTGGCACATGGTAGGAATGGACCAAGACTGCTAGATGCAATAAAAGGACAATCTGGGACCAAGAATGGCTCTTTTTGAAGTCCTGCCACACATTTTATGTGGGTGGGAAATCTGGTTTCAATTCTCAAAGCCTGGACTATAAGTCTATTCTAGTTTGTGACGATTAGCACTGGAGAATATATTAGTTACAACACATTTACTCTAGAAAGTGGAGTTAGGTCATCGGTCAGCAACCCGGGGAGAGGCTGGCAACTGCAGTGTGTGTGTGTGTGTGTGTGTGTGTGTGTGTGTGTGTGTGTGTGTGCAGAAGCCCCAGTGCAGGTCCTCCTCCTCACCCTGTCCTGTGTACTCGTGCTTTCTGGGCATGAGTGTGTGATGTATGCAGGCCAATGTCGAGTGCAGTGGTCAGAGCCACATCAGGTGTCTTTCTCAATCCACCTTTTTAGTGTGAGTTTCTTTTGCTGTTTTTTTGTTTTGTTTTGTTTTCTAAAAGATAGGGTCTCACTGTTACTCTGGCTGGCCTTGAACTCACAGAGATCTACGTGTCTCTGACACTAAGTGTTGGGATTAAAGGGAACACCACCGCACCTGGCTCACTTGTTACTGGTGAAAAGGTAACTCAGGGTGTCCTCCCATGACAGACATTTTCAAGCATCTTATATCTATTTCATTCTCCCCTCTTTCTTCAAAGGGGTGGTATGTACTTTCCAGGGAGCAAATGTTGAACAGAGGGCCCTGCATCCTTCCCTGTCTCCTCAGCACACTTCCTACTGGAAATACCTACTTTGCTGCATTTTGGCAGCACCTGTGTAACTAGAAAGAGCTCAGTGTGTGACTCTCAAAAAGCACAGAGGTAGTGAGATGGCTCAGCAGGGAAAGGCACTTGCTGACAAACTTCACGACCTGAACTCGATCCTCAGAACCAGTTCTGTGACTCTCACACACGTGAGAGAGCATAGCATGGCTGAGCCTATAAGCACATTTACAAGGGGGGATGGGAGGGAAAGGAAAAACTACCCAGCCACACAAGGAAAAAAAGAGCTTTCCAGAGCTAGACATCAAACCCAAATGTGTGTTGTAAGACAGAGCTACCAACCCACTGGCAAGGCTGCAGGCAGGCAGTAGAGCTGCACAGGCCCAGGCACATCTTCCTTCTCTCTATTTCACCATCTCTTCCATCTCAGGTCTTCTCCATCCTGCCTGAGTCCGCAACTGCACGACAATAACTCAAACATCACTTTGCCTTCGGCACCACGAAAACAACAGAAGCCAACTAAATTTAGATCTGACTTCCGCAGCATCGATCCTCCTAACTGGTCCACAGTTCCATCCTTTTGAAATAACCAGGCAAAGGTTCTGAAAGTCCCAGGCATAGGAAGGCAAAGTACAAAGTCATACTGCCCTTCAGGACCTACCTGCACCCTAAAAATCCTAAGACCTCAGATGCAGTAAGACATGAGACAGTCACTCTACTCCAGAGCAAAGGAAAAGCATGTCATACTAACTATTCTCTCAGATCTTCACATTTTTCAAATTCTGTGTGCATGTATATCTGCAGGCCAGAAGAGGACACCAGATCTCAATATAGATGGTTGTGAGGAACCATGTGGGTACTGGGAATTGAACTCAGGACCTCTGGAAAAGCAGCCAGTGCCCTTAACCTCTGAGCCATCTCTCCAGCCCCATAAACAAGTGGATTCTATGAGTTTAAGGCCAGTCTGATCCCCTGTCTCAAAAACTAAAATAATAATAACGATCAGCCCAGGCAGTGGTGGCGCACGCCTTTAATCCAGCACATGGGAGGCAGAGGCAGGCGGGTCTGTGAGTTCGCGGCCAGCCTGGTCTACAAGAGCTAGTTCCAGGATAGGCTCCAAAGCTACAGAAAAACCTTGTCTCAAAAATCCAATAAAAAAAGTAATATTAATAATAATGACGACAACAACAATGATAATAGTAATATTATTTTATCTTCTACTGGTCATTCTTTTATTATTTCTTTACTTATTTTGTCTATTTGTGAGGCAGAGACCCACCCACCTTTGGCTCCTAAGTGATAGACTAAAGGTGTTTATTTATTGAGACAGCGTCTTGCTATGTATCCTACCTGTCTTGGAACTCAATTCTCTATATAAACCAGGCTGGCCACAAATTTACAGTGATCTTCCTGCTTCTGCCCCAGTGCTGGAATTACAGGCATGAAACACTATAGCAGGCTGGTCATTCCGAGAAGTTTCTGAAAACCAAGCTATAGCAGGCAACGGCTCTACAGGCTTGAGCACAGTCATCCTTGGGCAGAAGTTAGTTTGTGTGTGATCTGTGAAATGGCTCTGCAACACCAAACTCAATCTGCTGGGGGATTCAGGGAGAAGAATTCTTTTCTTCCAAATAGAGACCTAGGAGGCAAACATGCAGACCCTGATTTTGAAGGGTCTGAGGATGGAACAGTGCTGGCCAGGCTACAGTCACAAGGAGACAAGCCAAGGCAAAAGCCAAAGAAGCAAGGACAGTGAGGACAAGAAGGGAGGACTGAGGGACCTGGCCCCTGCCTTCAGGAGTCCCAGTACAGATGTAGCTAGGAGAGAGACAGGCAAGACAAGAGTGGCAGAGCCTGAAACCTAGTAGAATGCTCTGGGTATGAAAACTCTCACGTGACTTTAGCAAGTGCTCGACCAGTAAGACTGCCAGGCAGGTTTCTGCTGTTGTTTGACATAGGGCCTCACGTATGTAGCTCTGGCTGCCTCATTCACTATGCTGCCAAGGAGGACCTTGAACTTCTGGTTCTCCTGCCTGTGCCTTGGTAGTGCTAGGATTATAGGTATGTACCACAACCCTAGTTTCTTCAGAGCTGGTCTTCAGGCATGCTCAGTAACCACTCTGCAAACTGAGTCACATCCCCAGCCCACAGAATCTTTTTACTTGGTTTTGGCAATACTAAGAATTGACCCTTGCACATCTTAGTCAAGCCCTTTGCCACTGAACCCTATTCACAGGCCTGGTATGTCCTAAATGCTACTTTATATGTCTGTAAAATCAGGCTTAACTCCCTCTACAACAAGCAATTAGATTTAAAAAAAAACACTATGCGTGGCAAGGAAATATCTGGGGACAAGAGAACTGACGCTGCTGCATTTGTCACAAGTCCTAAGCGAGGCTCCATGGAAGAGTTGAGCACAGTGCTGCCACCACAGGCTGAGGAGAAACACCAGTTGCATCCTCCTGCGCACTCTCTCTCTCCATGAGACTAAGAGCACTTTTGGAGAGAGGAGACTACTGGGGACTGATCCCTGGGTCTTGCACACACTAGGAAAGTACTCTTACACCTGAGCCACATCCCCACCCCTCCTGGGCTCTAAGTTCTCAAACTAAGGGAACCCAGGGCTCACAATTCGACTTTTGTTTATCCTGCATATTTAGCAAGGTGTAGAGGTGTGGTCAAAGAAACAGCCATGTACGTTGCACACAATATGACTAGAATTCTACCACCTCTCGAGCTGCAGTGTCATCAGCACTAGCTCACTAGCCATGGTGACAGGAGCCAGGGCCCTGTCTCCTGTAGGTAACAGAATGAGCTACACTAGCCAGCTGGCTCCTGTTAGCACTGATACCTGATCTATGACAAGTACCAGAGATGAAGCTGGAAGAGAGCCACAGAGGTCACAAAGCCCTGCAGACATCACTAGATACAGGCATTACTGACAGCCTTCCTCCTACAGAGAATGCTGACAAACACTGCATGTCAACACTGTAGCAGCAGGGAAGAGGAAGCCATTACATGCTCTGATCACAGCATACCACTCAGTGGGTTGAGACAAGGTACAGTAGTACCCACAGGCCTTTGCACATACCTCCTCGCAGACTTCCCGGACCGCTGCCACACTTGGCTCCTCCTCGGGCTCCATGCCTCCTCCAGGGACAATCCATCGGTCTGGATGGCGGCTACTGCTCACAAGCAGCACCTGAAGTCAGAGGTCACACAGAGAGTTAAACGTTCAAGAAAACACTCACAAATAAGTCCAAATAGAAGGAATTCCACAGTAACTAAAAAACAGCTCTTGTTTACACCCACAAATAACTTTTTTACGAGGTAGTGTCTCGTGTTGGGAACAGCAGGCATGCTGCCCAGTACATGCCAAGGGCATCTGCTGGGAACCACTGCGGGCTGTGGTCCTTACCCCCGCCCTCACACCCAGCTGCCTGTCTCATCCTTCTCCCCTCCATTCTCCTCTTTCTCCTAAGCCCTAGGAACACAGAACTGATGAGCTGACAAATAGAACAGATGCACTGACAAGCCTGGAAAAGCTGAGACAGAGGGCCAGGAAATCACAGTCCTTGTCTGTGGACGCCAGCACAGCCACACCACTCTCTCCCAGTGCATGGCACACCCCAAGAGCTGAGCTCACTCTCGGCTCCAGAGCAACAGGCCTTCTACTACTCACAGCTGCAACAACAGCTGACATGAGGAGCTCTTTTGATGACTTTTTAAATGTGATCATTTTATGTGCACAGAGGTACGTCTGTGCGCCATGTGCATGAAGGCCAGAGGAGGGTGTCAGATCCACTGGAAAAGTAGTTACAGATAGCTGTGAGTTGCCATGTGGATGCTGGGATCTGAACCCAGGTCCTCTGGAAGAACACCCAGAGCTCTTTAATTGCTGACCCATCTTTCCAGCCCTGGAATTCTTTTATTTAATTTTTTAAAATTTTATTTATTTATGTATTTTTTTTAGGTATGCATACTCTGTCTGCACATATGCCTGCACGCCAGAAGAGGGCATCAGATCCTATTATAGATAGATAGTTGTGAGTCACCATGTGATTTCTGAGAATTGAGCTTATGAACTCTGGAAGAACAAACAGTCAGTGCTTTTAACCATTGACTCATCTCTCCAACCCCTGGAGGTTTTTTTTTAAATTTATTTATTATGTATAGTGTTCTGCTTGCACACTAGAAGAGGACACCAGATCTCATTACAGATGGTTGTGAGCCACCATGTGGTTGCTGGGACTTGAACTCAGGACCTCTGGAAAAGCAGCCAGTGCTCTTAACCTCTGAGTATCTCTCCAGCCCCCCTTCCTCCAGAGTTCTTTTCTAATGCATATTATTCTTAGAAGTTCTGGCTGGGTGTAAGTAAAGACAAATATTTTTTAAATCTTTAATAAGTGAATAAATAAATCATTTAATAAATTCACATGAAATAAAAATCTATTAGCTAATAATTCCATAATGAGCATGGTGGAGCATGTCTATAATCCCAGAGTTTAGGAAGAAGAGGCAGGAAAATCAAGAGCTCCTGTCAGGGGCTCTGTCTTAGCAGCAGAGAAAGGAACCAATACAGCTCCCAACCCAGGAGTCATCTCTGCTAGAATTGCTCCGGCAAGGATGACTTCTGCTTGTTCTAGAGCTACACTGATTACTGTGTGTGAGTGTTTTGTCTGCATGTATGTGTATGGAAAAGAATAACAATGAACTGGAGACATGGCTCAGCAATTAAGGGCACTGCTCCTCCTAAGCATCTCGTACAGAGAACCCTGGTTCAATTCCCAGTAGCCACATGGCAGCTTACAATGGTCTAAAACCTTCTTATGCCCTCTGTGGGCACTGCATACATATGCATGCAGGCAAAGTGTCTGTCACACAAAACAAAAATAAATAAAATTTTAAAGGGGGAGGCATCAGATCCTGGAACTGAAGTAACAGACAGTTACACTGCCATGTAGTTTCTGGGAACTGAACCCACAACTCTGGAAGAACAGCAAGAACCCCAGCCCCTCTGAGGAGTTTATTAATACGATTATACCGTAGTTTACTTAACCAGCCTTCTTTTGATTTTTGTTTGTTTTTCAGTGTTGGAGTCCAAACCAAGATCTTCTGCAAGCTAGGGGAACATTCTACCACTGAATCACAGTCCTACCAGCCTCCTAATGCGCACCAGGGGCATTTCCAATTTCCTGCTGGTGGAATCAAGCTGCGATAAGAAGTCTTTATGCTAACCATCCCACATGTGAGTGCACTAGTAGATGCTGTCCCACACGTGAAGACATCATATAGTTCACCCCACGAATTCTCACTCCAATGAAAAGTTTACTGAGCTTTAAGGTCCCTTAGCTACTTTTCTATTGCTGCGAAGAGACACCAGGATCAAGAAAGCATTCAATTTCAGGCTGAAGAGAGAGAGAGAGAGAGAGAGAGAGAGAGAGAGAGAGAGAGAGAGAGAGAGATCAAGCATCCTAACTGGGAATGGCGTGGGTTTTTTAAACCTTAAAGCCCATCCCCAGTGACATACCTATTCCAACAAGGCCGCACCTCCTAATCCTCCCCAAACAGTTCCACCAATTGAAGAAATCAAACATTGAACCATAAGCATACAGTGGTCATTCTCGTTCAAATCACCATATATGATATGATTTTGGAACGTTTCTCAGAATCTCATGTTTTCACAGCACTGAGTCCCCTGCTTGTGGCATTTTTTTTTTCACAGTATCAGAGCTTTTTGTTGAGTCCTGGCTGGCAGAAATGTGACTTGGAGCATGCCTTTGAAGGTTATGCCTACTCCATCTCCTGGCCTGTGTGCTCAGCTTCCCAGTCTACTGTTCTCTGAAGAGCACCTTCCACCATGCAGTCTACCCTGTTGTCTCTACATCATGGACTGAAAGCCTTATGAAACCATGAACCACAATGACATTTCCACCTGTGAGTAACTTCTGCCATTGTCAGAGTAATGCAAACACAACTAATATAGAAAACTGGTTCCAGGAGACAGATCAATGCAGCAACTAAACATGACCATATTGGTTCTTAGGCCTCAGGTTTGTGTGAAGAAAGTGGAAGAGGTTGGAAGTGCAGGCTCGGAATCCTGGACCACTGTAAGCTGCTGTTCTTAACTAAATTTCAATTGTTCAATTTTACCAATAAAGACAAAGGAGCTAGATGCTGGGGTGACAGCTCAGAGGGGCAGAGAAAACATCAGCTGACCTTCCTCCTTTGCCAGTGTCCCAGAAAAAGTTGTCTCAAATGAAACTTCTCAAACTCAATGTCTGCCCCTTCTATTTCCTGTGCACCTCCCTATCTGTCCTCCTGACTTCCTCTTACTCTCTGTAGCATGAGAGCCTGCTTATTGGGGCTTCTGTCCTGCCCAGTTCCCAAAGCCAGTAAATCCCAAAGAAAATCACACAGAGTTCTACATAAGTTATTTATGTCTAGAATTTTTTTAAGCTCTCTCAGGTTTTATGTGAATTTAGCCAGCCCCTCGTTGGGTGCCAATTGTTGCAAGGAGGGAGGGCCCACTTGCTCGTCCCGGCCACCCAGCTAGCTTAGCCCAGAAATAAGCACACAGAAATTGTATCAATTAAATCACTGCTTAGCCCACTAGCTCTAACTTTTTATTGGTTAATTCTTACATCTTAATTTAACCCATTTTTATGGATCTGCGTATTGCCACGTGGCAATGGCTTACCGGGTAAAATTCTCAGCTTCTGCTTTAGTCGGATCCATGGCATCTCTCTCTGACTCTGCCTCCAGCATGCAATTTAATTTTACCTGCCTAACTAAGTTCTGCCCTATCAACAGGCCCAAAGCAGTTTCTTTATTAACCAATAAAAACAACACAAAGACAGAAGGAACTCCTACACCAGTACACTGATAGAAAGGGATTGCTTAGAAAATGTCATATAGGCTCTAAGAGGACATGGCAGCCACAGTCCACAAGGGCCCAACTATATCTTCAGCTGAGAGAATGTGACATAATCCATGTGATGCTAGCTAGCATGCAGTAACAGAATATGACACTATCCACGTGGTGCTAGCATGCAGGTTTGCGTGATGGGGTGATGAAGGCTTATACTATGGTTCAAAAGAAAAGCAAATAAGGCCATGCAATGCAGTGCAGGGCTAGTTTTCTTTCAGGGATTCCATGTAAGCTGTGGTTAGTATCACACAATGGAGATCGCAGGACATGCCAGGGATGCAGAATATCTACTGAGGGAAGCTGCAGGAACCAAGTGAAGCTGGTCCAGGATACATGTGCTGCAAACAGCAAAGCCAAGGAGGTAGGACTGTCACCACCATGCCCTAGATGCTGGACACAGAACTACTGGATCTGGTTGGCTCTGCCGGGCAATCTTGCCACTCCTACTGCTGGTCTGTCCTGGGAATGCTGGGAAGGTTTACTCTGTGTCCTTGTATATCAGAAGTTTGTAACATTCTTTTTTATCTTGTCTGGAGCCTCAGGAGATACCCTGGACTTGAGTGCTCTGTTTTGTTCTCTGCCCTCGGGGATCAAGTCTGCGGCCTTGATCAGAACAGGCAACTGCTCTATCACTGAACCCAGCTTCCAGCTGAGACTGAACCTCAAAGCAGGGAAACTTCAGGAAGAGCGAAGCTCATTGTACATTAGAAGATGGCTATGACCAGCACTTGGAGACATGGGCAAACATAGTTTGAATCTGAAATGTCCTCCATAAGCTCATGCTTTCAACACTTGGTCCACGGCTTTGTGTTATTGTATTGAAGGGGGGGGGGTGTAGGGTTTTAGGTTCCAACTGGGTCCTGGTCTTCAGTGGTAAGTCATAAAGGGCTTTAAGCTGCCCTGTACTCTCTGCTCCTCGGGCCATAGCAGTGTTAAGGCCAAGCACTCCTGTTACCACAATCAGCCCAAACCTCCCTACTATGACTCACTGACATCTCTGAAACCATGAACCAAAGCAAACCGTCCCTTCCAGAAACTCGGTCTTGGAACCGAGGGCTACACTCACCAAGGGTCACTGGGTTCCAAGACAGAGAGCTGAACTCCTCCAGGGCTATACCTCACTACTAGAAAATGACACAGTTGGCAGATGTAGCAGAGTGCCTCTGAGTTCAAGGCTAGTCTGGTCTACGGTGAGTTCTAAGACAGCCAGGGCTACTGCTACTTGGTCCTTAACCAAGTTACCTCTGCATAATAACTTGCCATCATCTACTGGTCTTTAATAACTTCCACCAGCTATACAAAAGAGATCCCCTAAAGTGTAAAATAGCCAAGAGGAAGGAAATAAAGGGCAGACTGACCATGTGCCTGCAGCACTAAAATGCAGCTACCCCATGTGCCAGCTACGACGGAGGGAAGGAAGCCGCTGGTCATGCAGGGTGAGAAGCATATCCAGCAGCTCTGAGGTCAGGGTGTCTTGGCAGTGGGAAGGGCCCCAAATAGACTGCACTAAGTACAGCTAAGGGGGAGCTCTGAGCAGCAGGTATTTTTAGTAATGGCATACTTACAACTTGTACATGTCCAGTGAAAACTACCCCAGCCAACAGCCTGCAGAAATGACAGATGCTCCTGCATCACTACCAGAGTGCAGCCGCCTCCCCACAGGACCCTGTACACTCCTTCAGTTGGCTCGACTCTCTGTCAGACCCTAGGACCCCCAAGAGCAGGATGCAGCAGTGAATACCTGTCATCCTGGCTCCGACAGGGAGAGGGAACTGACTGGAGCAGAGCTTCACCAGCACAGCCTGCAGTCAGTGTAGAACAGAGTCAGAGAATGTGCACTATGGCACACATACATGCACACATATGCACAGACAATAATTATAATAAATTTTTTAGAGACATGTTCCTTGGCTGGCCTGGAATTTGACATACAGACAGTCTAGATCCAAACTCCCAAGTGCTGGAATTTGAAGTATGTATCACAATGCCTGGTCCAATAAATTAAAAAAAAGAAACTGGGTGTGTGTGTGTGTGTGTCAAAATAGGGTTTCTCTATGTTGCCCTGTCCTTGAACTCAGACTTCTGTCTGCCTCTGCTTCCTGAGTGCTGGGATTAAAGGCATGCGCCACCTAAAAAAATGCAGTTGGGGGGCTGGAGAGATGGCTCAGTGGTTAAGAGCTTTGCCTGCTCTTCCAAAGGACCTGAGTTCAATTTCCGGCAACCACATGGTGGCTCACAACCATCTGTAATGAGGTCTGGTGCCCTCTTCTGGCCTGCAGACAATAAATAAATAAATAAATAAATAAATAAATAAATAAATAAATAAATAAATAAATGTTGAAAAAAAAAGAAGTCTTATTAAAAAAATGCAGTTGGATGATGAATGTGTGCCAGTTTACTGTGGTTGTAACTGAACTGGAAGGATCCCGCCCTCTTCCAGCAACTACACTTGTTTGTCTTTAGCACTAGAAAAACTCCTAAGTCACTTCTAAAGTTTCCAATTAAAGTTCACCAGGTAGTTTCCCTGCTATACATTTAATTTTTATTATGCATATGAATGTGTGTGTATGCAGTAGATGGGTTTGTCACATGACTACAAGCATCCTCAGAGGCCAGAAGATGGCATCAAATCTCCTGAAGCTGAAATTACGCTAAGGATGGTGATAAGAACACCCTTTCCCCAGCTGTGGGCGCTGGGAAATGAACTCTGACTCTCTGGAAGAGCAGCAAGTTCCTAACTGCTTAGTCATCTTTGCCTTCATATGTGTAGAAGCACTATGAGTGTGCCTGGGGTCTGAGGAGGTCAAAGGAGTTCAGATCTCGGGAATCATAGTTATGGATGATTATGAACCACCATGAAGGAGCTGGGAATCAAAACCAGGCCCTCGGCAAGAGCAACATATGCTCTTAATCACTGAGCCGTCTCTCCAACCTCTCTCCCCATTACATCACCAGCCTTTCTTTCCAGGCGCAGCCTGAGTCCTGGCTACTCTGTATGGCCTCAAAGTGCATCTAACACACTCACTACTCAAGTCAATCAATCAGTAGTAGACTGGCAAGACACAGCGCTGACAAGTGACTCCCAGACTTTTAACCTGGCAGAGATATGCAAGGAACCGGATGTGAGCTTGAGAACAAAGTGGAATTCTGACCCTGTAACATGGATAGGCCTGGAAGCTACTACGCTACATGCTGAGAAAAACAGAAAAGTTGCCTGACTCTACTCTGAGAGGAGTCTCCAGCAGTCAACTTCAAAGAGAAAGATGGTTGCCCAGGGCTCTGAAATGAAGAATGGGGATTTGTTCACTACAGACCCAGGGTTTTATACAGTATGGAGATCCAGCATAGGGTGCCATGCATGATAGGAAGCATCTCACTGACTGAGCTCCACTTCTAGTCCAGACAACAGCAATTTTCAAAGATAATTTGTTAAGTGTCACATAAATTTTTAAAAATGTACAATGTGTGAGATGGGAAAAGTAGTAATTACTGTGATCAGCAACACTACTGTATTTTCTGATGTAATAATGTTACTCCAACAGAGAGGAATGCTGAGTTATTATTCACTTAGGATTTTCATTTATCCCCTTACTTCTACCTAATTATTTTGATGAATTATTTATTTGTTTTTGAGACAGAGTCTCACTCTGCAGTCCAGGCTGCCCTGGAACTTGCTGTGCGGCCTTACACCCACAGCAATGCTTCTGACTCAGGTTCTTGGAATCTGGGGATACAGAACTACGTCATCACAGCCAACTCTAGAGTAGAACAGGTTAATCAGATTTAAAAAAAACATTTTATTTTATGTATATGGGTATTTTGCCTACATTTATATTTGTATACTATATGTGTGCCTGATGCCCCTGGAGGCCAGAAAAGGACAGGCATTCTAGGTAGCTGTAAGTTTCCATGTGGGTGCTGGGAACCAAACCCAGATCCTCTGAAAGAGCAACCAGTGCTCTTAACTGTTTGCCATCTCTATAGCCCTGTAAATCAGATTATTTACCTGTGTAATGAGCACAAAGCCATTAAAAACACAAACAAAATTTAAACTGAAAAAATGTTTATTACATGTACTGAGACATCATAAACATACCCATAAATCATTCACAATGTCAAACAAATCTACCGACTGAGAAAAGGAATGTCCTTCATATGCATTGGAGGACATTAACTTGGAGACTGAATGGCATGGACCTGATGAAAGAGGGACCACACAATGCCACAAAGGGCAAGAAACATTTTAGAACACAAGTATGTCACAGTCTGGTGACTCCTAAGAGGATATTATCTGAGACAGTAACCCAGGAGCAGAGGCTTCAAGGTCAGCCTGGCATAGTGAGTTCTACGACAGAGTGCTGCATTGTTAGACCCTGTCTCAGAAACAAAAAGCGGGCTTAGAGAACACAGCTCAGAAGGGAAGAGCACTTGCTGCTCTTGCAAAGGACCAGGGTTTGGTTCCCAGCACTCACATTGTGGCTCACAACTGTTTGTAACTATGGTTCCAGAGGGTCTGACACCCTCTTCGGGTCCTCAAGGGTACCAGGCGCACACATGGTACACAGATATACACATAAAATAAAAATGTTAATAAAAATAATTTGTCTAACAGCTGTGAAACATCTTTGTAGTGGAAAACTAATAGTAAAGTGGGCTTCAGTCCTGTTTTGAAACTTGCCCAAAATAGCCATGTTTCTGACAAACTGAGCTCCTGCCCACAGCACACATGCACTGATGCCAAGATTCGTGATCAGCTGCTGCTATGGTGACGGCAGCAGAGGTTGGGTATCTGAGTCCATTTTAGAAATATACTTTTGTTCAAGCCTTTCCATTTTACTTATTCAGTTCCTTTTGTGGATTTGCCTAAATGAAAAGCATGTACTGCCTTATGCACCACAGAGTTGGGCTTCCTTCTTGGTTTCAGCTCCCGTTTTTCCCTGAGGTGGATGGACAAGTCATAGCTAAAGCCACCTCCAGGCTGACAAAGAGTTTGAGACTGTCTAAGCTCCATCTGCCCTCCTCCAGAAAGAAAGCCCTGTCAAAGTACATGATACAGCACCAATAAATCTTCCCTTTCGAACACTTCTGCATTGCTGGTGGGAATGCAAGCTGGTACAGCCAGCCCCTTTGGATGTCAGTGTGGCGATTTCTCAGAAAATTAGGAAACAACCTTCCTCAAGACCCAATAATACCATTTTTGGGTATATATCCAAAAGATGCTCAATCGTGCCACAAGGATATGTGCTCAACTACGTTCATAGCAGCTTTGTTTGTCATAGCCAGAACCTGGAAACAACCTAAATGCCCCTCGACCAAAGAATGGATAAGGAAAATGTGGTACATTTACACAATGGGGTACTACACAGCAGAAAAAAATAACAACATCTTGAATTTTGCAGGAAAATGGGTGGAGCTAGAAAACATTATTTTGAGTGAGGTAACCCAGACCCAGAAAGACAATTATCACATGTACTCACTCATAAGTGGTTTTTAAATATAAAGCAAAGAAAACCAGCCTGCCAACCACAATCCCAGAGAACTTAGACAACACAGAGGACCCTAAGAGAGTCATACATGGATCTAATCTACATGGGAAGTAGAAAAAGACAAGATCTCCTGAGTAAATTGGGAGCATGGGGACCTTAGGGGAGGATTGAAGGGGGGAGGGGAGAGGCAAGGAGGAGAACAGAGAAAAATGTCGAGCTCAATAAAAATCAATTTAAAAAAAAAAAGTACAGTTAGCAGTCCTCCCTGGAGGGCATATAGATTGTTCCCAGTTACGAGCAGCCAAATACTCTTGGTGTCTGTGCGTTCTCATGTCTATATGTGGAAAAATAATAAGCTATTTAAGGCTTACACCCATGAGTTGTCAAAAAAATCTTCCTTTCTTCTCCTAGACCACAGTGAAACCCATCTTGTGTAGGTAGAATTGGAATTTTCCCTTTGGTGGTAGAGTTGAAACTGAAGATCTCTAAGTACATGCCGTACCTATCAATGTCTGTGGAATCTACAGCTGAGTGACCGCCTGTCACAATCACATTGCCTTCCTGCCATTCCAAACCTCTAGTCCAGCATTTGTCCCTAAAGCACTCTGGACAGTTTGTCCCAGCACTGACACTTTTCTCTCTTCATTGAGACTCTCAGAATTTCAGAAATTAAGAACTTAGCTCTGAGCTCCGTTTCACAGACAAAACGAACTCCCAAGATGTGGTACCATGAACCTCAATCCCAGCACTTGAGAGGCAAGAGACAGGTCTCTGAGTTCAAGGCCAGCCAGGATTACATAATAACACCTTGTCTTGAGAGAGAGAGAGAGAGAGAGAGAGAGAGAGAGAGAGAGAGAGAGAGAGAAACTTCTTACTCAACACCCAACTCTGGCTCTCACATCAAGTTCAAAAGTTCCCAATCTCTGGGGACATCTCTAGAGCTCCCCCTCCCTCTCTAGCTCCTGCACACAAGCTGAAATCAAAGGTGTGCGCCGCTGCATCTGGCTAGTACCATCATCTTGGAAGGACTCAGAATCACCCAGGAGACACACCTCTGGGGGTGGGCAGCATCAGAAGATGACTACCTGAGTCCAAAAGACCTTTGAAGGGCAGCCCAGACAGGAAGAAGTCCCAGGAAACCTGCAGCAGAGTCTCTGCTTTCTCCTCCTAAGAACTCACAGGCATCCAACTCCAGCTTCTGTAGCTTCCCTAAGTACACTCAATACCAGTCATGGTTTGGGGAGCTCCAGAATAGGACTGCTGAGGTGTTAAGCTTCACAGACTAATCAGCTAACTGGCTTTCTGTGCCCCCAGAGCGGAGATAGCACTGAGGACTCCCCGTTCCCCCAGTGTAGACAGAACTGTGGACTCCCCATTCCCCCAGTGTAGACAGAACTGTGGACTCCCTGCTCCCCCAGTGTAGACAGCACTGAGGACTCCCCATTCCCCCAGTGTAGACAGCACTGAGGACTCCTCATTCCCCAGTGTAGACAGCACTGAGGACTCCTCATTCCCCCAGTGTAGACAGCACTGAGGACTCCTCATTCCCCAGTGTAGACAGCACTGAGGACTCCCCAGCCCTCAGGTGAGTCAACCAAACCATCCTTGCGTCTCTCCTCTCTCCCCCACGATCCCTGTTCTACCTTCCTCGTGCACTGTTAGCTCTCCACTTCTCTAAAGCCCCCAGCGAACTCCAGCTTCTCTCACATCCACTACTGCCTTAACTAACATCACTACTTCAGTCTGCCATGATAAAATTCCAAGTTCCATCTTGTCTCCAAAACTAATCACTCTCTGAATTTCCATTTTCATGGTCTAGAGTCTGCATACTCAGTCTTTAGGACATTTCTAAAAGAGACACTGAATATCAAGTATGGAGGATGAGGTGTACTGTAAGCCTCAATCTGGGCTCAGCCTGTCCTGGACGCAGGCTCCCAGCACAGCACAGTGGACCTCTGTCCACATCTACATGTACACATAAAAGAGGGAGTTAGCTACTGGCCAGCCCATCTACGATCAAGCCAAAGGGTGGGCCTGTCTTCCTTCACTTCACAAATGGGCTTTCTCCAAAATAGAAGGGCACTCTGAAGAATGGGTTGGCCAGAGATACTAGACTTCATAAATGTCCCTCTCTGCACAGCCACAGACATATCTAAAATTACCCACAGAACAACATTCTATGTTTTGATTTTATGTTTTCAAACTCAATCATTCAATACACACTGCCATCATAGCTACCCAACCTTTTCTCAAGGCATCCATATGTATATGGGGGGGGGGAAGGGATGGCACAAGAACTGGGTGTCCGGGTTCAGAAGCATGTCGCATGCCCTGGAGCTGGAGTTACAGGCAGCTGAGAGCTGCCTTGAGTGCTGGGATCCAAATCCAGTCCTCTGCAAGAACAGAGCATGCTCTGAAACCACTGAGCATCCCTCTAGCATCCACGAGGATCACTGTAAATAATAAGAATCTTGGGCTGGAGAGATGGCTCAGAGGTTAGGAGCACTGGCTGCTCTTCCAGAGGTTCTGAGTTTAGTTCCCAGTAACCACATGGTGGCTCATAACCATCCATAATGAGATCTGGTGCCCTCTCTGGTATGCAGGCATACATGCAGGCAGGATATTATACAAACAAACAAATAAGTAATTATTTAAAAAAAAAAGAATCTTAAAACACTTGCTATGTAGAAGACGAGGTGTATACATGACTTTTAAAAATAAAAAAAAATTAACAGATTCAACACATTGCCCATCAAAATCCCAGCAAAATTCTTCAAAGACCGTGAAAGAATGGGGAGCAGGGAGTCCACAATCAGCATCTTAGGAATGGTTTCTGATCTACAGGCTGGCCTTCATCTCAGATCCTCCTGCCTCTGCCTCTGCTGGGATTAAAGGCGTGCACCACCATGCCCAGCTGAGAGATAAAGTCGTTGTACCGAGAATCTTTCTGAACTATTTTTGTAAAAAAAAAAAATTATTTATTTATTATGTATACAGTATTCTGTCTGTGTGTATGCCTGCAGGCCAGAAGAGGGCACCAGACCTCATTACAGATGGTTGTGAGCCACCATGTGGTTGCTGGGAATTGAACTCAGGACCTTTGGAAGAGCAGGCAATGCTCTTAACCACTGAGCCATCTCTCTAGCCCCGTGAACTATTTTCTTAACTTATGAATAAAATCTGAATGTTTCATCTTCTTATGTTTTAGTCTGGTTTTTGCTTTCTGAGACAGGGTCTAATATGGATAGCCTAGGGTGAGTCAGAATCCCTGATCCTCCTGTTTCTACCTCCCAAGTGCCTGCATACATGCGCCACCTCACCTCGCTATTGAAGGCAGACTATATATACCAAAAAACCTCTGGGAAAGAAAGCAACGCCAACCACTGTAGTACATACACAAGCCCTGAGCCAGGTTTGGTCCCCTCAAGTTAATGGCGGCTGAATGAGTCCAGCAACTGAGTCATCTTGGCAAAGCAGCAGCAAATGAAAGCATTTAATAGCCACATAAACTTGAGAGGGTGAGCACCATGGCCAGAGTTCACATTAAGTCACACACAAAAAGCATGTCATAAAAACTAACTGCTTCTTGGGCTGGAAAATAGCTCAGTGGATAATGGGATTTGCTACCAACAAGGCTGACAACCTGAGTTCAATCTCTAGGATCCACATCATGGAAGGAGAGCCGTGGTTGGAGGCTGCTTATTCATTTCCCAGCTGCCCAGACTCCCGAAATAATCACACAGAAACTATATATTATTTACAATACTGTTTGGCCTATAGCTTAAGTGTATTTCTGGCTAATTCATATCTTAAATTAGCCCATCTTCATTAATCTATGCATCACCACGAGGTTGTGGTCTACCAGCAAAGTTTCGGCAAGTTGCCGTCTGTCCCAGGTGGCTACATGGCTTCTCCTGACTCTGCCTTCTTTCTCCCAGCATTCAGTTTAGTTTTCTTCACCTACCTCTGTTCTGTCCTGCTATAGGTCCAAAGCAATTTCTTTATTAAACAATGCTACTCACAGCATACAGAGGGGAATCCCACATCAGAGAGTTGACTCCTAAAAGTTGTCCTGATGTGCATGTATATGCCCCCACCCAAAACACACACACACACACACACACACACACACACACACACACACACGTGTGTGTGTGTATATGGGCTGGAGAAATAGCTCAGTGGTTAAGAGCACTGGCTGCTCTTCAAGAGGTCCTGAGGTCCTGAATTCAATTCCCAGCAACCACATGGTGGTTCACAATCATCTGTAATGAGATCCGGTGCCTTCTTCTGGCCTGTAGGCATACATGCAGACAGAACAGTGTGTGTGTGTGTGTGTGTGCGCGCGCGTGCGCACGCGCGCGTGCATGTGTGTGTAAAATAAATAAATCTTTTTTTAAAAAAAAAGGGCAATGTAGGTATTTTTAAAAATTTTTTGACAGGTGGTAGTGGTGTATGTCTTTAATCCCAGGACTTAGGTAGCAGAAGCAGGTGGATCTCTGTGAGTTCGAGGCCAGCCTCGTCTATAGAGCAAGTTCCAGGAGAAGCTACAAAGCTATACAGAGAAACCTTGTCTTGAAAAAAGAAAAAAAAAATTCTTTTGCTGGGCCTGGTCACTCAGGAGGCAGAAGCAGGCGGATCTCTGAGTTCAAGGTCAGCCTGGTCTACAGAGCGAGTTCCAGGAGAGCCAGGGCTACACAGAGAAACCACGTCTCAGAAACAAAGCAAAGTAAGAAAGGTCTTCTCTGTGTGTGCATGTGCACCACCACAGGCAGGTGCCCTTGAAGGCTGGGAAAGGCGTCAGAGTCCCTGGGACTGAATGGTACATAAAGGCAGTTGTGAGCCTCTGTGGGTGCTGGAAACGAGGCCTTAGTTACTGACAGCAGAAGCTCTCAGTAACTAAGCTATCTCTCCAGCCCAAGAAAAAATATATTTAAGCAAACAAAATAAAACGAGGCTGGAGAGATTTGAGGGGGATCTGAGTTCAGTTCTCAGCACCCACATGGTGATGCACGAGCATCCCTGGTTCCAGTTCCAGGGAATGGCACCCTCCTCGGAATTCTGTAGTGCATACACAGAATGCAAGTAAAACAATCACACAAATAATTAAATAAAAAAGCAGGAGAGGAGGATCCCCAGTACCAACCTCCAGCCACCATACTCACTTGAGCAACAACCTTGACCTCAAAAAGAATAAAAGAAAGGGCGTGGCCTGACAGTGAGCACCTGTGAGCCCAGCTCTGAGGAGAGCAGTAGGAAGCTGCCGAGTTCACAGGTGTGAGACCAGCATACATGTCAGACCCTGTCTAATAAGAAGGTAGGAAGGGAGAGGGAAGAGAATGATGACCATAGGAAAAAAAATCTGACAATATCTTGTCAACTTCAGTCTCATTATTAACTTCAGAATAACTTCAGGTTCCAAATTTGATATACAGCTGGGTGGTGATGGTGCAGGCAGGAGGATCTCTGCCAGTCTTGAGGCCAGTCTGGTCTACAGAGCAAGTGTGCCAGGACTACAGAGAAACCCTGTCTCAAAAAACAAAACAAAATAAAAAACAAACAAAAAAACCCCATAAATTTGACATACATTGTTGGCTCTGAATCACTATCAGGTAACTAAACATTACTGACTCCATGATTTCAGTTTATGTAACTATCTATTTATATACTGGCAAAAAAGATTCCAGGACAGAGCTGGAACAAAATATTACTAAAAAAAATCTGGATACACCAGGCAATGGTGGCGCACACCTTTAATTCCTGTACTCAGGAGGTAGAGGTAGGCGGATCTCTGAGTTAGAGGCTAGCCTGGTCTACAGATCAAGTTCCAGAACAGCTAGGGCTACACAGAGAAACCCTGTCTCAAAAACAAAACAAAAAACAAAAAAAAGATCTAGGATGTCAGCAGAAAGAAAATCCTCTGGCCTCGGGTACTACACCACTGGGCTTGAGGTCTAGCATATGATAGATATGTCAATCACCCCACACAGATCCTTCCCGATGCTACACTTCAATGTCTAAAGAAATCCTGTGTGTTCTTCCAGAAGATTATCATGCTGAAATTCCAGCACTCAGGAGGCTGAGGCAGGAGGATTGACAGGTGCAAGGCCAGCCTAGGCTTCGTGAGTCTGAGGACAGGTGAGGTTACAGAGCAAGGTACTGTCTCAAAACCTCCCTCCAGGGGCTAGAGAGATGGCTGAGCTGTTACGGGCATGTACTGCTCTTTTGGAAGACCCAAGTTTGATTTGGCAGACAGCTTACGATGACCTGAAACTCCAGAGGGAGCTGCTGCCTCCTCTATCCTCTGCGAGCACCAATACTCACAAACCTGCACACAAATGTGTAACTAAAAATAACAAAAATAATTTTTTAAATTTCTTCTCTACCCCCCCAAATTTACAATATAAGAAACATAAACTCCACTGGGTTGACACTCAACACTATCAAACACCCTTTCACTAAGAATCTGGACTTATGGGAAGGAGATTTCTCAGAATACGCTTATTAGTGCATTCCTACAAATACTAGCATTTTGTGAGTGTTGGTTATTAATTCTTCCATTACACAGTAGCTGATGCAGAGACTGACTGCCCAGGGCTCACCCATCCACATACACAGTAGTGGATGCAGAGACTGACTGCCCAGGGCTCACCCATCCACATACACTGTAGTGGATGCAGAGACTGAATGCCCAGGGCTCACCCATCCACATACACTGTAGTGGACGCAGAGACTGACTGCCCAGGGCTCACCCATTCAGTCACAGACTTAACAAACAGCACTCAGCATCTCTCTTTCTGAGTACACAGGATAGAGAAGCAATTGTTAAAGTCGGTAAATAAATAAAAAGACAATGTCTCTATCCTAAGGAGCACTTTGCACTCTAGAGTAAGTGGCAATCACAAATACTCATTGTATTTCATGGTGCTGTATGCTGACAAGACAAAAGCAGCACCAGAGCCTCGCAATGACGACAGGCCAGTACTACACTTTAATATGCTGCTTTTTTTCATTTTTCAAGACAGGGTTTCTCTGTGTAGCCCTGGCTGTCCCAGAACTCACTTGGTAGACTAGGCTCATCTTGAGCTCACAGACATCCATCTGCCTCTGCCTCCCAAGTGCTGAGACTAAAGGCGTGTGCCACCATGTCAGATTTAATATGTTACATAAAGATGGTCTGATGACTAAGCAAAGGATTAAGCATGAAGAATGAGCCTAGCAGGCAACATGGAAGAGAAAGAGCACTGAGGCCAGATAACTGGGAAACAGGAACAGCAAAGAGGCAGGAGGAAGAGACAGATGATGGTAGCTCCAGAGCAGGGCCAGACTTGCTCTGCAAGGGACACGATCTGACTTTGGGTTTAGAAGAGAGAACAGGGATGGAGAACAATATGGTAGGTAGAAAGGCACAAGCAGGGAGACCAATTAAGAAGTCATGGCCACCATCCAGGAGAGAAGCAAAAGAAGACTAGGCTAGAGAGATATGGCTGCAGTAGGATTCCAGCCAGATTAGAGGAAGAAACAGGAAAAGCCAAGGGTGACCCCAAGGTCTCCAACCTGAACTACACAGCAAGAAGAAGGAGACTAACAGAAAGAAGAGACTTCTTTTCCTCAGTGTACGGAGTCTGATATTGCTACAGGAGAGGCAGGTTTTTGTAGCTGGCTGTTTTAGAGATTTTGAGAATGGAATAAAAATCTCAGTTTGAAGGCTGGGGTATATTATAGGTGGAAAACTGAATGCTTAGCCAGCATGCATGAGGCCTGAGTCCAATTTCCAACCCACCTACGCTTGCTCTTGCGCTCTCTCTCACACACCACCTGCCCCCCTCTCTGTCTCTCTCTGTCTCTCTCTCACATACACACACACAAGCAGGGCTCATTAGGCATGTCTATAATCCGAACACTTGGGAGGTTGAAGCAGGAGGATCACAGGTTCCAAAAATAACCTGGACTATGCAGTTGAAACTCCTTGTCAAAAATAAAGAAATAAAGAAACAAAGCAGAATCATTCCAGCATCTGAAACTTGAGATGTCTATCAGGTTCCCAAATGGAACTATGGAGTAGATTGCTGGCCATTAGTCTTGATTTCAGGAGAGCTCAGAGCTAAAAATAGGCTTCTGAATGTAATCAGTGTGAAGCCCCAACTGCTTAGTAGAGGCGGTTCCAAACTATCACTCACACACTGCAACCAAGTCAGAAAGCCGAAGGAATCCAGAAGAAGGGCCACGGAAGAGAGATGCCACAGAAGTATGGCGAAGAAAAATTTCAAAGCAGCTGGGCGGTGGTGGCACATGCCTTAAATCCCAGCAGAGACAGGGAGTTCAAAGACAGCCTGGTCAACAGAATGATTTCCAGAATAACCAGGGCTATTAACACCAAGAAACCCTGTCTCAAAAAGCAAAAACGAAAACAAGCCAGTCTGCTCTGTAAGAGCTAGTTCCAGGACAGGTTCCAAAGCTGCAGAGAAACCTTGTCTCAAAAAACAAAACAGAAAAACAACAACAAAAAAAAAAAAAAAAAAGAAGGAAAGAAAAAAGAAAGGAAGGTTGGTTCATACAGAAGGGAGGGAAGCTAGGTGTGGTAGATTCAAAATCATTTTCAGCTACAACGTTGAGCTCCAGGCCAGCATAAGCTACGCTACACAAACCTGTCTCCAAAAGGACCAAAAAAAAAAAAAAAAAACAAGTAACATGAGGACTTCAGATTGGTCACTGGCACTGAAAACATTTAGGACTCCGCCAGAATAAATGTTAGAGAAAAATCACCTGCCTGGAGAGTCCAGGAGAGGATGGTAGAGAAGAGGGGACATGATTACTGAGGGAGTTTGCCACAACGGGGAGAAGTGGACATCTCAGGAGATATGTTACTTTTTTTCCTGGTTTTTAAGAATCATTTTATTTTAGTCTACTCATTTACATTTATTTTTGGTTTTACAAAACAGGGTTTGTCTATGTAACATTCCTAGAGCTCTTTGTAGGCCAGGCTGGCCTCGACTCACAGAGATCCACCTGCTTCTGTCTCCCAAGTGCTGGGATTAAAGGTGTGAGCAACCGCCACCCAGCAAGACTCATTTTATTTTTATGTGTGTGACGTACACCCGCAGAAGTCAGAAGATGGAGCCAGATTCCAGAGCTGGAGGGACAGAAGGCTGTGAGCTGAGAACTGAACCCAGGTGCTCTAGAGGAGCAGCCAGTGCTCTAACTGTTGAGTCATCTCTCCAGCACCTTTACTTTTCTTAACAGAATAGTCTTTTCTCTGAGAATGATGAAGTGAGACAGAAAAGCTATGGTGGTCAGGCATGGAGGCGCACGCCTTTAATCCTAGTACTGAGGAGACAGAAGGAGGAGGATCCCTGAGTTTAGGGTCAATCTGCTCTAAATAGAGAGTTCCAGGCCAGTTAGTGCTATACAGTGAGACCCTGTCTCAACCCCACCTCCCCAAAAAGAAAAGTGATGGTGTAGGAGAGAGAGAGCATCACTGTAGGAGTGCAGGAGACAAGGACGAGGGAGGGAGGGATGGAGGAGGAAAGAGAGGGAACATGACTGTAGGAATGCAGGGGAGAGAGAGAGAGAGCATCCCTGTAGTACACAGGAAAGGACAGACACAGGAAGGATTATCTTTATGAGTGGTCACAGAAAGTAATCCATAGCAGAGTTCTCAAAAAATACATTTTAAGCTGGGCATAGTAATGTACTCCTGTAATTTTAGCCTAGAGAGGCTAAGGCCTGGACTACACATCAAGACCCTGTCTTAAACACACACAACATACACATGAATTATGTGTGTGTATATACATCTACACATACCTGCACATACCCACACATGTGTGAGTGCGTGTGCATGCGCACCTGGGGAGTTAGCTGAACTGGTAAAACACTTGCTGAGCAACCATAAGGACCTGAGTTCAATACCCAGAGCCCATGTTTTCTTTAATAGAGAACAGAGTGTACATGCTTATAATCCTGGCATTGAGGAAGTGGAGACAGGTGGGGCTGGGGCTCACTTCATCAGTGAGCTCCGGGCTAGTAAGAGGCCCTGCCTTAAAAGTATAAGATGGATAACAAATGAGAACGACAGGCTGACCTCTGGCCTCCACAGTGTAGCTACACACATGTACACACACACTGAAGAAAGAAAGTGATAAAACAAGTAGGAGTGTCTTAAAGACAGACCCTTCTCGCCTGCACCAGGAAATGAAGAAACAGAAAATGTGTAACCTGTGATTGACAAATAAGAATCATTTAAAAGCAGGAAGTAGGGTTAAGGCAAGGAGTAGTTTTAAAAGTGGTGGTGCACATCTTTAATCCCAGCACTCAAGAGACAGAGGCAGGTGGATCTCTGTGAGTTCAAGGCCAGCCTGGTCTACAAAGTGAGTTCCAGGGCTACACAGAGAAACCCTGTCTTGAAAAACCAAAAAATAAAGGAAGGAAGGAAGGAAGGAAGGAAGGAAGGAAGGAAGGAAGGAAGGAAGGAAGAAAAAAAGCAGCAGCTGTTTATGGTGGTTAGTGCCCGTAATCCCAGTACTTGGGGGAGGAATGAGAGTACAAGACCTTCCAGGCCTATGCAGTGAGTTAGAAGCCTCCTTACACAATATATTTGAGACACGAGAAAAAAATAAATAAATAAAAATTCTTGTACGGTGCCCACACCCTGGGATGGCGGGGAATTAGATGTAAGCCACCATAATCAATTTAGAGAAATGAAGAGCAGAAATACCCCACTCTACCTTAGAAGACTGTACTGCTCGGTAACAGTCGAGATGCCCAGAGCCAGGACTCCCCACCAGGCTGAGATGTGCTGAAGCCTCTGTCAGGTTATTGCCCAGGGACTGCACCAGTGCTTTCCTGCCTCTCTAGAGCTTGCTGGCAGGTGTGGTCTGCAGTGACGTCCTCTACCTGTTCCTCTGAGGGACTTCAGAGACAAACACTCAGGCCACCAGAGTCTTTATCCACTGAGATCTCCAGAGTCAGTCCATCCCCATTGACTCAGTGAGCTCAAGGGTCTGAGAAAACACCAACAGGCAAACCTAGCACCTTACCACAGAAAGCCATTAGGTGGTAATCCGTCTTTTAGAAAACAGATGATAAAGTGCTTGAGCTGCCAGTCATCCCTCAACTCACAAAAGTCAGATAACGGCATCCATCTGCAATCCTAGCACCCCCACAGTCAGACAGCGGTGGAGACCAGCTAGCCTGACCTGCTTAGCAGAAGAGAAATCCTTCCTCAAAAAACAGGCAATTGTGGCGCACACCTTTAATCCCAGTACTCGGGATTAAGAGGAAGGTGGATCTCTGTGAATCTCTGTGTTGGTCTTGTAGACCAACATGGTCTACAAGAGCTAGTTCCGGGAGTGGTTTTTTTTTTTTTTTTTTGGTTTTTTGAAACAGGGTTTCTCTGTAGCTTTGGAGCCTGTCCTGGAACTAGCTCTTGTAGACCAGGCTGGCCTTGAATTCACAGAGATCCGCCTGCCTCTGCCTTCCAAGTGCTGGGATTAAAGGCAGGCGCCACCACCACCTGGCTCCAGGACTGGTTCTATAGCAATTGGGAAACCCTGTCTCAAAGACCAAAAAGAAATAAATAAAAAGGCTCACTAAGCTGGGCTACTGCAAACCTTTAGGTGATAGCAGCCGACTCTCAGGCACTGGAACGTTACCTGGTACGCACTCTGCATGGCTGATCTTTCTCAGGTCAGTATCCATCACTGTTCATTCTGAGAGATTTCAACTGCTTGAGGAGCCAGGGCCACACTCCTCAGTCCTCCTACTAAGGGTACAGAGCACAAACAAGTCATCCACGGAGATTCCAGAAAAGAGGAGCAGAGGAAGAAGAGCAATCCCTCTGGGAGGGCTCTAAGAGTCAAAGTCAAATATGATAAAGATGAACTGCATCACCCAATCAATTCAAAAAACTGAAAAGTATATTTATTTGCTAATCTTTGTAGAGCCAAGATTTCACCATAAAAACAAAACTGTAGGTTGTGGATGTGACTTAATGGTAGAGCACTTGCATAGCCTGCAAGGGGCTCTGACTTCAAACTTCAGCACTGAAGGGGAAAAAGAGAAGAAGAAATAGCTTAAGTGTTTCAGCTGGTATATATTCCCAACACTTAAATGGAGGCAGGAAGATCAGGAGTTCAAGGCCAGCCTAATGCATCTAAAACCAAAGCAAACAAAAAGAAGTACTGAATTACAGCTGATTTTGTCTCCTATGCCATCCACATAATGAATGACCTACTCTTAGGTCTCGCTCTAAATGGGATGAAAAATCCGAAAACTTACTAGCAGATATCTATGTGCAAAATCCTACTGTAGCTGTTCAGTCCTTCCCAGTTCGCCTGTGCACTTAACTAAGCAGTGACTTCCTCATGATATGCATTTGCAGTCTCTCTAAGGTAACTGGAAGGCTTGCTCTCTCTCTCTCTCTCTCTCTCTCTCTCACACACACACACACACACACACACACAGAGCAATCATTTTGCATGGGTGTTTCACCCTGAAAACCTCCACAAAGACAAGAATGACAAGCCTAAGCAAACACAGACTAAGCACACAATTCACCTCCAGGGAGCCCAGGGCTGGGAACCAACTGCTGAGTACGGTAACCATTCAGGGTACAACATTGCAATAACTATGTCAGCTATACCAAATACCCGTTTACAGAAATGTTATCCATAAGCAGGGGGCTTTTTCCTATTAATTTCAATTTATCAACAAGAAAAACAGTCAAAAGTTTAGAAGAAAACTCACCAGCAAGATGCTACTGGGTAGTTTTTTCTAATTCTCAACCCCTTCTGCACTCCCCACCGCCCCCCCCCCCGCCAGCTCTAAGCTCTCTCCCACCCATCTCTCCCATTACTGTATAGACAACCTCACCTTCAGTGTGCTCAATGACTGCTAAGTACACTCCCGTTATGACCTGGATCCCTTTCTGCTGCTCTTACTGCTGGGCCTGTGACTACAGCTTCCTGGGGCTGAGTGATTTTGGTCAATTATTTCTGAATGTTTTAATCTCTTTCTTCACACTGTATGTATTTTTTTTTGACATTGGCTAATTACATTTAAAATCACCGGGGGTTGATGGCTCAGAGGTTAAGAGCACTGGTTGTTCTTCCAGAGGTCCTGAGTTTGATTCCCAGCAACCATATGGTGGCTCACAACTATCTAAAATGAGATATGGTACCCTCTTCTGACTTATAGGGATATATGCAGGCAGAATACTGTATATATAATAAATAAATAAATCTTTAAATAATATCAAGGCAGTATTTAAAAAAATAAAAAATAAAAATTGTTGGGTAGTTGGTAGTGGATTAATCCCAGAACTCTGGGAAGCAGCGACAGGCAGATCTCTGTGAGTTCAAGGCCAGCTTGATCTACAGAGCAAGTTCTGGGACAGGCTACAAAGCTACAGAGAAACTCTGTCTCAAAAAACAAAAAGGGAAAAAAAAACCTCAAGGTCTTGTTTACATTTACATTACTGTTGCACTGTGCAAAAATAATGTTAACAATTCTCTTGATGAAAGCCATTAGTGCCAATTAAAAAAATAAAATTGGGCTGAATGCCCTTGTAAGTGTGAATTTCACTTTCCCCACAATGGTGGCAGCTAACACTTCCAGTCTCTGGCACATCTACTGAGAACATAAAAGCTTCCCTGGAACTAACAAATCACTTCCCTTCCAACACAATTATATAATCTGAGAGTTAAACAGTACCTTAGAGATTATTTTGTGGTCTAAAATCCCTCTGAACTATGAGACTATCAGAAACCCCTCTGGGAAGAGACAGATAACCACTGAAGGCTGCCCCTTAGTGGGCTCTATGTTGAAAGCCTGTCTGTTTCAGAACAAGTCTCTAACCAGCCTGTGTCCATTAACATTGTTCTTACCAGACTATGACGACGGCACCCACGGAATCAATAATTCAAGATTCACACGAATGTTCTGTTCATTAACCAACCAACGTGCAAAAAGAAATTCAATAAAGGAAACTCCACCATCAAGCAAATGATTTAAAGCTTCTCTTAACAGTTTAAAACTTTAAGCTCCTACAAATCAGGTCCTACGCCTGGTCTGACCCGCACAAGGCCAAGGGTGGCCAAAACACGCAAACACGCATGTACATCAAAGCTGCTGTCGACCATCATAAAACTTTCAACCAAAAAGTAAAACTCGGTTGTTCCTTTGCTTAGGATCTTAAGTTTCCAGTATTTATCCAAAATACTCACATTTTCTACCTCTAGGACGATCTTTTTAAAACAAAGTCTTGCCGCACTCATGTGACTAAATTACACAACCTTCTACTGTAACTGGGGTACAGGCTTAACCATGGCACTGTAGTGAGGCATGCTATTATGCTAATTAGCTGTCCCTCCAGTCAACAGCCCCCCCCCCCCCAGATCCCATCTGACTTCCCATGTGATAACACAGAGAACAAAGCCTCTAGAACAGTCCTCATGAATGACGGTTTTACTTTACTTAAGAACGGATTCTAAAACCCGCTCATCATTGTCAGGAGTCCGCTGACAACGCCTCCCTCGAGGACCTTTGTAATAAACGCAAAGTAACAAAGTATACATTTCCGAACTCTGCTGCTGAAGACATCCCCAGCAATCCCTCAACAGTACAATGAACGCTTTCACTGCTTTTCTTCGGGCCGTCATTTAAATTCCCTCCTCCTAAACATCTCTGGACAGGGACTCCTGGCCATCCAGTCGTCTGTTTCATCACGGCTTTTCAAAACTAACGGGTCGAGTTCCTTCCCCCACTTCAACAGGCTGCGCTATATGGCAGCCTGGCCACCACAGCCCACCGCGGACGGTCGGGGTCAAACACTCATTTTCACTGTCCTTCACTGTTTCCAAGCTAACTGCCATTTCACCATGCACACGACAGAAATGTGTTCCCACAGGCATTCGACGAATTCCCGAAGCAGCTATTCTTTGTGGATTTACAAAACATGCGCCTTTTCGGAATTCCCTTCATCACCACAGAAACGGCTTTGTGAAGCTGAGATTTTTTTTTTTTTTTAGGTTCCTTAAGCAAAAAGAAACAGACTCTAAAATTTTCTATTTTCCGAGTGTATCTTACAGATTATCCTATACGGCACAACAGAAAACTGTCAGGATAAAGATCTTAATAAATATAGCATTTAATGTCTGTGAAATTTTTCGATACACACACACACAAAAAAAATTGTATCCAGTGTCCTTTCTTTTCGGACTCCACCATCCGGCCTCACAGCTCAACGTTGGCCTCAAACGGCTGGCTCTGGCTGGTGCACGGCGCCCAGGATCTTCTGTCCCCGCCAGGGCTCGCCCTCCCGCCCGCCGCCGGCAGCCGCAGCTCCTCGGCCAGCCCCAAACCTGCCCCGGCGGCCCTGGGCTCCGCCACAAAGGCCGGCCTGCGCCTCGTGCACGTGTGCGGAGCTGCCAAGCGCCGAGTCGCCCTTCCCGGGTCAGCACGGCTGCCCGGGGCGGCGGGGAGGAACGGCGGCCGTCGCAGAGTGCCATCCCCCTGCCTCAGTCCCGCGACCGGAGCCCTCCGGGCCGCGCCCCACACTCCCGGACCCCCCGTCCCGGCCTCACCTCCTCCTCGCTCTCGCTGCGGAAGCACAGGCACGCGGCCCTCTTTTTGTAGCCGTCGCCGTCGTAGGTGCGGGTCTGGTTCGACTTGAGCTTCATCATCCTCCGGGCCCTGGTGGGGAGCCGTGCGGGGGCCTCGGAGTCGGGAGAGAGAGAGGGAGAGGGAAGGCTGCGGCGGACGGCCGCGCGCGCGCGCGCCCCCGGCTCGGCGGAGGCGGGGAGGAGGGTCTGGGTGTCGCCTACACGGCTCCGCTGCGGGCCAACCTCATTGCCCCCGAACCAGGCCCCGCGCCGCACTCACGGCTGCCGTCGCCACCGCCACCGCCCCCTCTATCGCCGCCCTCCCCGACGACGACCGCGCCGCCATTTTGGGCGCGCGGCGTCAGCTGCGTCAGGAGCGCGGGCCCGCGGGGGCCGGCGCGCGTGCGCAGCGCAGTCGGCGTTCGGGAATCGCGCCCGCCCCGCCCGCCCGGCGCAGAGTAGTGTCCGCCCTGAGGGCGGCCAGAGCGGGTGAGGCTGCTATGCCGGGGTCGTAGAGCTGAGGAAGCCTGGCGAGTCGCGGCACGTGGGCACCACCCGAGACCCCATGGTCCGCGGCGCCGCTGGGTAGAAAGTAGAGCCACCCCCTCCCCCGCAAGGTCAACCGGTGAGCGGCCCAGCCTGACCCAAGGTCGCGCCGCTCAGCTTTCCTAAATGGCTCTGCCTCGCCACAGACCGGCAACCCTGGCTGCAGGGGGATCGGGAGTGGGGCGAGGCGTCTGCTTGCTCTTTGCAGTCTGTCGGTGGCCGTCAGAACGTATGTGCGTCCTGCAGGCGTTTATGTGTGCAAATAAATAAGTAAATAAATAAAAGGCAAAAGGCGTTCAGAGGTGTAGCTTAAGGGCAGATCACTTGACTGGCATGTTTGAGGACTGGGTTCGACCGACAGCACAGCAAAAGGAAAAGCAAAGCAAATGCAACCTCCTAAGGTAAACAGGAAGAGCAGAAGGAAAAAGAGAAACCGTGTGTGTGTGTGTGTGTGTGTGTACGTACGTAAATCATGAATCTGTCAGTGAGTATATGTTGGGATGACCCTCTCAGAGGACGTGAAAGTGAGGTTCAATTTTCCTACACCAAACCCAGCCACATTACTGTGCACTAAACGTTTGGAAAATACAGCAAGATTTACCATAATAAACTGACAGTGGTGGCACACGCCTTTAATTCCAGCACTCCGGGATATTCCAGCACTCCAGGACAGCCAGGGCTACTCAGAGAAGCCCTGTCTCAACAACAAACACACAAAAAGGTTTATCAGTAAATCCCAAACTATCTGTAGTGTGTTTGTGTGTGTGAGCTGTGATGCTTGAGACAAGGTCAGAGGACAACTTGTGTAAATTCTTTCCCACTAAGTAGGACCGGGAGACTGAACTCAAGTGGTCAAGCCTGGCTGCAAATAGCCCTACTGCGCCACCTGGCTGGCCCTTATTACCTATTTTAATCAACTTGTATTTAGTGTACTCATTAATAGTCTAGAGTGCCCCAAGAGATGCATCTGTTCAAGGCACTCACCATAAAGCCTGACAACCTGAGTTAGATCCCTAGACCCACACAGTGAAAGGAGAGAACCAACCGTCTTCAACTCCACATGTCCTCTATGACACATAGTAACCTTTTGTTTTGTTTTTTAGACAGGGTTTCTCTGTGTAGCTAGCTATGACTGTCCTAGAACTAGCTCTGTAGACCAGGCTGGCCTAGAACTTACAGAGATCTACCTGAATATTTTTTTTAAATAGTCTGTTTAAAGAAATAAGGGGACCTGGAGAGATGACTCAGAGGTTAAGAGCACTGGCTGCTCTTCCAGGGGTGCTGAGTTCAATTCCTAGCACCCACATAGTGGCCATAGTGGCTCACAACTATCTATAATGAGACCCAATGCCCTCTTCTGGAATGCAGGTATACATGTAGACAGAACATTGTGTGTGTATACACACACACACACACATATGGTATGATTATAATCTCAAAATAAAATAGCTGGGCAGTGGTTGCGCACATCTTTAATCCCAGCACTTGGGAGGCAGAGGCAGGCGGATCTCTGTGAGTTCGAGGCCAGCCTGGTGTACAAGAGCTAGTTTCAGGACAGGCTCCAAAAGCCACAGAGAAAAACCAAAACAATAAATAAATTAAATAAAATAATATATAAAATAAAAGAATAAAGAGGCTGGAGAAATGGCTCAGTGGTTAAGAGCTCCAATTGTTCTTCCATAGGACCTGGGTTCAATTCCCAGCCCACAACTGTCTGTGGCTGACACTTCCACATAGACATACATATATACATGCTACCAATAAAATTAAACTAAATAAAAAGATCTGGCTGGAGGTGGCTTGGGTTCAGGACTGTTCTTTGCTCTTAGAGAAGACCAGGTTGCATTGCCAAGACCCACATGTGGTGTACAACCATCTGTAATTTCAATTTCAAAGAATTCCAAGCTCTCTTCTGACTTATTTAGGCACCAAGCACATACATGGTGCACATACAAGCAGATAAAGCACCCATAAAATAATATGAATCTAAAGGAAATAAAAATAGGTCAAGAGGACTGGGAATTTATCTACCATGTGCAAAGAACTCAGTTCAATCCCCAGCACAGCATTAATCCTAGCGCTGGGAAAGCAAAGTTAGGTAAATCACTGTGAGTTCTAGGACAACCTGGTCTACATAGTAAGTTCCAGGACAGCCAGGGCTGTACTCACACACACACACACACACACACACACACACAAAGTAGTTAGATATTTTACAAGAAAGTATACAAGTGACCATAGATACAAACCACTGGACATCATCAGTAACAGCAAAATACAAGTTAAAACTACAATGAGAGTTGAGAATAAAGCTTGTTTGGCAGTGTTTGCCTAGTAGTATGCATGAAGCTGTAGGCTCCATCCTAAACATCACTTAAACTGGGTAACAGCACAATTCTGTAATCCAAGCACTTGGGTGGTTGATGCTGGAAGACCAGGAACTCAAGGCCATTCTTGTCTCCACAGCAAGTTTGAGGCCAGCCTAGGCTACATGAAACCCTGTTCCAAAGGGAGAAGGGTAGGAGAGCAGCAGTGGTGAGATGGCTCAGTGGTTAAGAACACTCAGTGGTCTTGCAGATCTGGTCTTGTCCCCAGCACCCCTATCAGGTGGCTCGGTTCTGTGGGATCTAACATCTGGATTCTGTAGGCACTGGACATATAGCGCTGCACACAGGCATACACACATACCCAGAAAATAAAGCAAATCTTTAAAACATTAACTGTGTGCTGATGCTTCTTCTGGGGCTCTGGAATTGTGAAGTCCCATTTGATGTATAGCTTCCATAAACTTTGCTTCATTTTGAGGCCTTGGTTCCTCACCTTGGTGTCCTCTTCCATTTCAGTTCGTCCTCTTTAAAGATGCCCTTTTCCTTCACAATGGCCTCTTTGATGTGTCAGTCAAGCAGGCAAGGCTTAGTTCTCAAGTGGCTGTTCCTCTGGACCTCGGCCATGCATTTATCACAGGCTTCCAATAAAGCAGCTCTCAACAGCCGTGGCCTCTGGGCTTCCATACAATTCTCATCTCCCTCCCCACCAATGACCTCATTCTGTCCTGGCTTCCTTTTCTAAACCTGAGAAAATGATGGATTTCCCTGCTGGAGTGAGGGCTGCAATGTTTGAAGACCCTGTGTGCTTCTGTTGCCACCTCTCACTCCTGGTCTGGTAACCCAGACCCGTAGTCCCAGTCCTTGAGAGGTGTAGGGAGGACAGAAGTTCAAGGTCAGCCTGTTAGTATGGGGACTAAAAAAAAAAAAAATTCTCATTTCCATATTGTTTGCTTTTTGAGACAGGGTTTCTCTGTAGCTTTTTGGAGCCTGTCCTGAACTCGTTCTGTAGACCAGGCTGTTCTCAAACTCAGAGATCTGCAGAAATCTGACCTCTGCCTCCCAAGTGCTGGGATAAAGGACATACACCACCAATGTTTTTTGATCTGAATACATGTTAAATGAGATCAAGCAATTAACACATCCATTATCAATACTACTAACCATTTATGATGGTCGCAACCTTTGAATATTTTACTTTTTTAGGCACTTTGGTGTTGCTTTCACATGTCTGAATGAAAGAGTTATGAACTGCCATGTGGATGCTGGGAATCGAACCTGAGCCTTCTGAAGAGCAGACAGCATTCTCTGCTGCTGAGTCATTTCTCCAACCCCTGAACATTTAAGTTTTTTCTGTTCACTACATGTATGGAGTAGGATAAACATGCATGGTGCAGACATAGAGGGCAAAAGACAACTTTTCACAAGCTATCTCCTTTCACCAAGTGGATTTAAGGTTGAAGTTGCCATCAGGCCTGGTGGTTAACCAACCATCTTGTCTCCTGCTGTGCCAAGCCTGCCATGCCCTCAGTTTTGAGTTTGAACATGACTTGGTATTTGGCATTATAGGACATGATTATAGCATTTGTCAGCGGTCATCCTGAATCTGTTCATTCAACACTTACCCCTAAGAATTGACTAACAGCTGGGTAGTGGTGATGCACACCTTTAATCCCAGCACTCAGGAGGAAGAGGCAACTCTTCTGAGTTCGAGGCCTGCCTGGTCTACCAGAGTTAGTTCCAGGACAGCTAGGGCTGCTACACAGAAAAATCCTGTTTCAAAAAACCAAAAAATAGGGGCTAGAGAGATGGTTCAGTGGTTAAGAGCATTGCCTGCTCTTTCAAAGGTCCTGAGTTCAATTCCCGGCAACCACAATTCACAACCATTTCTAATGATATCTGGTGCCCTCTTCTGGCCTGCAGACATACAGACAGAATATTGTATACATAATAAATTAATCAAAAAAACCAAAACCAAAAAATAAAAAGGTGACAAGGTGGTCACCAAGGTAACAAGAGGCTGTTTTTGTGGAGTCCCCCCCCCCACGTCTGTGGGTTACCTTGGACATTGTCTGAAAGAGCAGTTAGAGGGTTATCTATAATACAGAGCAAGACCCTGGTTTGGTTTTTGACTTTTTTGAAACTCAAGACATCCACCTGCTTCTGCAGTGCTGGTGTGCACCATCATGTTTCAAAGGGGGGAAAAGGCAAGACATGCTACGTACTTCTACCCAGCAGGACCTCCAAACAAACTCACAACTTAAATCATGAGTCCCAGGACAGGAGGCCAAGAACTGCTGACTCTCCCTGAAGCTTCCAGATTAAACAACCCCAAGAAGAGTGAACTGCAAAAGGCCCAGCCTCAAACACCACTGTTAGGCTCAAGAGAAAGCAATTGAACAACCAAAGGCCACCTAATGGTGAAAATTACCAAGGACTACCAAGGTAACCATGACAAATTACAGCTCCAAACCCCAGATACACTTTCTTATTAGGGATGTGGCTCTGAACCTATACTTGGTCTGCTTTGCCAAACTCCCCAACCCCCACCCGACTGACCTGCAGACTAAGGATGGAACCCTAAACCACCCCCAACCTCTCTCCTGGCCCCTTGGCAAGCTGTGCCTTTTAGCCGGTGCTCAAGCCAAAGCAACAGTTTCCTCTGTCACCACTCAGGGCCCCTTCCCAGGGTGCCCAGAGTAAGAGCTCCAGCAGCCCATTTTCCAATTCTGGAAGTAGAACAATCCAGCCTTCACAAGTCTGAGAAGGTAATTCCAAAATCTTTGTCAATGTCAAGGTTTGAATCACAGGACTCTTGTTCTAAGCAAACCCTCTACAATAGAATCTTAAATGAACAAGACAGCTAGGCTGTTCCCACTCTAGCCCAAACCAAGTTGGGAAGGTGTCAAGGTCACGTCCATTCACACACTGACCCTTAAACCTTTAGAAATACACAACAGAGTGGACACACTTTCCTTTAAAGTTTATTCAAAACAACAGTCTTCAAGCTCACTGTGGTGGCTGACCACGTCCACGACCAAAGCCTCCTCTCTGCAAAACAAAGCACACGATAGATTGTTAGGGATTTATAGGTCTCAGACCTCATTGGAGAGAGCCACAAAAGCAAAGTCAGACGAGCAGACCCTTACTGGCTGTGGGGTCTTTGACCTCGAGTCTGTGTCCGCACATTGTTAGAATTGGGGCTGCAACCAAGTTTAAAGAGATGGAAGCCCCTGGCACAGAAACCCACCCCCTACCTACGTTTCTACACAGGATACCTGAGAGTAACTGTCTGCGAAGCCCTGCCACAGGACTCCAGAACTTTAACCCCCATGCCAGGCATGCAGCCTGGAGTAGCTGTTCTACAAGAACCGTTACACTGACATTATTGTCTCCACTTCAGAGAAAGGCAATCTGATTCCAGAGCATTTCTATTCTGGGACCCACAGACTCTCCAATGTTTAGTTCAATCTCAAACTTCACAAAATAAACACAGCCTGGGTCAAAGCTATCAGTACTAACAGCATGCCTCGGGCACTGCATGAGATGAGCAAAGCCTACCCCCAAGGTCTGCACTGTTCCACTACCTGGGGGAGAGGGTATGAGACAGCACACCCCAGAACCCACTACCCCACTAGGGCGGCCCAGGTCCCCATGACTAAAGGGAGCAGACAAGGAGATACTCACAAACTGGAACTCGGTGGCTGAGCCAGCTCCAGCCTCAGCCTTCTTGTCAGCACCAGCTAGAAGAAAACAATTCAGGATATGGTCTCTGGGTGGTAAGTAGACATGCCACAGGGCCCCCACAGGCAGGAAAGGCCACCACACCAAGCACACAGCATGCTTCTGCTCCCTTCTCCTCAGACTGTCAGCCATCCTTCCACCCTCACTAAAATGTGCTGACACCAATCACTAACCATCCCCCTCCACTAGGAAAGGTGCCCTGACCACAAAGGACAAAGGACCCAAGTTGGTAAAGGAAGCTCAGCCAAGGGAAGCATGAAGGCAAGGGCAGTGAACAGCCATGGAAGTAAAATCCAACTTCCATTACAAGAAAGTAGCAGACAGCCGGGCAGTGGTGGTGCACGCCTTTAATCCCAGCACTCGGGAGGCAGAGACAGGCGGATCACTGTGAGTTCGAGGCCAGCCTGGTCTACAAGAACTAGTTCCAGGACAAGCTCCAAAGCTACAGGGAAACCCTATCTTGAAAACCGCCCCTCCCCCACGAAAAACATCAAAACAACCATAAAAAAAAGTAGCAGACATGAGGGCAGAAGGGTACATGCCTGGAACCCCAAACTCAGAGTTGAAGCAGGACTGCCTGGACTGCAAGCACATGGGAAACTGGTTCAAAAAGCAGCACCCGTTCAACTGCACTGTGCAAAGCACAAGTCACCATTTCATAGACAGTTCAGACAGGAGGGAAAGTAAATTCCCTCGTGTTTAGAGGTAGGTGTGAGCCAGGCTCAACAGAACCAACAGCTCCAGTGTTACAGTAGGAGAGAACGCAACCAAGTCTGTCCCCTCCCCAGTGCTCACACCGCCCTGCATCATCCTCTCGGGACGGCCCTCTGAAGGAGGACTCGCCACTAATTATTTCTCCTGATCCAGGGGCAGGAGAAAATGTTCAGGCCATGTGTTCACTTCTAAGAACACAGAATGTGCAGAAAGGGGGCAAGGAAAAAGAGAGCTTGGCCCACACCCTTAAGTCCTAGGCTCCCCAGTATTCCCCCAAGAGTCTAAGCCTGTAGTGATCTTCCCTCAGAGAGCCCAGCTCGCTCTTCCAGGTGTTTGCTTAATCCACCTGTTTTCCCTCCACACCTGAAAACTACAAATCCCCCATGTACATTTCCACCCACTTAGTAAAAGCTCAGGAGCAAGACCCACTCTTGGTTCCCCTCAAAGTGCCTGGCACCCAGCATGCACTCAGCCCACCCCATTAGTGAACGGGCACCTGCTCCTCTGGCTCGTGGCAAGCATTTCCTCTACTCAAACTAAATTCCAGTTCTTATGGAGAGGTTAGGCCACACGGGGACAAGAGAAAGCATGCAGCTCTCAGTCTGACACGAGGCCTTCAGTGTTTCTACACATGGGCCTTCCTCCAGTTCCCACAAGGCCCTTTCCTGGCCACCCTGGCAGCAAGGACTGCAGTCCACAGAGGGTCGCTCAAAGTCTGGGCTCCACAAGATACTCACGGGGCACAGCACTCCTTCTGTAGGTGTCTCTGTCCGCCTCCCCTCTTGTGAATCTTGCCGGGCGCTCACCCTCTGGCCCTACAGAAACAAAACTGCACCTTAAGCAAAAGGCAGCAGATGAACAGAGAGCAGTGACGTCCCTCCCAGTTGTGAGGCCTGGAACAGCAGCCGAACGTTGGTGTCGCTAGGGAACTTGTCACTCTCACTATTTTGGTTCACACCTGGATTAAACAGGCCAGGCAGAGATCTTCCATGCCTTTATGGTGGCAGAGCAAATTCAAGGCCAGCGGGATCTCCGGAGAATCCCACCATAAACAAGAAATCAGGACCAGGGAGTTATAGTACAGCCAGAAAAGATGCCATGAAATCCTGTGACCCCGGATTCCACGAAGACCAACTTTCACGTTTGTCCACAGTGCATTCGCAGGTCCTCGACTGCCTCCTGCACGTTCCAACGGGCTTACTTAGCATGTATTCACTTAAAATAGTTTTTTGGAGAGAGTCTTGCTACATAGCCCCAGCTAGCCCTCTTGCCTCTCCTTCCAGAGTGAAAGGCAGATTAAGTGGTTGTCACCACACCCAACGACCAAACTTCTTCACTGCTTGATTTTTGTGGGTCTCACTGTGCAGCCCTGGCTGTCCTGAAATTCCAGCAGTGTCTCTTCTTCCCAAGTGCTGGGATTAAAGGTGTGGCTCCTTAAACTTTTAGAGATACATCCAATTCTGTAGTAAACACTCATGGCAGACCTGGGTTTTTCCCTGGGTGGTTCTTAAGGTTTTGGCTCTGAGGACACAGCCCACCTAAGCACTAGAATCCATACAGTTAGGTTTTCCATACAGTTCCTGTGCTCATGCCCCTCTCCAGGCAAACCCAATCTTGTTCAAGAATCTCTTTACCCCAGCCTCTGGCTACTACAAAGTTCAAGAGACTACGAGACAGCAGTCCAGACACCACCCAGAACCCTGTCTTCTCAGACCACGCTCATGCACCGCTGGCATCTGCTCATAACCCTGCTCCCCTGCCTTGGAAATACACAAACACTCCGTCTTTCACACACAGCGAGCAGTTCTGCTTTGGGCTAAGGACAATTCACGCAGCACTCTGCCACAGCTTCAGACCGTGTAGACAATCAGGGACGGGTGTAGACACGAAAGATACTCAATCTAATGAAATTTCATGCGTTCAGACATTCCCAGACCCTGGCCCTGAGTTCTATGGCGTCTCTAAAACTGACACCAACGAACTGAAAACATTCTGAGCCAGGAGTGGTTGGTGAGACACTTTTCAAACCCCAGCACCCCGGAAGCGGAGACAGGAGGATCAAAGTTGTTCAAGGTCCTTCTGAACTTCAGGAGACCCTAACACTGCTCACTCTTTAATACACAACTACAACCCCCACAAAAAGTTTCCTGAGGCTCTTGGGTTATTTGGAATCCATACCTTTGGGCCGAGGCCTGCCAGTTTCGGGACGACTGCGGCGCAGGGTGGCAGGCACGATCTCCGGAGGCAGGTGGAGATAATCGCGGAGATATTGGATGCCCTCATTCGTAAGGTACCAATAGAAGTGTCTCCAGGCGAACTGCTCCTTCACGTAGCCTCGAGACTTGAGAGACTGCGGACAGAACCACTGTTAACACACAACTAGCAGACCGGCCTGGAGCAGAGCAGCAGCCCAGGCCAACACCAAGGCTTATAATACCTCCATCTGCGGCCCACCCCGTACCTGCATGGCCTTCATGACATGAAGGTTGGGCACGTTCTTGTCTGCTAGCTCGGGGTGTTTGGGCATGTGGACATCCTTCTTGGCAACCATCACTCCTTCCTTAAAAAGGAGCTCATAGATGGCAATCCGGTTCTTCTTGGGCATCAACATCTGCAGGGAAGAAGTGATCGTCAAAGAACATCACAGGGCCAGGAAAACCGGAGCACGCAGGGCTCAGAGTTTGAGGCCAGCCTGATCTAAGCTCCATGACAGCCTGCTAGGCCAAGCAGAGAAATTATATAAACAAAGCCAGGAGTTCCAAGTTCACCATCACCACCGCCAGAGTCCGAACTAAGGCGACATGGTAGACTCACAAGGTGTAAAGACAACCGCAAAGTTGTCCGGGGACCAGATCCCTCCTCGGCCTCCACCGTTTAGCTAAAATCTGCCAGGGCGTTAAGCAAACGGGACGCAGCGGCACACATCTGCTCCGCTGTCACAACCCCTGTAGAAAGTGTCAGGGGAGGAGGGTGGACACAGACGCTGGGGCGACTACACCGGGGACCCCGGAAACAAGCGGTCATTCTCAGGGTGAGATCGGTGGGGAAAACCCGCAAGAGAGCTCTGCTTCCTGCGACGCAGATGACCCTAGGGCAGAGGGCTTCCCGCTCTCCTAAGAGACCGCTCAGCCTGGGGCCCGGAGCGGGAGAAACCCGCGCAGGCGGAGGCCGTTCCCGAACCGGGTGCTTCCCGCCACACGTGGAAGCTCCGCTCCTGCGCCCGCGCCACTGGACGCCACTCCGCGTCCGCCGGCGTCCCGGAGTCCCAGAGTTGCGTCCCCCGCCCGCTGGCCGCGGCGAGACGGGCTGTAATGAGGGTGACCATGGCCTCCGTGTCCCCGCGAAGACGCCGGCCCGCCACGGCAGCGCCACGGCCCGGATGGAGGCAGATGGAACCCGAACCCAGAGGAACTCACCGCGGCGGCTGCAGGGTCCGGGACGGAGGCTGGAAAGGAAGGGGCGTGCCTGCGCAGCGTCTCTTCCGGACTGCGTGGCCCCGCCTCACCGCAGGACCCGCACGCCGTCTTGGGTGGCCGCCGCAGTGCCTGCGCGCAGCGCGAGAACGCATGCGCGAGACCCCCACCGCTCTCCGGTCCGTCCCACTTCCCCCACCCTCTCACCTGGGTCAGGGTTCGCGGGAACGCGTCGCGGCCGCGACGCCACCACCCGCTGGCGATCGATGCAGACAAGTGTGTTTTTACAGCGCTTGGGTGTTATGCACGCAGAGTGCTGTGAATTCAGGGATAGACGTAGCTACCTTGCAAATCCTGGGCCAGCCTGAGCTACCTGAGACTCAAAGACGTGTCAGACTAATTCGCAGGGAGAAACTATAAAACCTTTCAGCCGTAATTAGGGCTCACTGCTCATTAACCCTCCTATGCTGAAGGAAATTTTATTTAAACTTCGTAGTTTCTCGGGTAAGAAATGTTAATCAGGCAAGGCAACGTCCAGGACAGCAAATAAAAAAAAAAATTGAAATCAAGAAACTGGACACCAAAAGATAACATAATCCAATTTTTAAAAAAAATGGAGTACAGACCTAAAAAGAGAACTCTCAACAGAGGAATCTAAAATAGCTGAAAGACACTTAAGAAAATGTTCAACATCCTTAGTCATCAGAGAAATGCAAATCAAAACAACTCTGAGATTCCATCTTATACCTGTAAGAATGGCTAAGATCAAAAACACTGAAGACAACTTATGCTGGAGAGGTTGTGGGGAAAAGGGAACACTCCTCCATTGCTGGTGAAAATGCAAGCTGGTCCAACCCCTTTGGATGTCAGTGTGGCTATTTCTCAGAAAATTAGGAAACAACCCTCCTCAAGACCCAGTAATACCACTTTTGGATATATATCCAAAGGATGCTCAATCATGCCACAAGGGCATGTGCTCAACTATGTTCATAGCAGCTTTGTTTGTCATAGCCAGAACCTGGAAACAACCTAAATGCCCCTCGACCAAAGAATGGATAAGGAAAATGTGGTATATTTACATAATGGAGTACTACACAGCAGAAAAAATAATGACATCTTGAATTTTGCAGGAAAATGGGTGGAGCTAGAAAACATTATTTTGAGTGAGGTAACCCAGACCCAGAAAAACAATTATCACATGTACTCACTCATAGGTGGTTTTTAAACATAAAGCAAAGAAAGCCAGCCTACAAACCACAATCCCAGAGAACTTAGACAACAATGCGGACACTAAGAGAGACTTATATAGATATAATCTACATGGGAAATAAAAAGTAGAAAAAGACAAGATCTCCTGAGTAAATTGGGAGCATGGGGACCTTGGGGGAGGATTGAAGGGGGGAGGGGAGAGGTAGGGAGAGGAGCAGAGAAAAATGTAGAGCTCAATAAATATATTTAAATTAGAAAATTATAAAAATACAAAAAGGTGGGGCATGGTATGTACTACGGAGGCAGAAGCAAGCAGTTATCTGTGAGTTCAAGCCTAGCCTGGTGTAAATAGCGAGTTCTAGGTCTGCTAGAGGTGCATGGTGAGATTCCTACTCAAAAAACAAAACCAATGCCCCACAAAGAAATGTTACATTATGCTTTTTTAAAAATATTTATTTATTTTTACAGTGTTCTGTCTGCATGTGTGCAGACAGAAGAGGGCACTAGATTTCATTACAGATGGTTGTAAGCCACCATGTGGTTGCTGGGAATTGAACTCAGGACCTCTGGAAGAACAATCGGTGCTCTTAACCTCTGAGCCACCTCTCCAGCCCTACTTTGTGCTTTTTAGTCTATATTTTCTCTTTACCAATCTGATGAAACATTATTTATTTTGAGACAAAGTTTCATTCTGTAGCCCACACTGGTCTTGAACTCAGCAAATCCTCCTGCCTCTACCTCACAATCCTGGGATTACTGGCATGCACCACCACCAAGCCTGGTTGAAGAGCTGGCTTCTCAACACCTCTTCCTCAGTAAGAGAAGCCTCTAGTTGACAGAGGACTTGCCTGGCATGCACAAAGCCTTGGGGTTGATCCCCAGCACCTCATAAACTGGGCATGGTGGCAGCACCAGGGGAAGTGGAGACGAGAGGGTCAGGGGTCATGTTTCCCACAGCTCCTCTCTGTGCTGGGGAAGGCTATTCAAGGAAATACTCATTCTAGACAGTTTCGACTGTCTCCATCGTGTTGACAGTTCTTGTCTATCAATTAGCAGGGAAGGCACAGTAGATGCCAAGGGGAGGACCTCTTCTTCCTCCCCAGGTTGCTTTAAGTTCCTTCTTTCTCTCCACCACAGGTCTACAGATGTCTTCTGGTAAGTGACTGGGATGAGAGGCCAGGGTCTCACTCTGTAGCCCAGGCAGATCTCAGTCTTGGTGTCTTCCAGCCACAGCCTCAAGTGCTGAGAAGCCAGGCATGGCTGCAGCCACTTTAGCATTTAAAATGGAGTAGCTTCTGCTAACCCTGTGGTTGCTTGCTTCTTTATTTTATAGTGTCTAGGTGGCCTGGAGCTGCCAATATAGAGAAAGCTGGCGTGGAATTCATAAAGACCACCTACTTCTGCCTCCTGAGTTTTTAAAGATATACACAACCAAGACCAGGCTCCTACCGTATATTGTAAACATCTCAGGTCAATCAGGCAGCTTGATGGCTGCCCTCCTATGAGCCCATTCCAGGAAACCCATAATCGGACCCAGGAAAACTGCCTGTGCTCTTTGATCCCCGCTTTCCCAGTGTTTGGCTCCATCTCAGGTGCCTTGTTTTTGTGACAAGAGCCCCCAATTTTCTTGTCACAGGATAAGCATCATAGGGTTCACTGGCTTCCTTGCAGTCTCCAGCACTCAGGCCCCATCACTGGGCCTAAATCAAGCTTAGGTTAAAATGGATGGGAGGTACATGCATTCCACATACGGCAATACATACATACATATACATATACATACATACATACATACATACATACATACATACACACACACACACATATACCTGTTATAAATTGAGAACATATGAGGAAAATGACTGGAACCAGGTTGTAGCTCATAAAAGAGTGGGGAAGCCAAAACCTGCAGAGAGCAGTCAGAAGTGGGAGGGGAGGAGAAGGCTGACTCTGGAGGACTGTAGAGAGCTAAAGCTGCAGCTTCAGGACACAGTGCCTAGGGCAGGCTGCACAGGGACCGTGGCCTCAGGGGAGCTCAGCAAAGTGAAAAGAGGAGCTGGGGCTCGGTTGGCAGCATTCCAGCCGAGCACTCAAGACTAGCCTGCCTAGCCTGGCATGGGTGGCCACACCTGTAATCCCAGAACTTGGTAGGTGGAGACAGGAGGACCATAAGTGCCAGGTCATCCTCAGCTACAGAGACTGTCTGAGGCAAGTCTGGGCTACATGAGATGGTATCGACAAACAAAAGTGTTAAAAATATTACTTTAACTTGGCAAAGATGTGTTGCATTTGTTTCAACTGCAGAATGTTACTTTAGCTGTGTAAAGGTGTGTTACATTTGTTTCAGCTCTGTGTAAAGATGTGTTACATTTGTTTCAAGTGCAGAATGTTACTTTAGCTGTGTAAAGGTGTGTTACATTTGTTTCTGCTGCCCTTGCTAATGCTATAAAGATGGAAAGATTTGTTTGTGCTGCATTTGTTTAGTTATGTAAAGATGTGCTGTATTTGTTTCTCCTTGCCTACTTAAGGCACCTGATTGGTCTAATAAAAAGCTGCATGGCCAATAGCTGGGCAAGGAAAAGATAGGCAGGGCTGGTGGGCAGAGAGAATAAATAGAAGAAAGGCAGGAACAAGAAGAGGAGGAGAAGAAAATAAGAGACACACACGTAGGGCAAAAAGCCAGGCAGATGCTAGAGACACAGTGAGAGTGAGATACATAGAAGAAAGGGGACAAGCCCCAAGGCAAATGGTAGACAAAGGGAAAAGGGTTAATTGTTTTAAACTTTTTTTGTTTTTGTTTTTTTGGTTTTGTTTTGTTTTGTTTTGTTTGTTTTGGTTTTGGTTTTTTGAGGCAGGGTTTCTCTGTGGCTTTGGAATTCCTGTCCTGGAATTAGCTCTTGTAGACCAGGCTGGACTCAAACTCACAGAGATCTGCCTACCTCTGCCTCCTGAATGCTGGGATTAAAGGTGTGCGCCACCAGCTCAGCAAAAATAATTTTAATGTTTGGGGGTTACTACAACATGAGGAACTATAGTAAAGGGTCACAGCCTTATGGAGGTTGAAAACAGCTGACCTATGCCAAGGGACAGAATATGGCCAGCGACTCCTCAGCTACCTTTCGTAGTCTCCACTCCAGGACACCCTCCCCAGACTCAACAGCACAGCAGTGAGCACCGACGGTGTTATCTGCTCCACCTCCTTCTCTAGACTAGGCCTTGAGAGTCACCCCTGACCACTGTCACCCGTTTCTGCATTCAACAGCTGATGGACAGTTGGGTTGGCACCAAAGTCTGATTTCTGTAAATACTGCAGTTAAGAGTGTATTTATACCCAATTGAAGACCCATGCTGTGAGAGGGAGTTCACTCTGGAGGGCAGAGGTAGGATACCCCAAAGACCTATCATAGAACCAAACAGGAATGAGAAAAAAAAAGTCAATGAAATGATTGCTAATGATATTCTGTTATTCTCATAGATTGGTGCCTAGCTCAATTGTCATCAGAGAGGCTTCACCCAGCAGCTGATGGGAAGATATGCAGAGACCAGCAGCCAAACATTAACTGGAGCTTGGAAAATCCTATGGAAGCGGGGAGGAAGGACTGTCAGAGTCAGGGAGCTCTAGAACATCACAAGAAAACCCACAGAACCATCTAATCTGGACTCAGAGGGGCTCACAGAGACTGAACCGACAACCAGGGAGCTGCATGGGACTGACCTAACCCTCTGCATAGGTTAGAGTTGTGTAACGCTGTCTTCATATGAGTCTATGAACAGTGAGAGCACAGGCCATCTCTGACTCTGATGCTTGCTTTGGGACCCATTCTTCCTACTGGATTACCTCATCCAGCCTTAATCGAAGAGGAGGGGCCTAGCCTCACTGCAACTGATATGCCATGCCTGCTGATAACCCTAAGAGGTTCACCTACATCTGAAGAGAACCAGTGAAGGAGGAGTAGATGGTGGGGATAGTGGAGGGGAAGGGAGAGGGAGAGGGGAAAGTTTGGTTGAAGTTAAATAAACATACAAATAAAATATATACAAAAAAGAGTAACTAAATAAAAACTATTTTAAGGCCAACGTGGAATGGTGGAGAATGCTTTTAATTCCAGCACTCAGGAAGCAGAGGGAGGTAGATCTGAGTTTGAGGCAAGCCTGGTACAGAATGACCAGGGCTACACAGAGAGACCCTATCTTGAAAAAACAAAACAAAGCAAAAGAAAATCCGCATCAAGCAATACATATACAGGTATACTGAGAGCATACGACTAGAGCTTTGGAGGAGTGGGTGGGGGCATAAGTAGAGGGAGGGAAAGAGGCGAGGGGAAATGTTAGCTGGAAAACGTATACGTACACACACACACACACACACACACACACACACACACACATATATATATACATGGAAAAAAAGAGAGAGAGAGAGCCAGACAGTGCTGCTCATTCCTTTAACCCAAGAACCAGGGAAGTAGATCTCTGTATCTTGGCCAATCTGGTCTACAGAGTTCCAGGACAGCCAGGGCTACACAGAGAAACCCTGTCTCAAAAACCAAAATAAAATAATAGATTTAAGCCAGTCTGGTGGCTGGAATGTAGCAGAGCAGCTGAAGCCTGGAACCCAGGGCAGAAACCAAGGACTGGGTTCTTGGGGCCCCTGAGGGTCTTCCCGGGTTGGAAATGAGTAAAGATGGCTGATGTTGCCCTTCCAGGTCCTTCCTTAGTTCTTAGTAGGTCTTTAAATCCAACCTTCAGGTCAACGGCCAAAGCAGGCCTGGGGGAGCAGCGCCCCCTGTGGGCAGCACCCTGGCGGCGCAGCTGACATAGGTTTTTGGAGGCAGAGGATGCAGACTTTCTCTCCAGCAAACAATAACCCAGATGATGCTCAGCAGACACCCTGGGCTTCACCCCTTCGCACATCGCCCTTCACACACCGAGAATAGCTTCGCAAGCCTGGAGCGCGTCGCCTCCTGCCACCCACACAGAGGCTCCTAGGGAGAGCCATCTGTGCCGCAAGGCCCCATTAAAGTTCCCCAGCACAGGAGGTTGTGGTAGTAGGGAGTCGGCGGCGTAGACGGCGCCTGATATGCAACCAGCACACGAGCGCACCCACGCACGCATGCCTCGCCCGCAGCTTGTGCGTGGGCTGAGGCTCTGACTTCTCTGCATGGAGTCTGGTGGTCCCCTCCGACCAGGCAAAGCGTGCAGTGTTGACTCCCGTAGGTGACCACAACTTTGCCTGTTGGCGGTAGCGCCTCTGCCGTCACCTGCTTGTTTGACTCTTCTCTACATCAGACAGTGCCAAGGTGAGAAAGGCAGAGGTCAGGAAATGGCCCCAATTTAGATCTCTATGTAGACTAGGCTGGCCTTAAACTCACAAATCCATCTGCTTCTGCCTCCCTAGTGCTGAAATTAAAGTCTTGTACCACCGTATGTGAATCTTATGGCCAGTGAGATGGTCCAGTGGGGTAAAGGCTTTCTGGCTGCCAGGACTGTCCCCAGGAGAACTAAATCCGGCAAGCTGTCCACACAATGTGTGTGTGTGTGTGTGTGTGTGTGTGTGTGTGTGAAGGGTTTTTGCTGGTCCACAGAGACTATCTTTATTTCTGTTACTTTTTTAATAATCTTTTAAGGGGCTGGAGAGATGTCTCATTGCTTAAGGGCAATTGCTGTTCTTCCAGAGACCCATGTTCAGCTTCCAGCACCCAGCCAGGTTGCTCACAACTGCCTATAACTCCAGCCTTGGAGGATCTGACACCCTTTTCTGCTATCCCCAGACCCTTGCACACATGTAGGACACACACACATGTAGGACACACACACACACGCAATAATTTTATATTATCATTTTAGCTGTACAGTTCACAGGACTGAGGACGTTCCCGGTCCAGCTCCAGAAAGCTCATTTTGAAAGCTAGAGCTCTAGTGTATGAAGGAAGATGCCAGATTCTGGGGTGTGGAGGATGGCGGTGATCTGCAACAGTAAACCAGACATTCTTCAGCACACCTTGAGCCTCACCTCTCCCCATGTCTCCTGTAATCCCGGCACTCGAGAAGTGGATGCAGACCTGTTTCTGCCACATAGTGGGTTCCAGACCAACCTGGTTACATGAGACCTGGTCTGAAAAATATAAAACAACAAAACAAACAAACAAAAAACCCTAAAACTAAAACAGGACTTGGGAGGCTCCAGGTGCACTGGCTAGGAACTGAAGTGGGAGATGGAAAATTCCAGACCAGCCTGGGCTGTGAAGAGAGAAGTCCCCTCCTCAAAACACAAACAAACTCCACAGGAGGCTTCTCTCCCTATTCTATAGCTGAGAGCAAATAAGCATCCCCCGCCCTGGACAAACACTCATTAGGGTCACTTAGGGAGAGTTGAGGCATGTGCAAGTAGCCGCCCCCTTTAGTTTTTGAGGCTGGGTCTCACTATATAGACTGACTTGCCCGACCTTGAACTCAAAAATCTGCCTCCCTCTGCCTCCTGCATGCATGCTGGGTTTAAAGGAGTGTGCACCCCACACCTGGGTGCCCAGGCCCTCGCATTGTGTTCTGAGGTAGCCACATACAGACCAGACCTGGCCTGAACTCTCCCAAGGATGACCTTGAATTATCTGCACAGATTTGCTTATTGAGCTCACACGTGTGGTGGCATGAGTCTGGAGGGCAGGGGACAACCTTCTACAGTCACTCTCTCCTTCACTGTGGAATCAGGGTCAGACTCAGGCCAGATGGTATGTGTCTTCACTGGATGAGCCCCTCCCCCACGCAAACACAGATGCATGCACTCGCGCACGCACACGCATGCACACACACGCTTCTCAAATAGGCTGCAACAAAACCAGGGCTGGCCTTGAACTCTAAGGACGATGACCTTTTTCTTGATCCTCCTGCCTCCACTTCCTAGGTGTTTGGGTCGCAGACAGGAGCCTCCACACCTGGGATCATTTTTCTTTGAATGGTGTTATAAGATCACTGAGTTTGGTTGAAATCTGTTGTCATTCTCATTAGGCATGCAGGGTGTGGTGGGAGGCTTTCCAGATGGCTGCCCAGTCTCTCTGGCGTGCTCCATCTTCCAGAGCTCCCTTGCTGTGACATCACGGTGACCTGGATTTACCTTGTAACTTGTATTCCTGATTCAGATTGTTCTATGGAAACAGATTTGTTTCTTTCTCTCCCTTTCTTTTCAGTTTTTGTGTTAACATCCCTGGATGTCCTGGAACTCACATTTTAGACCAGATTGACTTCGAACTTTTAAAGATGCTCCTGCCTCTGCCTCCGGAGTGTGGGGATTAAAAGTGTGCGCCACCACCACCCAGTTTATTTGTTTGCTTTTTGAGACAGGAGTCTCACTGTGTAGTCCTGGCTGTCTTGGTACTCTACTCACTTGGAACCTTGAACTCAACAGAGACTCACCTGCCTTCTGGGATCAAAGGCATGGACCACCACTGACTGGTCATACATATCACTTTTTTAAAAAGGTCCCAATTTAGATTTGTACAATCCAGAGCCCATGCAGGTGCTGTATCAGTTGCCTAGGACACCTGGCCCTCTAGTAATGAAGGCAGTGATATCACCAAGGGCTGTGTGTGGAGGAGGCATCCCAGTGTCCCAGTCCTGCTCAGGCAGGCAGTGGCCTGGTGCATTCTAGGAGCTCCAGGGCAGGCAGCCGGGATGGTGGAAAGGAATTAGCTCTCACCTGCCTCCTGCCCCATCTCTCTCAGGCCTCCCAGGCTGCCAAGACATATGGCCCTGCCAGGGGGAAGTCAAATCTGGAGCTCTGCCCAGGGAGGGCCAGATGGATCAGCAAGGAAGCACCGATGAGTTCACGGACAGCACCATCAATATCACTGCTGGCTGGGCACAGCTCTGAAGACGTTCCACAGCCCTGCAGTGCTGGGCCAGCCCATCTCTGTCTTTGACCTGAAAACTCCCATCTCTCGAGCATCCCCACTCCTGCCCTGCACTGGACCCAGGCAGGTGAACTGGCAGGCAGGCAGGTCACGTCCAGTCATTCTAGAGCTGGGGATGTGGCTCAGTGGTTAGGTGCTTGCCTGGAGAGTGTAAGGCCCTGTATTTGAAGCCCCAGAACCACAATGCCCAATAAACATGGTGCTCATGCCTGGAGCCCCTAACATTGGGAGGTAGAGACAGGAGGATCAGAAATTCAATCACATGCCTTTAATCCTAGCATTCAGGAGGCAGAGACAGGTGGATGTCTGAGTTTGAGGCCAGCCCGGTCTAAAGAGTGAGTTCCAGTACAGCCAGTGGTATTCAAAGAAACCTTGTCTTGAAAAATAAAACAAGCTGGGTGGTGTAAGAAGAATTTATAGTTATAGTTTTTCCTAGTTATGATAAAAGATAAAGTAGAGGGCTGGAGGGATGGCTCAGAGGTTAAGAGCACTGACTGCTTCTCCAGAGGACCTGGGTTCACCCAGCAGCCACATGGCAGCTCACAACTGTCTGAAGATCCAGTTCCAGGGGATCTGACACCTTCACGCCAATGCACATAAAATAAGTCAAATAAAACCATAAAAAAGATAAAGTAGATATAAATATTGTAACTGTAATTCTTGCTTGATAGCTGTTTTGTTATATGTAATTTTACTATGTTAAAACCTTCCTTTTTGTTTAAATAGAAAAGGGGAAATGGTGTAGGAGTTCCTTCTGTTTGTGTGTTGCTTTCAATGGTAAATGAATAAAGAAGCTGCATTGGCCTAGTTGATAGGGCGAAACTTAGGTAGGCAGAGAAAACAGAACTGAATGCTGGGAGAAAGAAGGGCAGAGTCAGAGAAGCCATGGATCCTCCGCCTGAGATGAACCAGTTAGAACCTTTCCCAACAAGCCACTGCCATGTGGTGATATATACAGATTAATAGAAATGGGTTAAATCAAGATGTGAGAGCCAATAAGAGGCTAGAACTAATAGGCCAAGCAGTGATTTAATTAATACAATTTCTGTGTGGTTATTTCGGGGCTAAGATAGCTAGACAGCCAGGACGAACAAGCAGGTCCACTCCTTTACTCCTTTACAGCAGCTGGGCAGTGATGGCGCACACCTCTAATCCTAGCACTCGGGAGGCAGAGGCAGGCAGATCTCTGTGAGTTCGAGGCAAGCCTGGTCTACAGAGCAAGTTCCAGGACTGGTTCCATACCTACTGAGAAACCCTGCCTTGAAAAACAAAAAGAACACAAACAAACCAATAAAAAAAATGGAAAAAGAAAAAAGAAAACAAAACAATTCAGTCTATTTAGCTAACTATCAAGTTTATAATAAAAAAAAACAACAAAAAAAAAAACAAAGACAATAATGTAAGCAACCCCACTTGGTTCTCTGAGCCCACCTGGCTGCACTCAGGGTGTGGTGCTGCACCCTGAGGAGGCTGCATGGGGACTGGGACGAGCCACCCCATGGAGCCTTGCCCATGAACGGGTAAAGGGCAGTGTGTTCTGCTCTCCTGCCTCACTTTTTTTCCTGAGCTGCTGCAATGCCAGCCAGGCTGTTACCATATGGCTGTTCTACTTCTCCAGCCACAGAAGTGGCTTTTTGTAAACTGGGGACAGGGCTCTGAGCCTCCTCCAGATGTCCTCTGTACCTAGCTCTATCACGTCAAGGTGAAGATTTCAATCTTGGTTTTGTTTGTATTTTATTTTATATTTTTGAGACAGGGCTTCACTGTGTAGTCCTGGCTGGTCTATAATTCCTCTGCCTCCCTTATAAGTGCTGGGATTAAAGGTATGTGACAAGATGCCCAGTTATTTTTATTTGTTTTTGTTTGTTTGTCTTTGTTTTCTTGAGACAGGGTTTCTCTGTGTAGCTTTGGAGTCTGTTGTGAAAGGCTGCTTGTTGGTACCTGGCCGTTTAAGCCCCAAAATAATCACACAGAAACTATATTAATTAAATCACTGCTTGGTCCATTAGCTCTAGTTTCTTATTTGCTAACTCTTGCATCTTAATTTAACCCATCTCCATTAATCTGTGTATCACCACGAGGTCATGGCCTACCAGCAAAGTTTCAGCTTGTCTGTCTCTGACAGTGGCTCCATGGCTTCTCCCTGACTCCACCTTCCTTCTCCCAGCATTCAGTTTAGTTTTCCCAGCCTACCTTTGTTCTGCCCTATCAGGCCAAGCCAGTTTCTTTAGTCACTAATAGTATTCACAGCATATAGAGGGGAATCCCACATTAGGAGTCTGTCCTGGAACTTGCTCTGTGTTGAGGACCATAGACCACCAGACCCTGAGTTTTCTGTAAACAGTTTGTTTTCTGCTGCTCTAAGCACGAGACCCTAATGGCAGGGGTGTGATTTCTGGTGGTTCTGCAGCTGAAAGATCCCGAGAGCTGGGGCATGGCCAGAGCCCTACATAAGCTGCCTCTGAGCGCAATAAAGTGGGCATTCTTGGCATTCTTGTTTCAAGGATGACCTGTGTTCCCGAGTTGGCAGTTTGGATCTCTGTGAGTTCAAGGCCAGCCTGGTCTACAGAGCAACTTACAGGACAGGCTCCAAAGCTACAGGGAAACCCTGTCTCAAAAAACCAAGAAAAAAAACATACACATACATATCCACACTCATTCATGCACATACATGCTCACATTTGAGAACACACATGCACATGAGCACACAGGCACACACATATATGTAGCATACACACACACACACACACACACACACACACACACACACACACACATGCTAGGGAGCTTTGTAAAATGGCAGACTTAGCCAGACATGGTGGCACATGCCTGGCCAGTTTCTTGTGTATAGCAAGCCTGAGGTCACCCTGACTGAGTGAGACTCTGTCTTTCATCCACCCAAGTGCTAACAAGGCTCAAACTCACTTAGCTTCTGAGATCAGGTATGTTCTAGTGGCATGGTCATAGACTCATGAACTTGTCTTAAAACTACAATGGAAAACTAGCGCCATAGGGATTGTTCAATAGTTAAGCGCACAGGCTCTGTTTGGTTTTTGGGACAAGATCACATCCTAGGTTGTACATGGTACATAGTCATATATTCAGGAAAGACACCCACACACAGAAAATAAAACAATGTTTCCCAAGACCAGAGCCTAGGGAGAGGGGACTGCTCGGTCAGTAAGGAGCCAACCATGTGAGTCTGAGGACCTGAGTGTGGATTCTCCACATCCGTGTAAAACTTCCAGATGGTGGCCACATACCTGTAATCCTGTACTGAGGGGACAGAGACAGGAGGAGCCCTAGGTGTCATTGGCCAGCCAACCCTGCCCGATTAGTGAGTTCCAACTGAGAGACTGTCAAAAAATAAAGTGGGAAGTGATTGAGGAAGACACCTGACACAAACCTCTGGCCTCCACACACCAATATGCATACATGCATTCATATGTACACACTCACACATACACATTCATGTACACATACATACACACATATACATGTGCTCACATGTACACACATACACAGTCACATGCACACACATATATGCATTCATATGTACACACTCATGTACAATACATACATGCATGTACACGTGCTCATATGTACACACTCATATATATATATACACATACATACATGCACACACATACATGCACTCATGTACACACATGCAAACATTCATACACATACATGCACTCATATGCACACACACATATGCATACATGACAAAACAAAAGACCAAAAAGCACTAAAAAGCAGAAAAGCAGAGAGCACAGGCTAGAAGGCTCCCCACAAGCTCTGGGCGGTGTCTGTGCACAAGCCCTGTCTTCGATGGGGTTGGATTTGAAGAAAGCAGTCTTTGCTAGCTGGGATCGAAGAGAGGCTGTGTTCTACAGCTCAGGAGCATGGGTCTGCCTTGAGATCCATGGGTGTCCCCAGACCTGGGGGCCAGTTGTCCAACTTTTCAGCCAAGAGCAAGACTGCTCGATCAATTGTAACAACCTCTCCTGACATGAGATGCAAACTTTGGAGCCCTGGGCTTGGGTTCAACATCAGCGCAGTCTATTCCCTTATCAAAGTATTGTGGGTTTCAAAGCAGTCTAACAGCGTGGACCACACGGCGGCCACTGCAGGTTAGTGGTGTGGACCACACGGCGGCCATTACAGTCTAGTGGTGTGGAACACACGGCGGCCACTACTGCAGTCTAGCAGCGTGGACCACATGGCGGCCATTGCAGTCTAGTGGTGTGGAACACACGGCGGCCACTGCTGCAATCTAGTGGCGTGGACCACATGGTGGCCATTGCAGTCTAGTGGCGTGGACTACATGGTGGCCACTGCTGCAGTCTAGTGGCGTGGACCACACGGCAGCCAGTGCTGCAGTCTAACGGCGTGGACCACACGGTGGCCACTGCTGCACGGCTGCTTGACAAAGTTCCAGCACTGCGACACTGCAGACCACCCACCCTTCTCCAGCCTTTTAACTTTCACTTTTAGTGACTCTCACTATTAATGCCTTTCCCTTTGGGAAAAAGGCTGAAAATGTATGCATTGGTAGCCTCTCTAAACAAATAATTCTTTGGGAAAAAAATCCTTGCCACCTCGGAGCCAGGAATCCCACTGTGCCCTCCTAATTACATCAAGAACAGGAAAGTTAGTGATTTGCTAGACACACCTGATCCCAAGGATGAAATTCCTACAGTTCAGATCCAGAACCTGTAGCCGTTAAGGGCAAGAGTCCAGTTAATAAACACAGAGAAATCAGGATGGCCTGGCATCATGGGAAAAAAGACATCAGGAACTTTTGGGAGCATCTGAGGGGAACAGGCCCATTTAGAAAGAAAATGGAGTATAGTGTCTGCTCCCCAGAAGCCCTTTCCCAAGGTCAGGCATCTGGATGAGGGTCTCCATTCCTTCAGGGGCTTGAGGAAAGTTCCTGCTTGCTACAGCAGTCATTCCTCTTATCTCTGGCAGGAGGAACTTGTGACCCTTTCATGAAAACGTGCCTGGTGCCTCTCCTCAGTGTCAATGCTGGATTCCTCAATCCCTGATCTCCCCAGCTCACAGGCCCCTTTTCTTCTATTAATCCTATGTGCAACTATACAGCATAAAAGCTGTATTCTTTTCTCAATAAACATTGCTGGCAGCCATCCCAATTCACCCTCAGATCATGTCAGCTCCTCCTTCTCCCCACCCCAAGGGTTCCACATACCCTCTTTGGGACCTGGACACATACCCCCACCCTCCCACTCCCCCACTCCCACCCCCCACACCACCCCCACCGCCAAGCAGTTCTCCAGCACTATCGGGTGTGTAATGATTAATCTTTTTTTTCTTCCAGAAACAGGGTTTCTCTGTGTAGCCCTGGCTATCCTGGAACTCACTCTGCAGACCAGGCTGGCCTCACAAAGATCTGCCTCTGCCTCCCGTAAAGACACAACATGCCCACCCAGCAAGACCTTCTCAAATACATAATCATAAAGAGAAGAACACATGGGAGGCTGGAGACACAGCTCTGTGACTGGTGGGGGAAGCACTGGCCCAGCCTGCAAGAGGCCCTGGGCTTGATCCCAGCGCAGCAGAAGTGGGGGAGGGCGCATGTGACTGTAATCCCTGCACTCCAGAGGGGAAGCAGAGGCTCAGAAGTTCCTCTGGCGCCAGAACTCCCTCAAGGATATCCTGGGCTACATGAGACCCTATCTTAAAGCAGCCAAGGGTGGGGGCGGGGTGAGTTAAGCAAACTTCTGGGGGTATCTGTTTCCTGACAGGATTATTTAAGATGAGAGGACTCAGGCTCAGCCTGGCGATACCACCTGATAGGCATGAGAACAAGGGTATTAGAAAGAGAGGCCCAAGCCTTCAGTCTGCCTTTAATCTGCTGGGAGGCAGAGGCAGGTGGGTCTCTGTGAGTTCAAGGCCAGCCTGGTCTACAGAGCAAGTTCCAGGTAAGAGGCTAGCCACGCAGGAAAGTCTTGGAACACTGCAGAAACAACGCCCTGTGCGGGTGGCCCTTCCTCCAGCGAGTATAGTTTCTGTCGGAGCCTCTGAGACACTCAAAACTCTTGATCCTCCTGTGATTGATTACAGGCGTGCATCTCCATGTCGGCTCCAAGTGCTAATGTTAAGAATAGATGGGAGAGCCGGGCAGTGGTGGCGCACAGCTTTAATCCCAGCACATGGGAGGCAGAGGCAGGCGGATCTCTGTGAGTTTGAGGCCAGCCTGGTCTACAGAGTGAGTTCCAGGACAGCCAAGGCTACACTGAGAAACTCTGTCGAAAAATAAATAAATAAATAAAAGACTAGATGATGGAGATGGGGTGGCTGGGTGGGTAAGGCCGCTTGCTGCCAGGCCCAAGGACCTGTTCCCAGGGACCCATGTGGTAGAAGGAGAGAACCAATTCCCAAAAGTTGGCCTCTGACCTCTACACATCCTATCGCCCCCACCCTGTCACAAATAAATAGTAATTTAAAAAAAATAAGGTAGCAAGAACAAGATGGTTTAAAGGTACTTGCTGGCTGCCCAAAGATGCAAGTCTGAGGACCCAAGTTCAAATCCAGGAGACCACATAAAGATAGGAAGAGCCCCCACACAATGATAATAATAAAAATAATTTAAAAAAAGGAATAGATGGACACAGTGGGACTTGTTCTTGTGATCTCAGAATTTAGGAGATTGAGGCAGGAGGATTACACTGAGTTCAAGACCAACTCGGGTTACAGTATGAAACCTTGTCTCAGAAAAACCTTAGAGGGCTGGGGAGCTGGCTCAGAGGTTAAGAGTGCACACTGTTCTTGCAGAGGACCCAGGCTCAGTTCCTAGCACTCATGTGGTGGCTAGCAACTGTCTGTAACAGATCCAGCAGATGAGAGCGCCATTAATTGGGAAGTGGAGGCAGGAGGATGAGAAATTTAACACCATCCTCAGTTACACAGTGAGTCCAGCCAGTCTGGGCTATCGAAGACTGTCTCCAAAAAACTAAACCTACACAAACGTGCACAAGGCTTGAGATAGACTCTGCCTCTGCTCGGGAATTCCGCTTGTAGTTGAGGCCCAACACCATTAGGTGGCGAGAGTGTCCAGGCCACAGCCCTAGGTACCACAGGGTCAAGCGGTTGGCGTAAGCCCCAGTCTGCGCTTGTTCTTTCTAGGTACCGAGCAGAATGTGGTCCTTGGAACCAGAGTGCCGGGATTTGAAACGCAGCTCCAACGCGTTCCAGCTCTGTGACATCGCACGCGTGACCTGAGCTCTCCGCGTCCCGGCCTGTAGCACGACGGCTAGTATGTCTCAAACCCAGAAAGAACCTGGGGAGGCCAGCCTGGTCTACAAGAGCTAGTTTCAGGACAGGCTTGGACAGACTGCAAAGCTACAAAGAAACCCTGTCTCGAAAAAGAAAGAAAAAAAAAAAAAAAAAAGAACCTGGTTCGGAGAAAGTCTCTGTCATAGCGTCTGTGTGTCCTGGGTAAACTGCCTCTGGGCCATCACTGGGTCCTAAATCTGGGCACCTCCCAAAGGAAGGAGGTGTGGCTTCCAGACACAAGTCACAAGCAGAGAAACCTACAACTGCAAAACTCCTGACACCCTGGGATTCAAGGTGTAATGGCAATCGTCTCTGTACACCAGGCAGCTGACTGCCGCTCTACGAGTGGGAGGCCAAGTGGCGGAAGCTGAGGAGAGGGTAGAGGGGCTGTAAGGCTGTCCTAAGCACAGCCTGTTTCCACGTCACGTTGCTGAAGAGAAACTCAGAAAATAAAACCCTGTGCTGGGCAGCCAAGACCCAGCCAGTCGGATTCCCGATTTTGTCTTGCCCAGCCTCCAAACAGGTTCCACCGGCTCGGTAGCCGTGAGGCAAGGAGGCTACAACCCAATCAAAGCTCAGAGATCCGTTTTCAGCTCCAGCTCTGTCACCGACTTGACTTGCTGTGTGATCTTGAATGAGTCGCTCGCCCTCTCTGAGTTTAAGAATCCCCAGCCTCAAAAGTGGGGTCAATCGCTGGCCTTCCACAGGGTGGTTGGGCTCGGGGGTGGGTGAGTTGACACAATGCCTGGTGAGCAGGCACAGAGCTGCAGAGAAGGCTCAGCAGTAGAGGTGCTTGCCACAGAAGTCTAGAGGCCTAAATTCAATAGGGGGTCCCACCTGGAGGAAGGAGTGTACTGACTGACACCCTCTGACCTCTACACATTCTGCCAACCCCACCCTCACACAAATAAATAGTTGTCTCCTGACCTTCACACATGTAGTGTGCTCCTTGTGCTCAAACACACGTATCATGCATGCCATGCACACATTCAATAATCATCGATAATTTTTAGCCACAATATGGTGGTGCACACCTTTAATCCCAGCACCCAGGAGGCAGAGGCAGGTGGATCTCTGTGAGTTCAAAGCCAGCCTGGTCTGTGGAATAAGTTCTAGGACAGCCAGTGATACTATGTCTCAAAAAAAGTGAATATTATTTTTTTTTTGATTTTTGAGTCAGGGTTTCTCTGTAGTTTTTGGTGCCTGTCCTGAAACTAGCTCTTGTAGACCAGGCTGGCCTCTGTAGAGTGCTGGGATTAAAGGCGTGCGCCACCACCGCCCGGCCTGAAAATAATAATTTTTTAGAAGTTAAAACAGCAAAACCCCAAACTGAGCATGAGGGTACATGCTTGTAATCTCAGTGCTCTAGAGGGAAAGGTCAGAAGCCAAGCCAGGCAGTGGTGGCAAACACCTGTAGTCCCAGCAGAGGCAGGCGGATCTCTATGAGTTCAAGGCCAATCTGGTCTATAGAGCTAGTTCCGGGACAGCCAGGGCAGTTTGAGACAGAGACCCCCTGTCTCAAAACAAACAAACAAACAAACAAACAAAAAGTTGAACGTCACCCTCCCACCCTCCACTGTCCAAGGCCACCCTAGGAAACTACTTTCGACTGCCTCAGAGAGAAAGAGAATCAACGCCCCCACCTGCCTCCTTCTCCCTTCTTCCTCCTTCCTCCTCCTTCCTCCCCAAGTCTTTTTACTACATGGAAGAAAGGAGACCTGAAATCTCTCTTCTGCCTGCTCCTCTCCCAGGCCTAACTCGCAGTATCAATTACCAATCCATTATTCATTCATTGATTTATTTATTCCCACGCCTGTTCAGCACTGCCCACACGTCTTTTGTGTCTCTCTGGCATCTGGAAACCCTCAGGGACAGCTGCGCCTGGCTCCTCGCTCTATGAGGCACAAACTCTGGGAGGGAGGAAGCTTTGCTCTGAGGGGGGCTTGGCACAGGGACACTAGAGATGTGGAAAATGTCAGGAAAGCAAAACTTGATGCTCAGAAGCGAGGGCAGGCACGTTGAGGCAGAGGCACAGAACTGGAGGAAAGGTGGAGGTGGCGCACAGACCTGCGGGAGTGGAGGCAGCAGGATGGGGGCAGGGAACGCACAGGAGGGTGGATCAGGTTGTCTCTGAAAGCAGGTCTGCAATCAGACCGTCTAGAAGGAAGCTGGTCTAATTCAGGAAGCGTGGACATTCCATGTCAGTTCCTGAAACATTTATTTTGAGTTACACAGGGACGGACTGCGTGGGCCTGAGTGGTGGGGTGCTCTCCTTTTCCTTCCAGCGTCTTGGCTGCTAAGGTCTGTGCTCAGCCCCAGCCACGCCTCAGCTCTGCACAGTGCCCCGTGGTCTGTCTTCTCATTCCCCTCTCTCTATTTTTGATTGTTTTGTTTTTGTTTGTTTGTTTTTGGTGTTTTGAGACAGAGTTTCTCTGTGTAACAGCCCTGGCTGTCCTGGAACTCATTCTGTAGGCCAGGCTGGCCTCGAACTCATAGAGATCAACCTGTCTTTGCCTCCAAAGTGCTGGGATTAAACTCATGTGCCATCCTGTTTGAATTTTTTTAATTGATTTTTTTTTATTGAACTCTACAATTTTCTCTGCTCCGCTCCCTGCCTCTCCCCTCCCATTCTGCCCTCTCCCAAGGTCCCCATGCTCCCAATTTACTCAAGAGATCTTGTCTTTTTCTACTTCCCATGTAGATTAGATCTATGTATGTCTCTCTTAGGGTCCTCATTGTTGTCTAGGAAAAATATAGAATGCTTCTTTTACGTGTCATCCTGGCGCAGCGGCCACGCTAATCTTCTCTGTATTGTTCCAATTTTAGTATATGTGCTGCCGAAGCGAGCACTCCTGTTTGAATTTTCAAGGGTCCCGAGCTGACCTCAAGCTCGCTGGGTGCCCGAGGATGCTGACCTGACCTTCTGACTCTCCAGCCTCTGCTTCCTGAGTCCTGGGCTCCCAAGTCTGCACCACTACACCCAGAGACTGGAAGCTACAGCTGGAGCCCCGGAATCTGAGTGAGTGTGCTAGGCACAAACCCCACTAGCTGAGCAACTCCTCAAAGCCCGCCTGGCCTCCTGACTGGGTCCACAGCTCCTATGAGAGCAGCTGCTTCCCTCTCAGCCTCTGGCCTCTCTATCCTCCTGAATCACAACCTTCTGCCCTGTGAGCATCTCCTCCTGACTCTTAGCACCCTCCAAAGTCTGCCACAAAGGGACAGCGCATGCCTGTCCCATTTTGAAAGTCTGGTGCTGTGGACTCCTCTGGCTTTTTTCTTAAAATTACTGTTGTTGTTGTTGTTATTATTATTATTTTTATTGAGAGAACTCACTGACTTCTCTCTGCCGTCTCAACCCTCACCCTCTGTATTAGGTTTCAAGGGCCAGTCACTTTGCATCCTTTGGTTCCAGCATCTCACCAGGGAAGTGTAGCCATCATCGCTGTCAGTATGATGCACGGAGCCCTGGGTGTGTCAGTGGCTCCCCTAGGCCCCAGACGTGCCATTTAAACAGCTTGCCACACAAGGCTGAGTCACAGGAGGGTTCACTGGGAGCTAAGTGAACTCTGTCCCACCCACGCGAGCCTCACACCTTTGCCTGGGGCTGATGGGAAACTCAGGGTTGAGGTGTGGAGAACGGGAACTGGGAGGTGCTGAGGCTGGAACAGAGGGTGGGCCTCATCAGCCCCAGGCTACCGCACACCTGTGTACAGGTGCTGGCCTTGCCTAGAAGTTCCCCAACCCCTGTGCCATGTGACTAACCAGAACTTCAGCTGGTCTTTCAGCTCCTCTAGCGAAGCTTGCAGGGCAGCTCTGCCCAGAGGGCCCCCCAACCCTCCCTGGAACACCTGGACCATTCACTGAGGGGAGAGGACACTCTCCCACGGGGGCTGGCATCTTTTTGTGGTGGCCTGCTATAAGAAGTCTAGTGATAAAACAGTGCAGTTTGCTGGCCGACCTTCACTTTCCATCCGTCCTGTCTGCTGCGCCAGCTACCTCCAGATCCCCGCCTCTTCAACTTCCCAGTGCCTACTGCAGGCCTCCAGTAACTACTGTGGTTCTTTAGAGATCCTCCAGGCCTGCAGGGCCAAATGGGGACCGCTGAGGCAGGCAGCCTGGTGGAGCGGCCTCTCTCACAGCAGCCGGCTTCTACGGTGTTATCCAGCCTAACCAGCCCCTGGAATAGACATTTATTTTGTTGCTCTGCCCCTGACTAATCCGTCTACACCCTTGACTGTCTGCTCTGACCCCAGTGTAGGTTTGCCCTGTGGCCTGCTCGATTGGTGTTGTCTTCCTCCAGGCTCTAACGACCTAGCTTGGAGCCAGTGCTCAGGGAATTCTTGCCAAAGGAAGGAACACTGTACTCGGGCCTTCTTCTGGGTCCCTGAAGTGAACTTCAGAGCTCACAGTGAGGGTTCGCGGCCAGGGGATTCAGGAAGGATAGACACATGCGCATCAGCTCAGGGGTGCGGGAGAGTAGGGCGGTCTGCGGCAAACCCGGAGTCCACACCGCCTCATTGGAAGTCTAGTGTTCAACATCAGCCTCACCCACTCCGGTCCTGGCCACAGTTCTGTGTTCTCTACAGATCTGTTTTCAGTTTTGGGCACACCACTTCAAGATACATGCTCCTCCCCATGTGAACACCCAGCTCTCTCCTGAGCGTGAGTTGGGGGAGGCAGAGGTAGCTGGTTTTTCTGTTTGGTTGTTTTTGTTTTGTTTTTCAAGACAGGGTTTCTCTGTGTAGCCAGAACTCTCTCTGTAGACCAAACTGGCCTCCAACTCACAGAGACTCACCTGCCTCTGCCTCCCCAGTGATGGGATTAGTAGTCAGTTTTGTTCTATTGAAGCCCACCCCCCTCCCCGGCTGTCTCATCGCTCAGCGCCTGATTTATCGCAGGCGCCCCACAGACATTGAATGAAACTGCCTTAGACCCCACTCCTGGGGCGGAAGTCTGGCTCCTGGAAGCGTGGACCCAAGTCCCAGAAAGCCTCAGAAAAGGCCTTAAGTCGGCTTTGATGACCGGGAGGGGGCATGAGAAAGAGTGAAGGAGAGAGCTTTCTCTCTTAGGCTAGACCACAGGCTCCTGCTCTGCTGGCATCCACACACACATAGAGGAGGGGTCACCACACCAGGGTTAGACCGCAGGTTCCTGTCCTGCATGCATCCCCACACACATTGGTAGAAGATGGGGTCATCATGCCAGGGCTAGACGGCAGGTCCTTGTCCCGTGTGCGCCCCTCCCCACATGGATAGAAGAGGGGGTCATTACACCAAGGCTAGACAGAAGTGCCCTGTCCTGAAAGCACCCACACACACATGGGTAGGGGGTCATTACACCAGGGCTAGATAGAAAGGCCCTGTCCTGCATGCACCCCACCCCCGCACACACACAAGAGGAGGGGGTCATCACATCAGGGATAGACATAGGCAAGCCTCTATACTGCGTGCACCCACACGTGAGACGCAAGGATTAGGAGCGCGCAGGAACCACGCACCCAGCCTGGGAGCAAGCGGCCGGGCGGGTGCGGCCTCCGGGTACCGCGACGCTGCCACCTGCGCAGCCACCGCGCCGCCATTGGCTCGCGGAGAAGCCGCTCTAATCCGCGCCGCCTCCGCCCCGGCGCGGCGCTGCGCTCCGCGGAGTCTCTGACCTTCCTCCTTCCCGCAGCCCCGGAGAGACGCGCGACGGTCGCGCCGATCTCCTCCTCCCCCGGGAAGCCGTCCGGGCTTGAGGCTGGGCCTCCGCCGCCCGCTTCGCCCCCCGCCGCCGATGGTGTCCGGAGCTCCGGCGCCCAGGTACCGGGTCTAAAGCGTGGAGCGAGCGCGGGGTGGAGTGAGGGTGCGGGGAGGCCAGGGCCCGAGTGAGGGATGCAGGTCCCCAGCGTGTGGTGGCGTTGGACGCAGCCGAGGACAGGGACCTGGAGAGAGGTAGGCGCGCACCCGGGGACGCTCCTGGGCTGAACCTAGGCAATGCCAGGATGGCCCTGAACTAGGCCCCTTAGGGATGCCGAAGGGGAGGCTTTTACCCCAAGGAAAGAGGAGGAAATAGGTTTGTTGGGAAACTGGGGCCTGGCCCCGAGTGTTGAGTGTGTTTTTCTGGGACCAGCTGGGATGGGTGGGCCGGTGCCAGCTTGGTGCGTATGTTATTTCTGGACCAGAGTGGGCTGGGGAGAAGCACAGCCAGCGACGTCTGGTTTAGATTACAGGCACTTCCTTCTTTGCTTCCGACCCTTCCCCCAACCAGCTGGGGTGGGTGGTGGGTGGAAGGAGAGAAGAGGTAGTGATGCTCAGGGGCCTCGCAGATGCAGTAGAATCCTCTCTGCGCCACACTGCCCTCCCTCTACCAACCTCAGACCATTTGGTCACGGTTGGGGCGCTCCCCCCCCCCCATAGTGTTCACCTTTCAGGAGGCTGTGGAAAGGTTAAAGGGTCATTAATGTGTCTGGGACACGGTGGCAAACCCCAGAGCTTGGCTAGACCCAGCTTCAAACCCCAGTTTTTCCCCACCTCCCCTAAGCCCAGCTCTGCAGCTTGGGGGGACGTCACACTTGCGGCCACCTTCTTTTTCTAGGCACAACCAGAAATAGCTCCCATTGTCAGGGGCCCTGGCACAGCTGGGGTGCTGATTGCCAATGGTTTGGGAAGCTCTGCCCCCAGCCCGGTTTTCTTACCAGATGTTTGCCTGACTACTCAGATCATCCCCTCCTGAGAGCTTCCTGTGGCCCAGGTGAGAGACCACCTCCCACACCATGTTCCTGGACCCTGTCAGCCTTGAAGTTATTTATGTCTGGTCTGTTGCCCTCTAGACCAAAGTGTCTTCAGGCTAAGAATCTGATTTGTCTCTGTCATTGCTCGGGTGTCTGAGAAGGGCTCATCACTGAAGAAATGTCTGCAGTGCGAATGAATGAATGAATGAATATGTAAATTCTGGGCAATTGCTAGCAAGCTGAAAGATGAAAGGGAGTCCCCTCTGGATTTTCGACCTGCACACCCCGGCCTCCCCCATCCTCCTCTTGTCCGCCCCCCCACCCCCCCACACACACTTCGGGAACCAAAGAGCATGAAGCTCCTCTAGACCTGGGGTTGAGAGGCAGCTGTGATTATTGGAAGGACTTCTGCCCTGCTGGCTCCTGACTGTCTTGTTGGCCCCCTAATGTCCTTGGGGAATCTGGCCCATCATTGAGGGTTTCCCTTTCTTCAAGCCACCGGGCTGGTGATTTCTCCTGTGTTGCTATGCTCAGACCCTCGGTCCTAGCTCTAACAAGACAGCCTATGTCATGCTCCGGGATTGGGTGAGCCCCCAGCAGGCTGTCCTGGGTCTCCTGGCTCTTCCAGGAGCTGTGTGTAAAGGCGACATGGGGTTTTGCAGGGCCTTGCTCCTCTGACAAGGCTGTGCCACCGTGCCCAGTCAGCTGACCCCACCTCATCCCTGCTCAACCCTCCCCTGCTCTGAGACTCTCCATTCCTCTTCAGAAGCTTCCTTGGCTGCATCCCCACCCCGTCCTGCTCCCCTCTCCTCGGACCCTCTGGTATAACCCTGCTTCAGGTTTTGAGTGACATCTTTCCCTGGGTTATGGAGTCTTCCATGGATACAGGGGTGTGTGCGTGTCCTGGTCCGGTGTCCCCAGGGCCTGACACAGAGGCTTCACTTGTGAAAGCCTGACATGGTAGCTCCACCATGACTTCAGGCAAGGTTCTCCCTCCTCAGGAGATGCCTGCGTCCCCAGCAGGAATGAGGGAGACCTTACTGGAGAAGGGAAACTTGTGTGGGCCAGGAAGGACAGGGAAGGCCATCAGGGAAGGAGTTCACTGATTTGGGCCGTTCCCCCCCCACCCCGCCCCGTGTAACCTAGAGGAGGAGCGGAGAGAATGGGTGTCCTGAGTAGGGCCTGGAACTTACTATGACAAACACGGTCTGCTGAGCCACACCCCATCCCTCCTCCTCCTCCTTCTCCTCTTTCTCCATCTTCTCCTTCTTCTCCTTCACTATTATTATTAATTCTGAGACAATGGCAATCACAGATAACCCCACAGGCTGCGAACAGCTGGAGGGACTCTCAGAGCTGTGTCCAGTTAGGTCCCAGCATCCTCGGGCACTGCTGCTGGGGACCAGTGTAGGACATCTACAGATGGTACCCTGAGCAGCCAGGACCCTAGATGATGCTCACTGCAAGAAGGGTAGAGGAAGGGTGGAGGTGGGCTGCGGGAGCAGGAGCTGGGATGCCAACGAAGTGAGCGCTGCCAGCTCAGAGGGGAGGAGATCTGTGGGGCTGGAGAGATGCCTTTGGCCTTCAAACTGGGGTTCCTGAAGGCTGGGAGGACCAGAGGCCGTGGCTACTTTTTAAGCATCACATCGTGTGGAAATGCTGGCAGGAGGGTGGTTTATTAGGTGAGAGCGCTGGCTGCTCTCACAGAGGACCTCCCTGGGTTTGATTCCCAGTGCCCACATAGCAGGTCAAAACTGCACTTCAATTTCAGAGCATCTGGGACCCTCTTCTGACCTCGTCAGGTGCCAGGCACTCACAGTGCACAGGGGTCCATGAAGATAAAACACGTATGCACATAGAATAAAACAAATATATAAAAAACTTTGGAAGCTGGCATGGGCTGGGATGGAGCCGTCAGATAAGATGCGGGCACCTGGTTAAGTGGTGAAATCTGAATTTGATCGGGGATGTGGCTCTATAGTAAAGTGCTGTGTAGCGGGCGCTGAGGCCCTAGGTTAAATCCCAGCACTGGAAAAAAGTTCAGGTAAATAAATTTATTTGTTTATTTGTGTGTGTGTGTGTGTGTGTGTGTGTGTGTGTGTGTGTATGTAAATGCTTTTTAGCATAAACATATACCAAATGTTGCATTATAAACTTGTACCAAAAGGAGGATTTTTCATGGCATCTCAATGACAGAACATGCTTCATGTTCTCCTGCGGCGGTCCTAGACTTCGCCCTAATAGAAGCATCTGGGGCTGTTGTCCTTCGGAGGGTAAAGACGGCTGGCTGCCGACTGAACGCTCACAGGGTAGAAGATAGCGACCTCCACAGCTGTCCTGTGACTCCCACACATCATGGTGGAACACAGTCACACCCCTCCACGATGAATAACTGTAGTGATTTAAACTTGATTTGTCCTTTATTTGAATCTCATTTGCCCTGGTGTCCTTTGGCCTCTCTAGGCTGGTTAGGGATGGAGAGGGAGAGAGGACAGAATCTCCTATTTGCTCTCTTTCTGTCCTGCGGGAGGGCTCCTAGGTGATTACTGGGAATGAACAGAACTAACAGAGTGTGTGTGTGTGTGTGTGTGTGTGCAACTGTGCAAGCATGGAGGTTAGGGGTTGCCTCGGGCTTCAGGACACCGCCGTCTTCACAGGACACCTTGCTTCAGACAGAGTCCCTTGTTCTGTACTGCTCCACCCGGACTTTCATGGGTTCTTACGTGTTTTGTGTCTCGCTGTAGGAGCACTTGGCATTACAAACACTGCCATGCCCAGCTTGAAGGCTTAGGCCCTGATGGTCACACGGACTCAGACTCAAGGCCTGACGGTCTGGTCACAGGGCGGTTTTGAATTCTGTGTCAGTGAACTGATTCTCTGAACTGCCCAGAGAGTGCTCAGCTGCCTGTTCAAATGGACAAGGGAGGTGGAGCCTCTAAACAGGGTTAATCCAGTGCTGCGCAAATCCTCACAGTAAGCCTTTTCCTGGCGTAGGGTGTGGCGGACAAACCCTCACATCTCTGGGGGATAATGTGCTGGCACCCCTTCTTTTGTCCATCCCACTTTGGGGCAATCCCAAAGTGCAGTTTGAGCAAGGACAGTCTTAGTCTTGGTTGGGCAACGATGGTCAGCTGGCTGTCACCAGGAGGACGTGATGTGATGTGGTCAGACACCCCCAGTGCCAACCGTAGGGGGTTCTTCCTTCTGTCCTCAGTCAGCTGCCCTCTGCTGTGTACCAGGCACAGGTGTCTGGGCACACTGGGGGAAAGGGACAACGTAAAAGAGTGGTTGTTACGTGTGGAGAGGATAGCGCTGTGTATGACTAGGACTTGATTTCTCTTTTAATTTGTTTAACTTTATTTTATGTGCATCGGTGTGAAGGTGTCAGATCCCCACCACTACCCATATTTTCTCTTTCTTTCTTTCTTTCTTTCTTTCTTTCTTTCTTTCTTTTTTTTTTTTGAAACAAGGTCTCATGTAGCCCAGGCTGACCTCAAATTGACTTTGTAGCCCAGGTTGACTGAACTTCTGATCCTTCTGCTTCCGACTTAGAGCTGGGATTATAGTGTGTGCAGCGTATCTGGGACTGATGATAGATATTTTTGAATGACTTGCTTCGTTGGACTTCCTAGAACAGGTGACCCAGGCCTCAGCCAGTTCTCACAGGGCCCAGAGGAGACCCTTCATCCTCAGCCCCACTCTGCAGCCCCACTCTGCAGCACCTGGGTCTTTCTGGGGGCTCACATGCCATCCATGACTTTTCTGGGTCACTGCCACCAAAGAAGTGGCTCCCACGGGTGTGGGAGTCAAGGCTAAGGATCCCATACTGACTCATTGAAGGGCTTTGGGTCACTTGGGGTCTCTCTTGGGCTGTTTCCTCTTCTGCCTTTATAAAAATCCTTTATTTTGAGACAGACCTAGAACCTGCTGTGTAGACCAGGCTAGTCCTACTTTATTTTGAGACAGGTTATCACTAAATTGCTTAGACTCCCTTTGAGCTTTCTTTGTAGCTGGACTCCACCTTGGAATCCTCCTGCCTCATCCTCCTGAATATTCTCTATTTGTTGGGGATTGGGTGGCTAGGGATCACCTCCAGGACTTAACAAATCTCCTCTGTCTTTAATTTGTGAAAAAATTTTTTAAAGTTTATTTATTAAAGGGCATGGTGCACAAGACCAGGCTGGTCTACAGAGAGAGAGTTCTAAGACAACCAGGACCACATAGAGAAACCCTGACTGGAAAAACAACAATGAAGATATATTTATTTACGTGTATGGGTGCTTTGTCTGCGTGTACATCTGAACCCCAGAAGAGGGCATCAGAATTCATGGGTCTATAGTTATAGGTGGTTGTTAACTGCTGTGTGGTTGCTGGGAATTGAACTCAGGTCCTCTAGCCCCTTGTTTGTTTTGAGACGAGGTCTCACTGTGCAGCCCTGGCTGTCCTGGAACTCACTGAGATCTGCCTGCTCTGCCTCTCAAGTTCTGGGATTAAGGGCGTGCGCCCCCACCTACCTTTAACAAATAAATAATTTAAAAGTATTTTGCTACTGAGTATTTTAAATTTCATTTGTGTGCACATTCGCGTCGAGCACACACGCTCACGTGGAGGAGTCAGTTCTCTCCTCCCATGTCAGTTTCAGGGATCAAACTCAGGTTATCAGCCTTGGCAGTAAGCACCTTTACACACTGAGCCATGTTGTCCACTCAAGGTAAGGACTTTCTCTGGACTTTCTCTGGGCAATTCTCTCTCTCTCTCTCTCTCTCTCTCTCTCTCTCTCTCACTCTCTTGTTTGTTTTTTGTTTTTTGTTTTTTGTTTTTTTGAGATAGGGTTTCTCTGTAGCTTTGGAGCTTGTCCTGGAACTAGCTCTTGTAGACCAGGCTGGCCTTGAACTCACAGAGATCCACCTGCCTCTGCTTCCCGAGTGTTGGGATTAAAGGCGTGCGCCACCACCACCCGGCGTTTTGGTTTTTTTTTTCCTTCCTTCCTATCTTCCCTCCTCCTCCTTTTTCTTCTTATTTTCTTCTTCTTCTTTCTCTTCCTCCTCCTCCTGCTTCTTTTTCTGTAGCGTTGGAGATGGAGCCCTGAGCCTTACACATACTAGGAAAGAGCTTTACCAATGGGCTACATCTTCATCCCAGGAGAGACTCTGTCTAGCTGAATCGCCTACTGTTTATTAATACCTAAGAAGTAACAATTCATTAATGTCATCAGTTGTCAGTCAGGATTCCCATTTCCTGTTGTCTCAGATGGATCCTCCCCCTCTCTCCTCCTCCCTCTTCTAGTTTAAGGGTGACTGGAGTGGGGCACACCGGTAATCCCAGCCCTTCGGAGGTGGAGGCAGGAGAATAAGGAATTTAAGGTTAGCCTTCACTACATGTCAGATTTGAGGGTAGCCTGAACTACGTGAGACCCTGTCCCAAAACAACAGTTAAAAGAAGACAACAAAGGACCCGAATCAGGCCTGCTCTGATTGGCTGAGAACCTGGGTCCCTTCCTGTGTCTTCTGCTCCATCTTGTACCTTTGTGAGTCATCTGCTTTGTCCGCAGTGCACAGCCTGGGTTCTGCCGACTGCAGCTCCACAGCGCTGTTCAGCAGGGTCCTCTGTGAGTTGGTGGCTGGGTCCATCTGTCTCCTGGTGCTGCCAGCTGCAGGAAACCATCTCAGCCCTGCCTTCAGGACCCCCAGAATCCATGCTCCCCCAACCTCCATGGCTCTCCGCTCAGCCTCTACTGGATGCTTTTGGGCTACGACCACTGGACTGCCAGCCCCTCCTGAACCGAGGAACGCGTCCCTCCTCTCTGCAACTCTTCAGGGACATCGTCGCCACTCAGAATGAAACCCAAGTCCTGTAAAAGGCTCTAGCCGGCACGGTGGCAACCTTGGGGAGGCAGAGGCAGGCAGAACTCTGTGAGTTCAAGGCCAGCCTGTTCTACTGAACTCCAGGACAGCTACACAGGGAAACCCTGTCTCGAAAAACAAACAAACGAATACATAAATAGATAGATAAACAAACCAGACTAGTCTACAAATACATAAATAAATAGGTAAACAAGTCAGACTGGTCTTGGGAGGTGGAAATAGGAGGTTCAAGGTCATCCTCCTCCACAAAGTGAGTTCCAGGCCAGCCTGAGCTATATGAGACCCTGTCTCAAAGTGTGGCTCAGCTAGTGGAGTGCTCTGCCCTGTGTCCTTGGACTGCGTGTTCCCAGCTGTGTGTTCACTGTACCAAATGCTGATGAATTAGTATTGAGTGTGGCATGAGGGCTGACTGCTCTGACCTTATCACCTGGAGCCTCTGCCCTGCACCCCAGTTCCCCTGCAGAGCCTGGGCTCCTTCACAGTCAGGGTCCCCTGACTGTTTGGTTGGCAATGTTTGGTTTGCTTTTTACAGTGCTGGGATGCAACCCAGAACCCAGTATGCTGGGCAGGTGCTCCCCCATCGAGCTATAGCCCCAGGCCTCTATTTCCAGTTACAGATGGGTAAATTGAGCCACGGAGAGGCCTCAGGCTTCCAACCGAGGTCCCTCGGGAGTGTGTGAGTCTAGAGGCTATGCTGAGGCCTTTTCCTCCAGCATCCTCCCTCCTTCCTCCAGCAGGGTATCCTGTGTCCCCTATCACCGGCCTCATCGGCTCCAGCCCTACCCTCCTGCCGGCCCTGGGTGTTGGGTGACTGGTTGCCATCTCACCTGCCCTATTTGGCAGACCCCTCTGATGGACCCTCCCTGTTCGCAAGTCCGGTCCTCACCTCTGCCCCAATCCCAGCTCTTTGTCTGTGGCCCTGAAGAAGGGGGCAGATCTTGCTCAGCAGTGCAAGGGTGGTGTCTCCGCACCCCTTGGCATAAGGCAGCTTGGTGAGCACAGTGGGCTGGGCTGGACCAACCACAGTGTCCTGGAAGGCTGAGAATGGGTGGCAGCTGCCAGTGACTTCAGGCCAGACTCACAGAATCAAGTCTTGAGATACTGCGGAGGGAATGTGGGGCAGAGCCCGCCTGGGAGAGGCGTGTGAGCCGGAGAAACAGGGCGGTACCTTCCCTAGAGTTTGCTCCCCAGCCCCTGACTCTCCCTGTTCCCCACTGTCCAGCTCCCAGGCTGGTCTGACCACTTACTGCTCCACAAGGCAGGCGTGCATTGGAGACTGAAGCTGCCTGAGGTCTGGGACTCCCTCAGGGACTGTGCCCCCTTGGCAACACTCAGGGAACATTTATTTATGAGAGGGGGTTTTGTTCTTTTTTATTTATTTATGTTTATCTATCTATTCATTGATTAATTTTTTGAGACAGGGTTTCTCTGTAGTTTGGGAGCCTGTCCTGGCACTAGCTCTTGTAGACCAGTCTGGCCTCGAACTCACAGAGATCAACCTGCCTCTGCCTCCTGAGTGCTGGGATTAAAGGCCTGCACCACCACCACCCGGCTGTTCTTTTTTATTGAAACAGGGTCTCCTGTGTCCCAAACTGACTTCAAACTCACTGTGTGACCAAAGATGACCTGAACACCCGATCTTCCTGCCCGCTACCCCAATGTCACAGGTGTGCACCACCACGCCCAGTTTTTCTGGTGCTTGGGATAGAATTTAGGATGTCGGGCAAGCGCCCTACCAACTGATGTATGTCCCAGCCCATACCTGCCTTTTTCTTTCGTTGATATAAAAGCTTCATCACTTTTAAAATTACATTTAATTTATTTGCATGCATGTGCGCAAAGCTGTCGTGGCATCCAGGTGGGGTCTTTCACCACGGGGTCTGAGGGATTGAACTCAGGTCTGCAGGTGAGTCAGCTGGCCTCTACCTATGCTGAGCTACTCTCTGGCCCCTCCTTTACTTTAGAAACAGAGTCTCCTGTAGCCCAGGCTGGCCTCAAACTCCCCTCCTCCTGCCGGGATTACTGCCACACCCAGGTAAGGGTTTTCGTTACAGAAGAACTCATCAGGCCTTTATTGTGCTGCTGTAGCTTATGGATGCCAAGGAAGTGCCGAGACTTAGAAGCCATCAAGATGCCCTTTAAAAAGTTAGGAAGTAGTGGGCAGTTTGTCCAGACAATTATTTAGCACTCAGAGATGTGAGCCATTAAGGCTTGAAAGGACGCGGCTGAGCTAAAATGCTTTTTACAGAGTCAAAGAGCCGGTCTGGGAAGGCTGTGTGGCTGTGTGAGGGTCAAGGGAAGGAAAAGCAGGCAGACAGAGGGGATCAGTGGTGCCAGGAGCTTGACACCAGACCTCTCTGGACAGACAGACCTCTCGGAGCAAGACGGCAACTGTGTGGTCCTGTGACAGCAGACACCTGTCGCCACACCCGCCCAGACCAGTGCCCGGGTGTGGGTATGGGAAGCTATGATGCCTCTGTGGGCATCATATACCTCCTGAGTGGGTCCAGGGTGTCCTAGATAGAGGACCCTGTTGGGAGAGGCTGGGTGAGCTGTCTGTGCCTTCTGAGCACTTGAGCTGTGACCTTATGTGGTCGTTCGAATGGAATTGTCCCCATAAGCTCATAGGGAGTGGCATTGTTCGGAATATGACTTTATTGGAGTAGGTGTGGCCTTGTTGAAGGAAGTGTGTCATTTTTTTAAAAAATATTTATTTATTATGTATACAATATTCTGTCTATGTGTATGCCTGCATGCCAGAAGAGGGCACCAGACCCCATTACCGATGGTTGTGAGCCACCATGTGGTTGCTGGGAATTGAACTCAGGACCTTTGGAAGAGCAGGCAATGCTCTTAACCTCTGAGCCATCTCTCCAGCCCGGAAGTGTGTCATTTTGGGGATGGGCTTTGAGGTCTCCTATGGTCAAACTACACTCAGTGCAGACACAGTTTACTTCCTGTTGCCTTCAGATCAAGATGTAGGACTCTCAGCTCCTTCTCCAGCACTGTGTCTGCCTGCACGCTGCCATGTCCTGCCGTGATGGTAATGGACCAAACCTCTGAAACTGAAAGCCACCCCAATGAAATGTTTTCCTTAATAAGAGCTGGCATGGACGTGGTGTCTCTAAACCACCCTAACACTGTCTTAAAAATAGAAGGAGGTTGGAGAGGTGTCTCAACGACTTAGAGCACCTGCTACTTTTGGTTATCAGCGCCCACAGATGGCTCAGAACCATCCCTAGCTTAAGTTCCCAGGGATCTGATGCTGTCCTCTGGCCTCCTTGGGTGTATGTGTGTGTGTGTGTATGTGCTGGTGTATGCCTGAAACACCATCACTGGTCCCTTTTTCTTTTACATGGGAGAAAGGAGTATCTTTCTCAACGGGGACAGAAGAAACATGCCTGGTGGGGCAGCCATGGTTGAAGTGTCGTGGGTTTACCGGCTCCAGTGGAATCATGAGGCCTGATGTGTGAACCCACAACACTTGGTTGTGGCAGTGGGTGGAGCCGTCTCTTTACCCTGTGATTCTGGAGAAGATGGATTACCCTGGGAGGGCAGGGCTGAGCACCGCACAGTGGTCACAGACGGCTCTGAGGCCCTAGCATGGAACTTCTACTGAGTATTTTTATGGCCTTTACTATTATTTTACTTTTAGTTAAATTAATTAACTGTTTTTTTAGATTTATTTATTTATTAAAAGTAAATTTATTATATCTCAGTATTCTGTCTGCGTGTATGCTTGCAGACCAGAAGAGAGCACCAGATCTCATTATAGATGATTGTGAGCCACCATGCGGTTGCTGGAAACTGAACTCAAGACCTTTGGAAGAGCAGACAGTGCTCTTAACCACTGAGCCGTCTCTCCAGTCCCCCCTCCCCCTTTTTGGTTTTTCAAGACAGGGTTTCTCTGTAGCTTTGGAGCCTGTCCTGGAACTTGCTCTTGTAGAGCAGGCTGGCCTTGAACTCATAGAGATCTGCCTGCCTCAGTCTACCAAGTGCTGGGATTAAAAGCGTGCGCCACCACCACTGCCCCTTTATTTTTACTTTATTAAAAATATTTTATGTATTTTATTTTGTGTATGTGAGTGTTTGACCTGCATGTGTATGCATACCATGTACCCAAGGCAGAAGGTTGGCTCCCCTGGAACTGGAGGTACAGATGGTCAGGGCCACCATGTGGGTGCAAGTCTTTTGTGCCAGCACTTGGGAGAGGGACACAGGAGGAACAGGGGGTTCAAGGCCAGCCTGAGCTACAAGTGAGAAGGACAATGCAGTTGGGCTCTGAGGACCAGCAGGCCTCATGAGGCTCCCAGTGCCCACCCCCCTTTGGGGTGGAAAAGCTCTGGCTTCACTAACTAGCCACAGGCACTCTGAACACAGCCTTGAAATAGAAAGGGGTGGGTTCTAAGTAGGTGGAGCCAGTCCTGGGCTCTTTCTGGGAGATGGAGGCCGAGTTAAACCACTTAGTCCTGGATTGCAATCGCAGTTTAGTCCGAGGGTCTCTGTTGCTAACTCACCGTTTTGCACAGGAGCCAGGCCTCATAGGCAGCAAAATCTACCCTTTTCCTGCGCCCCTCAGAGCAGGCGGCGGGGACTTGGATGCGCCAGCCACCTGAGTTGCTATCTAGTTGTGTGATAATGTGTTTGCTGGGGCTGGAAATGGGTGCTGGGATCAAACCCCTGCTGCAGATACTTCCCTGGAGGCTCCCGGACCCTGCCGCCCGCAAAGCCACAGAGCAATGGATCCCTGACATGTTGCATGGCAGAGTCAGCAACATTCAGACCACAGTTCCCTGTGCCGAGCTGAGAGAACATGGACGGGCCCTCCAGAGAATGCCTCAGCAGTCCCTGCTAAAGTCATGCACGTGCATACAGCCAAAACACAATACCCCCCAAAACAAATAAATCTTTAAAATAAAATAGCCGGGCGGTGGTGGCGCACACCTATAATCCCAGCACTCGGGAGGTAGAGGCAGGTGGATCTCTGTGAGTTCGAGGCCAGCCTGGTCTACAAAAGCTAGTTCCAGAACAGACTCCAAAGCTACAGAGAAACACTGTCTCGAAAAACCAAAAATAAATAAATAAATAAATAAATAAGATAAAACTGGAAAATAGAAGCAGAAATGAAGCTGGGGGCCAGCGAGATGGCTCAACAGATGGAGGCGCGGGCTGACCAGCCTGAAGTGTTTGCTCACAGGGACCCGCGTGGTGGAAGGAGTTTGTTTGGCTTGTGCAACCCCTAAGCCCACATTTGTGCTGTGGGACACTCACTGAGCTGTCTGGGCGGACCTTGGGTTTCTTACCCTTCTGTTACAAATGTGAGTCACTCTGCCCAGCTATACAGAACTTATATAATTCAGCAACAGTTTAAAGTGGGCATGTAGCCGGGTATGCGGCATGGTGGCTCCCAGCTTTAATGCAAGCTCTCAGGAGGCAGAGGCAGGAGGATCTCTGTGAGTTCTAGGCCATCCAGGGCAACATATTTAGACCCTGCCTCAAAACAGAACAAAACAAAGCCAAGAAAATTAGCATATAGGACCATAGAGAGGAGTCGGTGGGTAAAAGCACTGGCTGCTCTTGCCAGTGATCTGTTCCCAGCCCCCACACCAGGTGGCGCCAACAACCTATCACTTCATCTCCAGGGTGAATGGCACACTCTCCCTGGGCATGTGTACACACTGGATATATACACACAGAAACATAATAAAATTATTAATTTTGGGACTGGAGAGATAGCTCAGAGATTAAGAGCATTGATTGCTCTTCCAGAGGCCCTGAGTTCAATTCCCAGCAACCATATGGTGGCTCACAACCACCTGTAATAAGATCTGGTGCCAACTTCTGTCTGCGAGGACACATGCAGGCATAATATTGTATACATAATAAGTAAATAAATCTTTAAAAAATTATTAATTTTTAGCAGGGTAGTGATGGCACACACCTTTATTCTCAGCACGTGGGAGGCAGATGCAGGTGATCTCTGAGGGCCGGCCTGATCTATAAAGTGAGACCCTATCTCAAACAAACAAACAAACAAATAAATAAATAAAGCAATAAAAAGCATTGCAGCTGGGTGGTTGGGCCCTGGCTTCTATCTCCAGCTCTGCAAAACTAAAGTCAAAACCAAACGGGAAAGGAACTTGAATGGACCTTTCTCCTGAGAAGACAGGCAGGTGGCCTGTGAATGAGTGTCCACTGTCAGTAATGGCCAGCGAAATGCAAATCAAGTCCCCAGCAAGATGCCGCTTCACACTCACTGGGAACGGCCATTAGCCTAAAAATAGAGAATGGCCATTGTTGGAGAGGACGTTGCAAAGCTGGGACCCTGTGCACAGGAATGGGAAACGGTACAGCCATTCGGATGAGCAGCTGGTCCTCCGTGCGATCCAGGAATCTAAATCTTTGTCTTTAGTTCTTCTGGGCGCTGAAAACTTTAAGCACCTCGGGGTCTCTTAAAAGAGAGACTGGTAGATACTGGGCCCCCAGGGTCGTTGTTCTCAATAGCTAAAGTAGCTCAGCTGTTCATTGGCAGAGGAACAATAAACAAGACGTGGTGTACACGTGAGATGGAATATTACTGAGCCATGACAAAGCTGCTTCTTGTTACTGTATGGGTGACATTGAAGACAATGACAAGGGAAAGAAGTCCCTGAGTTCAAGGCCCCTGCACCCACCTTCAAAGGCCAGGCATGACCAGGGCTCAATGGTGAGCTGGAGGGATGGCCCAGCCATTAAAGACACCTGTGCTTTTTTGTTTTTTCAAGGCAGGGTTTCTCTGTAGCTTTGGAGCCTGTTTGGAACTCACTGTGAAGACCAGGCTGGGCTTGAACTCACAGAGATCCGCCTGCATCTGCCTCCCGAGTGCTGGGATTAAAGGTGTGCGCCACCACCGCTCTGCTAAACTTGCCTTTTTACTTTGTGTTTTGAGACAGGGTACCCTGAGTTAACACAGTCTGGCTTTGGTCTCTCTGTAGCCCAGGCAGACCTTGAACTAGCAGTCCCCCTTCCTCAGCCTCCCAGGCTGGGATGACATGCCTGAGTCACCATGGTAGCCTGCAGTTTGTGCTTCAGCAAGAGCCCACTGTGCTGAAAAGCTTTGGCCCCACCCTGCAGCCCAGTACCCCTCAGTCTGGGGACAGTTGGTCCCAGGGGACACTTGGCAATGTCTGCATGTTTTTAGCATGTCTGGGGGTGGATACTGCTAGTACTTGGTGGAGGGAGGCCAGGATGCTGCTCAGGACCCATAGTGCCAGGACAGCCCCATATGTCAACCAGTGCTGAGTCTAGAGACCAATCTCTGTGTGTCCCTGTACTCCCCCCCCCCGTGTGTGTGTGTGTCCCTGTACTTCCCGCCCCCATGAGTGTGTGTGTGTGTGCGCGCATGCAACCTTGCTGGCGACCAGTCTGTGTGTGTGTGTGTGTGTGCCCCTGTACTCCCCGCCCCCATGTGTGCGTGCATGTGTGTGTGTGTGTGTGTGTGTGTGTGTTTGTGTGCAGCCTTGCTGGAGACCACTCTGTGTGCCCTGTCCCCCCTTCTCCATGTGTGCACATATGCTGGGGGTGGAACCAGAGTCTCCCTCACACATGCTGGGTACGTGTGTACCACTGAGCCACACCCTGGTGCCCTCTCCCATGTGCAGTGGTACCCTGGTTGGGAAGGCAGAGGAGGAAGGACTGTGGGACACTCTTGAGTCTGATGTCCCCACTGTCCCCTGCAGGACAGGTTGAAACAGCAGAAAAAGATGTGGGCCTTGCAGGTCTCCGAAGGTCAAGGTGTCGGCATGATCGAAGGCACAGCCCTGGGGGCAGCAAGCTGGGCTTAGTTGCCTCACGGTACTGCTAATGCTGCTTTATGGGAGTGCTGAGCGTCATCTCTAAATATAGCTCATGACTGTAGAGGCTGCTGCATCCCGAAGTGTCAGTTTTACACAGATGGGGGTCATGTTTTTCTGTCAAAGAAGTGAGTCTTGGGCCTGTCACAGCAGAGGAGATTAGCGTGTGATGTGCAGGAGTGTGCCGTGGGCTCCATGGCGCCCTTTGGTTGTGAACCTCAGGGAGGCAGCTCCCCAGCCTTTTTCTTTTCTTTTCTTTCCTTTTTTTTTTTTAAACTTTTGTGAAAGGGTCTTTTTTATTTTTTTAAATTTTATGTATGTTGTTGTTTTGCCTGTGTGTCTGTGTGAGGGGGTCAGATCTTGGAGTTACAGACAGTTGTTAGCTGCCGTGTAGGGCTAGGAATTGAACTTGGGTCCTCTAGAACAGTTGATGCTTTTAACCGCTGAGCCATCTCTTTAGCTAGCGAAAGGGTCTTGGACTCACTGTGTAGCTGAGGGTGACCTCCTGCCGCTAGTTCCTGAGCATTGTCTGTTTTATGGGGTGCTGGAGATGGAAGCCAGGGCTTCATGTGTGCTGGGCAAGCATTCCACAGGTGAGCCACACTCCACCCTTGCATTTGTGTGCTTTGGTGGCACCTCTTAGTGATGTCCTTTTGACTTCTTAGTGCAGGAAGATCCAGTTGGCAGCCACAGCTGTGCTATTAATTAATGAAGCTGGGGAACTGACTTGTTTGTTTCATAGGATCTCACTATGTAGCCCTGACTGTCTTAGAATTAGCTATGTAGACCAGGCTGGCCTTGAACTCAGAGATTCTCCTACCTCTGCCTCCCCTGTGATGGGATTAAAGATGCGCTCCACCACACCTGACTTCAATGTACATTTTAATATTTAACCTTTTGGTTATATGTCACCATATAACCAAAATATAAATATGTCACCAGGAGGCATACCTCATGTGAGAGCTCCTACCCAGGATAAACACCAATAAAAACACAAAAACATGAAAAATATTTAACTTTTTGTCACCTTGGTGTCGGTTGACTTTTTGAGGCGGGTTATAGAAAACCCACCCGGAGTCTAAAGCCCTCTGTGCTGATCTAGATGGCTCTCCCTTCCCGTGAGAGCCTTGCAGACAGTGTGATAACAACATGATAACGGTTACTTCAGCTCACAGTTAGAAAGTTCCCGAGAAGTCTCGCCTGCCATCTTGCCCCCATTTTTACTCTCCGCCTGGCTCTCCCACAAGTCTTCTCTTCTGTTACTCCAGCCGCTCTCCTGGGGCTCTCCTGGGACCGTCCGTCACTGAGACCCTACTCTGAGTCACCCACAGTCTTCCCTTTCAGACCCTTCCGTACGGTCTCACTGTCACCTGAGCGAGCCACTGTTGTCCGTTTTCCATTAGGCAAGGTGCCTTTCTCAGCCCGTGTCGTCTGCTTCTCCAGAACCCAGTGTGGGGTGCTCGGTGGTGTTTGTGTTCTTATCTATTTGGGCTTTGTTTTCTGTCCTCTCTTTGAATGCTTTCTTAGCTCTTACCCTTCCTCTCTGACTCTTTTGGACCCTGTCTTTTTAGACTCAGACAACATACATGTTAGATCTTTGGTTATGGTCACAGTCTGTTGAGGCTCTGTCCATTCCCACTCCCCACAACTCATTTTCTCTCTGCTGTTCAGACTGAATATTTTCTGAGCTTTGAGTAATTTCCATTTTTCTCTCTTCAGGTTTACTGTTTTTCCCCTCTTCTGTTACCTGTATTTTGCTGTTGAATCCTTCCAGTGAGCTAACAAAACGGCTTCCTTCCATGGTTGGAATTTGAATGTTCAGTGTGACTGACAAGGTTCTATAGTGTTGAAGCCCTGCTTCCCTCTTTGTTACACTGCCCTTGTTGCTATCTGTCTGGGTAGTTCTTCCTGCCACCCACCCACCTACCCACTGATCCATCTACCCATCTACCACCTATCCATTTGCCCACCCATCCATCCATCCATCCATCCATCCACCCACCCACCCACTCTCCCACCCATCCACCCACCCATCCATCCATCCATCCATCCATCCACCCACCCATCCATCCATCCATCCATCCACCCACCCACCCACCTCTGCATCGATATATCCATCCAAACACTTGTTTCCTTATCCAGCCATCATCCATCTCCCCATCCACACAGCCTCCACCAATCTGCCTACCCACTGACCCATGCATCTAGCCACCCGCCATCTAACTATTTACCAATCATCCTCCATCCACCTAGTCATCAATTTGCTTTTTTTTTTTTTTTTTTTTTTTTTTTTTTTTTTTGGAGACAGGGTCTTAGTATATAGCCCTACCTGGTTTGGAACTTCCATCTAGGCCAGGCCGACTTTGAATTCACCTGCCTTTGCCTCACCAGTGCTGAGATTAAAGGTGTGCATGGTGTGCATCACCACACCTGGCCTACCCACCCACCTACCCATCCATTTGTCAATCTATTATCCACCCACCTGCCTACCCCTACAGTCATCTACCCACCCATCCATCCAGTCACCCGCCTATCTACCCACCCCTACACTTATCCATCCACCCATTCACCAGTTTTGGGTCCCTCCCACTTCAAGGCCCTCGCCTTTCCTGTCTCCTCGGCCAGAAATGCTCTTCCTCCAAGCCTTCACGGTCTCCCTCTCCCCCTTTATTTCGGTCTGTTCAGATGTCAACTCTTCAAAGAGAGGCTGTAGCCTGGGGTATAGCTCAATGGTAGAGCGCTTCCTTAGCGTGTGCAAGGCCCTAGGTCAAACATACACACACACACACACACACACACACACACACACCCGCACCACAAGCTCTAAAATGGTCTCCCACTCAAACTTTCCTCTTAGCCAACATTATTTTCTTTCTCTCTCTCTCTCTGTCTCTCTCTGTCTCTCTCTCTCTTTTTTGGTTTTGGTTTTTCAAGATAGTGTTTCTCTGTAGCTTTGGAGTCTATCCTGGAACTAGCTCTTGTAGCCCAGACTGGCCTCAAACTCACAGAGCTCCGCCTGCCTCTGCCCTCTGAGTGCTGGGATTAAGGGCGTGCACCACCACTGCCCAGCTACCAACATTGTTTTCTTGATAACAGACTAGCACTTGAAATTACATTATTTTTGTGGTGTAGCTCCCCTTTTGACGTGAAATGTCCTCGAGCTTGTGGATCCTGTCAGGCTAGTACCTACTGTGTGCCCCATCCTGCCCCCAGGATAGTATTGCACACAGTAGGTGTTCAGGAAATCTTTGGCGAGCACACTCAAGGCTCTAGCCTGGGGTTTGTTTGTTTGTTTTTCAAGACAGGGTTTTCTTTATGTAACAGCCCTGGCTGCTCTGGCACGCTCTTTGTAGACCAGGCTAGCCTCTAACTCAGAGATTCGCCTGTCTCTGCCTCCCGAGTGCTGGGATTAAAGGTGTGCGCCACCACTGCCTGACTGCCTGGGATTCATCCTGACGCCGCGCAGTATTGGTGCCAGCTTCATCGTCCTGCTGTGTTGGACAGTGGGTCTCACACATAAAGTGCCAGGCTCTTGTGGAATATGGATTCCGTGTGGGGTGGGGACCAGAGTCCTGTATGTCTTGATGGGTAATTCGGATGATGACCGTGGCCTACCCTGCAGTCTCGGGTCCTGTGTGCGCGCATGCGCAGTGTTCTCCCACCGACCTTCACATCCCCCCCCCCGCCCCCCAGCCTTGGACCCACATTTTGAGCAGTGGAGCCTTAGCTGCTCCGAGACTCAGTTTCCGTGCCTACAAAGTCCTGTGCCTGCTGCTGCCTGGACTCAGCAGGTTGCTCAGTTGGCGTCCGGTGCCCTCCTCTGGGCCTGAGGGGCTCTGAATGTTGCTTCTGTCTGTTTGCTTTCCGTGCCCAGTGTTCAGCCTCCTGTGTAGACCCCTGCCGCCGCTCCCCCCTCCCCCCCACCAGTGGAGCTTTGTCTGTTGTATTTCTGCAAAGCTGCTCAGGGGTTGAGGAGGATTCTGGAATTTTGACAGTCAAGGGAACATTATGCAAATGATATGCAAAGCAGCAGCTAATGAGCCCTGATTGCATTGGCCCGGTGCTGGGGAACACGTGGATAACTGTGCCAGGGTGGGGGCAGGGGCAGTGAGTGTTTTGGGTGCTGGGCAAGAAGACACAACAGGGGTGGTGGAAGTGGATATGGCGGGGAAGGGCAGGAGGGCACTGCTTTGTGTTTTAAGTAAGACAGTATCCTTGTCTCCTGTCTCTACAACGGCTGAGGAAGTCATGGGGAAACTGGAGCGGCAAGTGAGGGGGCCTTCTCAGCAGTAGATGGGCCAGATTGGGCTAATGGTAGGGGTGTCGTGGCGGGGATGCTCTCTGTGGAGAGGTGACAGGAGGGTCTGGTATCTGAGTGTGGGAAGGCAGGACTTGGGTCTTCCAGGCAGCAGATGGGCTGGGTCAAGCTCACTGGAAGGGGGCAGCTGTCTTCGGTGTCCCTGGGTGGAGCCTCTCTTTGGGAGAAACACGATCTTGGCTTGGGAGCTGGTGGGTGTGCAGAGGGGCTCTCCAGCACCTGGGAACCCAATCTCTCCCATCCCCCAGCCGTGGCCGTCTCCAGAGAGCCTGTACTCTGGAGCACTCAGCGCCTCCACCCTCTAGGCCTGAGAACAGCTGATGGTGGACTTTCCCCAAGGCTAGATGTTACCTCGAAGGTCATTTTCGGGCCCTGTGCCACTACTAGACTGACCGAAGCTTCAGATACAGCTTCTCTATTTCACTTTTGATCCGAAGATGAGGACTGAACTTGGCTATGAATCTTACAGACTTTGGGTCACTGTTGCCACGTTTTCTAATTAAGTCTTTCATAACACAATCACAAAGATTATAAAGGTTGTCGGGAAGTGGGTTCCAATCCTAGCCCAACCCTTTCTTGACTTTATCACCTTGGGAAAATGTCTTAGTCTCAGAGCCTGTTTCCTAGTGGGCTCTGTAGCCTTCTGGTGGCTGGTGGGGCAGCCTGAACCCTCTAGTTCACAGGGAACTTGCCGCCTTGTGCCAATATCTCCAGTGCTGTGTACTTCTGCAGTCTGTGGCTGGCAGTAGTGCTCTGGTTGAGAGGGACTTGGGTGATGGATGTGGATGAGGTTGTCATTAACCCCTGTGATCCCCGCTCTCAGGAGGATGGAGGCTGAAGGCCAACCTGGGCTATGGAGCAAGGGCAAAGCCAGACTCGACTGAGCAATTTATGGAGATCCTGCCCCCAATTGAAAACTAAAGAGACTTTTTGAGAGTGCTAGCGAGATGACTCAGTGGGGAAAGGGACTTGCAGCCAACCCTGGTCACCTGAGTTCAACCCCAGAACCCATATCTCCTGCAAGCTGTCCCCTAATTTCCAGTTCACTGTAACATAGGGTGGGCATGAACACGTGTGCACATACACACACATAGTCATGTGCACACACACACAGGACAAGTAAATGTGGGACTGGTGAGATGACTCAGCAAAATATTCATACACAGGATTGGAGAGATGGCTCAGTGGTTAAGAGCACTGGCTGCTCTTAACCTGAGTTCAATTCCCAGCAACCACATGGTGGCTCACAACCATCCTTTATGAGATATAGCGCCCTCTTCTGACCTGCAGGCATACATGCAGACAGAACGCTGTATAGATAATAAATAAAATCTTAAAAAAAAATAAAACAAATCTTCAAGCTGGGAATGCTGACCCATTCCTTTAATTCCAGCACTTGAGAGGCAGAGGAAGATGAATCTCTGAGTTTGAGGCCAGCCTGCTCTTGAGAGTAAGTTCCAAGACAACCAGGACTACATAGAGAAACCCTGTCTTCAAAAACTAAAAACCAACTAACCAAACAAACAAATAAATCTGTGGCTTGTGGAAATGGCTCAGTCAGTGAAATGCTTGCCTCAAAAGCTTGAGGACCTGAGTTCAAATCCCCAGCACCCACATAAAAACCAGTGACTTAGTGGTATATGCCTATAATCCCAACACTGGGGAGGTGGAGACAAGAGGACCCCAGGGCTCCATGGCCAGCCCACGGGTGAGCTCCAGGTTCAGTGGAGGGGACCTTGTCTCAAGGCTCCTGAGGATTGGCCACTGGGCTCTGCACACATCTACATTAACAAATTATCCTTACTTTTGCTGGATGGTGGTGGCACACACCTTTAATCACAGTACTTAGGAGGCAGAGGCAGGAGGATCTCTGTGAGTTCAAGGCCAGCCTGGTCTACAAAGTGAGTTCCAGGACAGTCGGGACTACACAGAGAAACCCTGTCTCGAAAAAAAAAAATGATCTTTGCTTTTAGTAAGGCTGCGTGGTGGTGCACACCGCCCTTAAGCCAGCACTTGGCAGAGACAGAAAGATCTCTGTGGGTCTGCGCAGTGAGGCTCGGGCTAGTAGGGCCACAGTGAGACGATCTCGAATATAAATGTATGAATCTGTATAATGGGTATAAATTCTCATAGCACTGGGTTGTGTGTGTTTCACAGTCAACCTGGCAGGACTTGGGGGGTCTGGTCATTGAGCCGGGATGATCAAGCTGACTGAAATGTCTTGGCGAGCAGCTCAGTGTGAGATGAGGTGTGAAGGCTGGAGCAGGAGCGCCGCATACCCTGCAGGGAGACTGGCGGCCAATGCGGGCGGGGTGGGGGGGAAATGTGCGACCGAGGGTGCTGGCAGCGAAAAGACAACGAGATGCGAGATGCGCAAGTGTTCCCGGGTCACCGCGGCGTGGTGCAGAAAGAGGGCGTCCCCTGCCGTCCACCCAAGGAGGACATCTGTGCGCAGCATTACCCGGTTGCCATAGAAACGAGCAGCGGGCGGTGGGTGGCTGGGGAAGGAGGCGGGTCGGGAAAAGGGGGGGGAAGACCGGCGCGTGGGGGCAGGGAGCTGGCTCCTGCAGTTCGGGCGCTGTCGCCTCTCGAGCCAGAACTCGCCGGAGGGGACCCCGAGGACACGGAGCCCCGAGTCCTGCGCCAGGCCCCGGCCCCACCTGCCACCACGGAGCAGGTGGCCAAGCAGCCCTTCCGGCCCTGGCCTGGCTCAGCCAGGGCAGTAAGAGCTCACCTGTCCCCAGCTTGGTGCCCAGCCGAGCTCAGGTAGGCGATGGGGATCTGGAGAAGTCTGCGTGGAGAGTGGGGACCGAGCGCTCCTGCCTTTCTGCTGGTGCACCTGGTAGCAAACGTGCAGGTCCGAGGGGCTCCCGGAGCCAGTGATCTGCTCTCCGCGTCGCATTGGGACTGTCTCCTGTCTGTCGTCTTGTCGTCTTGTCTCTCCTCTGTACCTTCTTCCCTGTCTGCACCACAGGTGTGACTTTGTAGAGCTGCCCCACTCCCCAGAGGCAATGGGCTCAGGCGCTCCCCCAGGTCCATGCCAGACAGGGAGGGGCCAGGCGTGGAAAGGAGTGCGCTGCTCACCCCACCCCACCCCCACCCCCGCCCAGGGATCTGCTAATCTCTGGCCATTTGTCCCAAACCTCCGTCTGACGCCAGAACCTCTGGGGTGACTCCTGGGTGGTCTTGTACCCTGGTCTCCGAGTCAGGCCATCTAAGTCCCTCCCCCTCCGGATGGGATGGGAAGGATGGGATGACCCTGCAACTCTCAAAGGGCTCTCGACCCAACCCGTCGGCCAGCCAAGGATTTCCACTTTGGGGTGGGTGGCTTGTGGTCTTCCTCCCCCTTCTCTGTCCCTCTGCAGTGGTGCTGCCCGGGACCTACTCACTGCTGCTGGGATAGCAGGATCACTGCAGAAAAGCTACCGCTATTGCTCCGGAGGAGGAGGGGGCAGAGTGGAGCGTTGGGGAGGTGCTGAGCAGAGGTAGCCAGGAAACCCTACCTCAGGCTAGGGCCCTACTTCTGTGCCTGCTGGCCATTTGACTGAGTTCTTTGCTTGGTCCTGCACGACCAGTGGGCCTCCCTCCTTCCCCAGGGCTTTCAGAGGCCGGGCTGCATGGTGGGAGCCTGCTGTAGATTATGGGATTGCTGATTTCTGCAAACGTCAAGAACACACTCTGGGAGTGTGGGCACAGATTTCGCGCCTGGAAGGCAGGGGCCTGCCTGGGAGGCAAGAGAGCAGAGGTGGGCTGGCAAGGATGGGGTCAGGGGGTGCAGATCTTCCCCTCACAACTCCATCTCCCCACTCCTCCCTCACGAAGCCTTGAACTAGTCTCTGCATGCTCTGCCCTCTGAAGCTAGGCCCACTGGCCTGGGGTCATCAGCGCCACCTTGGTCCCCCAACAGGGCTTAGTGATCTCTGGAAGACAGGGTCTTTTAACCAGCACCTGCCGGTCGCCTGGCCTCCACTTCCCTGTTCCTGCCTCGTCTGTCGCATCCCCCACCCCGTTCTTGACAGGGTTCTGTTTTTATTTGGTGTTTGCTATATACTCCATTGTCACTAGCGGGGTGTAGTTCCCCTACCCAGTTATCTGCAGCCAGACCACACCTTGGAAACCAGGCTGAGACCCCATTTTCCCCAGGAGCTCCTCCCACACAATGGAGAGCCCACCAGGGGCCCTGGTACTCAAAGACCTGGAGCTGAGAGAGACCTGGGCTCTGTCCAGGCCACGTATATGTCAGCTGCCCAGCCCCCAATTCTCTCAGCAGTATCCCAACCACTAGAAGTCCAGAGTAACAGGACCTGTGTACCCACCTTCTGCCCCCTTCCTGTGCCCTGCCCCCCAGCGGTGAGCTCTGAGGCCCTGTTCCTGCCCGCACTGTAGGCCTTCTAGGGAAACCTTAGAGATAAAACCCAGACCTCACCCCAACTCTCCCTCTGTCACTGGGAGAAAACTTCAGGTCTCCTGGCCTGGAAGACCCAAGTCATCTGCGTCCTCCATCTGGCCCCCCTACGCCTCCCAGACCCCTCCCTTCCCTCCCCCTACTCAGTCTGCTGCAACCATAGGTACTGTGGTTCTACCTCAGGGCCTTTGCGCTGTCTGGATGCTCCTCCCTCTGGTCTTTGTATAGCACTGTTCCCGGCCCCGGCCGTGGTCCCCTGCCCCCTCCATGACACTGTTCTCCACAGATCTTGTCAGTATGTAGCCTACTCTGTCACCCATTTACCCAGCCTCGGGTTTCTTGCCAGTCCAGCACCTTAGAATGTCGTCCCAGGCTCAGAGCTTCCCACTGCAGCTTGCCTCTATCCTGAGAGCCAGGGTCCCTGCCTCAGGAGGGGCTGGTGCACTCCTGAGCTTTAGTGGGGCTCTGGGATTTGGTGCCCGTAGTGGGAGGGCAGCGTCCTTACCTGGGCAGTGGTTCAAGGCCCTAGGCTGTGATGGCGGTGTGACTCCCCTAAGACTGGAATGCTGGGAGAGGAAGCTGCCGCAGCTGCCACCACCACACTTCATCTTGCCACCAAAGAGCCAATACTCCCTTCTTTCTGTCACCTGGGGTCTATACTGTGGGAAAACCCCATCGTGTCCCTACCAGGGGTGTTATCCTCGCCCGCATAGCTGGCAGCCCAGCCACTACTCAAAATTGTCCTGGATGCATGGGTCAGGACAGACAGACTGGACAGACTGGTGTCTAGAGAGGGCACTGGCATTTGATCACTGGCTAAGGGGTGAATCTGGAGCAGAGGGCAGACAGCTGTGCTCCCAGCTCCCCCACCTCTGCTCTCCATATTTGGGTACTCACTTAAGACCCTTCACACTTTGCCTTGAGACAAGGATGAGAAGGTAAAGTCCCTTGGGTCCCTGTGCCCTGCAGACTTGGAGCTACGGCCTGGGGTGAAGGCCAAGCCTCACTCCTGCTGGACAGTTCTAGCCCCTGGGACCTGGCCTTTCTTTCCTGTCACCATCTCACCAGAATGTGTGTCCCCTAAGGTGGCGGGGACATGTTGTGCCTCCCTGTCCAGCGACAGCTCACTCAGGGAAGCTCACCCAGGGAAGATCTGTGGGGCTGGACATGCTGAATCTTTCACCAGGCTGGGAGTAGGCTGAGTGTGGGACTGTGTTTGGGGGTGACATTCCAGAGCGGGGAGAAAGGGTGCTCGGCTCACACGAGGCAGGTAGGATAGGGGTAAGAGCAGGTCAGAGGGTGCCCTCGGAGGATCTGCCCTCCAACCCCTTCTGCTGGCGGAGTCCACCAAGTTTCTGGTTGCTCAGTAGTGCCCCCTGGTGCCCCGCAGCACAGGTGAGGCAGGAGTTTTGTTTCCTGTCTCCTTTAGGAGCCAGCGTCTGTGAAGCCATCATTTCGAAGAGAAGTCCCTTGGGGACCTGCAGGCGTGTGAAATGGGGTCAAAAGCATTTGTTTGTTTTATCCGAGACGTGTAGGTCAAGCTACTTTAAATTAACTGCATAGGGAAGACTGAGTCTCCTGCCTGCACCACTGCTTGCTGGGAGAACAGGTGTGTGCCGCTACACATGCCCAGGCCCGACTTCTCACCAGGACCCCGGCGTCCTAGATGAACCCGGCAGTTCAGGAGGAGCGCCATCCGTTAGCTGACTCAGCGGTGTTGACCGTAGAGCAAGGCCTGCCTCTGCCCACTGTGCTGGTGACCCACAGTGTTAGTGGCCCACTGCATTCTCCATCTGGGCCAGGATAGGTGGTATGCACTCCCTCGGCTTCTCAAGTGAGGAAACTGAGGCACAGGTAGTTGAAGTAACCTGCTGAGGTCCCACCGCTGAGCAGTGGCAGAGCTGTGATTTGAACCCAGTCTTCAGTCCTCCATGGCCTGGGAGCAGTGCGCTGAAAAGCCGGTGTGGGGTCCTGAACCCACACTGAAGGAGGGGTATAAGGAGACAGTGGATTGGGAGAGTTCTGTGTGAGTAACTAGGGGCAGCAGGCTTGAGGGACCATGGCCAGAAGAGGCTGGACTGGAGGAGGGGCGGGGCAGGATGGGGGGGACAACACAGCACCTCACCACTAAGCCCACTTCTTTGTGCTGCATTGGCATCCCAACAGAGGCTTGTCTGCCTTGCCCATTTCTTTTGTTGTTGTTGTTTCTAGACATGGTTTCTCTGTGTAGCCCTGGCTGTCCTGGAACTATCTTTGTAGACCACGCTGGCCTCAAACTCACAGAGATCCTGCCTCTGCCTCCCGAGTGCTGGGATTAAAGGCATAAGCCACCACTGCCTGGCTTGCCCTGATGATTTCTAAGGGAGAAGAGATGTGGGAGCCACTGGGTGTGTGTGGAACTTGAGGCTGCTCTGACTGACCCAGGACTCTGAAGGACATTGCAGTGCTGGACACCTGGGAGCAGGGACGGAGGAGGACCCAGCCAGTCCAGAGTGCCTTGCGTGCTGTATGACCTAGGCCTGCTGCTTCACCTCTCTGCCCGCGTGCACACACACACACACACACACACACACACACACACACACACCCATGTTCTCTGGCCTCATCCCTGTTTCTGGCTTCCTTCTCTCCTCCTGGGGAGGGGACGGGAAGAGTAGTGGGGACTGTATCTGTGGCCAGGGTTGGACCCAGTTCCAACATTCACCACCTTGTGGCCCTGACTGTGCCATCTTATCTGCCTTGTGCCTCAGTTTCTCCATCTTTAGATGTAGATGAGGTATGTGTAAAGCATGGAGACCAGTACCTAGCACAGAGTGGACACTCAGCAAATATGAGCTGGTGACCGCCAGGATTGATGCCAACACCGCTTCTACAGCAGTGGCTGGGGCTCCAGCTCAGCTGAGAGCTCTTGCCGGCACGCAGAAGTCCTGTTCAGTATACACTGGGCATGATAGCCCAGTGATCCTATCACTGGGGAGGTGGAGGCAGGGGCATCAAAAAATCAAGATCATCATCTGCTACATAGTGAATGTGAGGCAGCCTGGGCTACATAAGACATGTGAGATAGCCTGAGCTACGTAAGACCTGCCAGCAGCAACAATAATAAGTGCTATATAATAAAGAAAGTGGACTTGGAGCAGGACTCTGGGCTCCCAATCCTAGGCGCTCTTTCCCTTCAGGGACTGCTAGTTAGGGTTCCCAAGAGACACAGACCAGCAGCTGGAAGGAGATGGGGGAGAAGAGGGTTTCCGTTAGGCTGAGAGAGAGAGGAAAGTGGGGAGCTGCTGGTATATATCTCAACCCCAGCATCAGGGGACTGGGGAAGCAGGGGTTCCCCTGTGGCTGGGCAGGAGTGCCTCCAGTAGTATTATCTTTCCTCTGTCCTCCACCCCCGGCTGTAGATGCCCGTGCACCCTGGGGGAAAGCCTCCTTTTCCTGTGTCCGTCCCTCATACCACGCTCTCCACCAGAGCCCCCTCCACTCTGCCCAGGGATGTGCCAGCCGGTGTGCCCTTTCAGTCCCACCAAGTGGGCATCTGCCCCTAGAGTCTCCCACCTGCTTGGTCCTTGCTCCATCCCCAAGCACAGGACGGACAGCACCCGTGCTTACTGGCTGTTGCCGTCACCCTCATGGCCTGAAGCAGTGCTAGCTGCTGGGTGGCTGGTCACCTTGGAACGACTGTTCCCGGGCACCCTGTCATACTTCCCCAGGCCCCCGCAGACTCGTCACAGTGGCCTCCCTGAGCCTGCTGGGTGACTGGTCACCTTGGAACGACTGTTCCCGGGCACCCTGTCATACTTCCCCAGGCCCCCACAGACTCCTCACAGTGACCTCCCTGAGCCTGTGGCTTGGTGATTGCCACCTGTTGATACTGATGAACGACTATAGGGAAACGGATGTGGTGACCTTCTGCCTTGCCTAGGAGCCTGCTGGGTGTGTCACAGGAAGTGCCAGATGCCAGTCACACCCACTTCCTGACCCCTGACAGAAACAGCCCTGTCATTAAGAAGAACGTGGCCTTTTGTAGGAGGGGAACCTCCTCCTGCCTGTGGGGGGCGGGCACTGGGGGCTCATTTGACACCCCCCTTCCACCATCTAACTTGCTTCCCTTCTAAGCACATCCCATGTGGGTACAACCCAGAGTGGTAGGAATGCAGAGGGCCTAGAATCTGCTCTCTCTCTCTCTCTCTCTGTATATATATATATATATATATTTTTTTTTTTTAAAGATTTATTTATTAAGTATACAGTGTTCTGCCTGTATACATGCCTGCAGGCCAGAAGAGAGCACCAGATCTCATTACAGATGGTTGTGAGCCACCATGTGGTTGCTGGGAATTGAACTCAGGACCTTGGAAGAGCAGGCAGTGCTCTTAACCACTGAGCCATCTCTCCAGCCCCAAGACTTTTTTTTTTTTAAAGATTTATTTATTTATTATGTATACAGTGTTCTGTCTGTCTGTATGCTTGCTGGTCAGAAGAGGGCACCAGACCTCATTACAGATGGCTGTGAGCCACCATGTGGTTGCTGGGAATTGAACTCAGGACCTTTGGAAGAGCACTCAGTGCTCTTAACCTCTGAGCCATCTCTCCAGCCCCCAAGACTTTTTATTTTTAATCATGTGTATTGTGCATATTTGTGTGTGGGTCTGGTGCCTGGACTTACAGAAGTCTGAGCCACCTGACGTGGGTGCTGGGAACCAAACTTAGGTCCCCTGGAAGAGCAGCAAGCATTCCTAGCGACTGGGTTGTCTCTCCAGTCCCACGTCTAATTCTGAAGTCAGGTCATTTTCCAGAAGGCCTAGAGGGACCACATAACTGCCCAGAGACAGAGCAAGTTGGTACTGGACCTTTCTTGTACCACATGCTACCTCAGCTGGGAGCCCAGGAGAGTCCTGCAAGCCAAGCTGTCTGAGCCTAGGCACTCTCGGCCTGACACTCCAGGTCCTAGCCACACTGTCCCTGCCGCATGCTGGGAGGACACCTTCAGCCAAGCTCCCAGGACATTGATTCTTACTCCAGGGCTAGAGGGTGAATTGGTTTTGATTGTTGTTGAGACAAAGTCTTACTATGTAGCGCTGGATGTCCTGTGTAGACTAAACTGACCTCAAACTCAGAGGGATGCTCCTGCCTCCTGAGTGCTAGTATTAAAGGTTTGTACCACCACCCACCACACCTAACTTTTCTTTCTCTCTCTCTCTTTCTTTCTTTCTCTCTTTCTTTCTTTCTTTCTCTCTTTCTTTCTTTCTTTTTTTCTCCCTTCCTTCCTTCCTTCCTTCCTTCCTTCCTTTCTTTCTTTTTCTTTTTTGAGACAGGGTTTCTCTGTATAACAGCCCTAGCTGGAACTCTCTTTGTAGACCAGGCTGGCCTTGAACTCACAGAACTCCACCTGTCTCTGCCTCCTGAGTGCTGGGATTAAAGATGTGTGCCACCACCTCCCAGTCCAACCTTTTTTAAAAATTTTTTTACTTAGTGTGTAGGGGTGTTTTGCCTGTAAGTCCATCTGTGTACCACATTGTATACAGTGCCTCTGGAGGCCAGAAAAGAGCATTGGATCCCCTGAGGCCAGAGTTAGCTTGTTGTAAACCACCATGTGGGTGCTGGGATTGACATCAGGTCTTCTGGAAGAGTAGCCAGACCCCACCCCATGCACACACTCGCACACGTGTGCACACGAATACACACAGACACGCACACATGCATGCACACACAAGTGCAGACATGCAAACACACGCACACATGCACACACACCACATGCACACACACACGCAGACATGCACAAACACCACACGCACACACACCACACACACACATACATGCACATGCACACATATACACCATACACACGCACGTGCGTGCACGCACGTACACACACATGCACACATACACATGTGAGTGCACACGCATCCCCCCCCCCACACACACGACTTTAGTTTTGTTTCTGAAATACGGTTCGTGGGCTGGGGATATGGCTCAGTGGGTAAAGCACTCCCACACGGACCTGAGAACCTGACCCCTGGTCACCACGTGTCCTAGTTGGCTTTCTGTTAATGTAACAACAGACACCACAACAGAAAACAGCTGGGGAGGAAAGGGTTCATGTGACTTACACACCCCAATCACTCTTGGTGGCTGAAGGAGGTCAACAAGAGCAGAAGCAGGAAACACGGAACACTGGGAATGCTGCTTTCCACTGGCTCGTCCTGCTTCCTCATGGGACCCAGGACCACTGCTCAGGGTGGTCCTGCCCACAGCGGGCTGGGCCCTCCTACGTCAACACTAAATGAAGAGAATGCTCCCACGGAGATTCTTAAAATCACACGCATGATTTAAAAGAAATTCAATTTATTACAAGCAGAAGCGTGAGACGCTCAGGCGAATCCAGTGTGAGAGACCCGTTCCATCCCGCTCCCAGTCCCACGCTTCCCCGAAGCTGACCACCCTTCCCACTTTGCTCCTTGGTCTTTCTAAAATAGTCCCATATATATAGTCCCCTTTCCTGCCAGGCCGCTCTGTGTGGTGTCGCGTCACTTGGCCTGTGTGGCTTGGGACAGGTGCAAGCTGCAAGTCTGCACTGTCATTCCCTTAGCCAGTGCCCCAGCAGCATGGACTTGGGTCACCCCCAGCCTTTGTGTTGACCCATCCTGTTGCACCGAACCAGCTTGTGGATGCTTGGCTTGCGCTCTGAAGGGGAATTCCTAGCGGTGGCATGGCGGGGGAGAATGCATCCTGTGAGACCAGGCCATGAGGAGTGGGTCCCTCCACAGTACCACCCCATCCCCCATCACAGAGGCCAAGAGGCTTGTGGCAGTTCAGATCTTCAGTCCCAGGTGGTACTAGGAGGCCATACTGGATCATCACAGGAATGGGGCACCAGGCCCAGAACGAGAGAGACGGGGCTGAGGGAGGGGCATCCTTCACCAAGGATCCTCACGTGTTGGTACCACTTGCCCTGAGCCTGAGGGACAGTGGCTTCTCCCAGGTGGAGCTGAAGCTTGCAGTGCTGGCCAGCCCTCACTCAGAGACCTCAGGGGTCAGGGTTCAAGCCCATAGCTGCATTGCACAGACAAGGAAATGCCCAGAAGCCGTGACTGCCTCTTTGAAGGCTAAGCCCTTGGCCCTCTGTGGCTTGTTTCCTGATTATTGAACCATTCTCAGCTGGGTGACAGCGAGGCCCAGGAGGGGAGGGGTGTGCCCCCTGGCCCCCGGGGCAGAGTATGGCCTAGATTGGTCGGCTGTGATGCCTGATGACAGATCCAGGGCAGACACAGGCCAGGGATATTGTGTAGATCACAGTGTGACCCCAGGGCCAGAGAACCAAGTGCTCAGCCGTGTGGGGGAGACTGCAACCAAGCTAGTGGGGCTGTCGAGGCAGGACTTAGACAGCCAAAAGAAGATGGGCAGGATCCAACTGGAAAAATTGGGGGAACCCTTAGCTCGGGATATATGTGGGAAAAAGATCTCCTGTCATGACAGAAGCTGAACCACCAGGGGACAAGACCAGAGGCTCTGTGTTGGGGCCAGGGGAATCCAGGATCTAGTGTCAGGGTCCAGCTGGGTCAGGCGGTGCTGAGGAGAGGGGGGCACCAGCTAGGAAACCAACCGGCACTCTCTGGTATGTGAGAAGGCATGTACAAGCTGGAAGAGAGGGCTTCCTCAGGGAGTTGGCTTTTGAGGAGAGGCTCGCAGCAGAATCCCGGGAGGCAGGAGGGGCAGGCGTGGAGATGGGCACCAGAAACTACAGACTGAATCCTGGGGTTATCCTTGACTCATCGCTGGGCACCTTTGCAAGAGTCAGAGACACAGGCCTGGACTAGGACATGAACCTTTTCCCTCATCTCTGTGGCCTTTTCCCTTGCAGCTTGTGAGCACGAAGCCTGCTGACTGCCGATCCACACCTGCCCGGCTCCCCCCAGCTACGCCATGTCTGGCTCCTATGATGAAGCCTCGGACGAGGTCACAGACAGCTTTTGGGAGGTGAGCAGAGGTCTAGGCTCTTGTCTGTACCCCGACTCAACCTGTGACCTCAACTCCTTGGGCCTCTTCAGAATCCCCAGTGTCCAACAGGCAGCTGAGGCCTTGAAAGTAGGGTTAGCCATGGCCTGCGGTTGCTCCCTGGACGCTGCCCCAGCTGCCTGTAGCAGTTCACACTCTGGGACCAGGCCCCTCTGGACTGGACAATTTCCAGCCCTTCCCACCAGCATCTGCTGTGCTTCACAGTTCTCATAGCCTCCCTAGCTGTTCCCGCTCTACCCCCTGCGTGGTGGGCAGAGGGTGGACTTCTGAACCCGAGAGCTGGGTGAGCCCCGGGATCCAACAACCTCACAGAGGTAGAGGCAAGACTATAAGCCAGCATTTCAGGGGCTTCTGAGAGTATTTCAGCCTTGGAGAAAAAAAAAAAATTGCTTTTGGCTTTGGAACCAAAAAGGAAACTGGCAGGCCTAGATTAATAAGTGCTTAATGAGATGTCCACAAAACATAATATTGTGTCAAGAAACAGTAGCTCCGCTCTCGCTTATATGACTCGTATAAATATAATAGATTTAGCTCACAAGAGCAAAATGAATAATTCATTCTAGCCCAAGTCCAAATTATATAAAACCCCTTCTGCTTTTTATGGCAGTAAGGAGGTTTTGGAGGAGGAGGGTAGGTGGAGACCGTGGGGTCTGACGTGGAGTTCTGGGACTCCGCGAGGTGGATGGCAGGAGGCGCCGCGCCCCCTGCAGGCCAGAGCCAGGAGCACAGGGGCTGCCCGGTCACTTGCTGCTCTGCCGCCAGGTGGGGAACTACAAGCGGACGGTGAAACGCATTGACGATGGCCACCGCCTGTGCAACGACCTCATGAGCTGCGTGCAGGAGCGCGCCAAGATCGAGAAAGCCTATGCGCAGCAGCTCACCGACTGGGCCAAGCGCTGGCGCCAGCTCATCGAGAAAGGTGCCCCATCCCCGGACCCGCGGGACTCCAGTGCACCAGCATCCCAGCCACAGGGCTTTTCACAATCGGGGTGTCCCTTTATTCTCCTGCTTTGTACAACTCGAGAGTGAACACACACACACACACACACACACACACACACACACACACACACACAATCAGGAGTTTTTCTTTTGAAAGAAACTTCCAAAAAAGTCACATTTCTAGTGCAGAGAAGCCCTGGTACCCTTAGCCGGCTTCACCAGCTAACATTGACATTTCACTGGCACTTTCTGTTTCATTTTGAGACAGAATCTTGTAGCCCAGGCTGACCTCCAACCCCCTGTGTGGCTGAGAATGACCCTGAAAGCCTGGTGTTTCTGCCCCACCTTCCTAAATCGAAGATTCCGGGTGTAGTGGCCATGCCTAGCTTTTCTCTCTCTCCCCCTCTCCTCTGTCACCTCTCTCTTGTGTCTGCTCCCTCCTCTCCCTTCTCCTCCTCTTCCTCCTTCTTCCTTTTCTTTTTATTGGCTTTGCCATGTAGCCCAGGCTGGCCATAAATTTGAGATCTGTCCCAGGCTTTTCCTCCATTAGCATGCACATTTTTTTCTGAACTGTTTTTGGGAAGTTAGCACTATCACCCTAACCCCCATTCCCAAACTCTCCAAATATCGAAGAACACCAGTTGCTCAGGCCACCATCCTTCAGCTGTCATAATCAGGGAGTTTAAAAGGCTCATACAAAAACTAGACAGGGTGGCACACACCTTTAATCCCAGCACTTGGAAAGCAGATGCAGGTGGGTCTCCGTGAGTTCAAGGCCAGCTGGTCTATGGAGCGAGTTCCAGAACAGCCGGGACTATACAAAGAAACCCAGTCTCAAAAAGTCAAAAACTTAAAAAAATAAAATAAAATAAGAGGATGGATAAAAGTTTGGGGACAGTGCAGGAAGGGGTTTCTGTTGCCACTGGAAGAGGGGAAGCGTCAGAGAAAGGGAGATGGCGGAGAGGACTGTAGGCAATTTGTGCTGGGGTCCCTGTAGCTCCCTGACTTTCCCCCAGGTCCGCAGTACGGCAGCCTGGAGCGGGCCTGGGGCGCCATGATGACCGAGGCAGATAAGGTGAGCGAGCTGCACCAGGAGGTGAAGAACAGCCTGCTGAACGAGGACCTGGAGAAAGTCAAGAACTGGCAGAAGGACGCCTACCACAAGCAGATCATGGGTGGCTTCAAGGAGACCAAGGAGGCAGAGGACGGCTTCCGCAAGGCCCAGAAGCCCTGGGCCAAGAAGATGAAGGAGGTGCCTCAGACAGGCCAGGCGGGGCAGGGGGCGTTTCACAGGAGGGCATCTGTGGAGAGGGAGGGCACTCACAGAGGACAACAGTGCCTGCAGAAAGAACTGTCCACATGGGGTCTCTAGCACCCTGTGTGCTTCCCTCAGCACACAGCCAGCTGGCTCCGCAGATCCCATGACAGGCATGTCTACAGAGACTGTGAGCAGTCGTGTGGTCCCATGACTGGCATGTCTGCAGAGACTGTGAACAATGTCATGTGATCTCATGACTGGCATGTCTGCAGAGACTGTGAGCAGTGTCGTGTGGGTCAGCTCCTGCAGACGAGGGCATCACATAAAGCCTCATAGCCAGAGCCAACAGCGGCTTGCCTCTTAAAAGGGCAGCTCCACAGTGGAGGGGGGATGGGCAGGCAGGTATTGGTGGGGGGTGACCACGTGCACACCCACCCTGGCCTTCTCTCCACAGCTGGAGGCGGCCAAGAAGGCCTATCATCTGGCTTGCAAAGAGGAGAAGCTGGCCATGACTCGGGAGATGAACAGTAAGACGGAGCAGTCAGTCACCCCCGAACAGCAGAAGAAACTTCTGGACAAAGTGGACAAGTGCAGGCAGGATGTGCAAAAGGTACCTGTCGGGAGGACATGTAAAGGGTCCCTGTGGGGAGGTGGGGGGTGCCTGAGGGTGGCAGCTGGGAGCTGCAGGTCTGGTAAGGCCTCACCCCATCTTCCGCCCTGGTGCCCACAGACTCAGGAGAAGTATGAGAAGGTGCTGGAGGATGTGGGCAAAACCACTCCCCAGTACATGGAGGGCATGGAGCAGGTGTTCGAGCAGTGCCAGCAGTTTGAGGAGAAGCGCCTGGTCTTCCTCAAGGAAGTCCTGCTGGATATCAAACGGCACCTCAATCTAGCGGAGAACAGCAGGTACCCGGGCTGAGTCCCAGGTCTGGTGATGGAAGGCGGGGGGGGGGGGGTTGTCGGGACTTACAGGGAGTATTGGGGGAGTCTGCAGATGCAGCTGCTGCAGGGGTGGGGCGGTGCTCTCTAGTTACCCCAGAAACATGAGCCTGGGTGGCTGTGCATGGCCACGGCGAGGCCACTGGGGCTGAGAGAGCCAGAGCTGTTCCCCAGGAAGCATTTGGCTGGGGCTGGAGGAAAGGCCTGAGCTCTGCTCCTGGAACGGGGTGGGAACCCTATGGCCCTCTCCTGCACAGCTACACCCATGTCTACCGAGAACTGGAGCAGGCCATCAGGGGAGCCGATGCCCAGGAGGACCTCAGGTGGTTCCGCAGCACCAGTGGCCCTGGAATGCCTATGAACTGGCCTCAGTTCGAGGTGAGAGTGGGCAGGGTGGCAAAGGGGGATCCTTAGCAGGTTAGGAGGGTCCTGCCAGCTCACACCCCTCGGCTTGACTTCTCTCCACCCCCAGGAGTGGAACCCAGACCTCCCCCACACCACTGCCAAGAAGGAGAAACAGCCTAAGAAGGCAGAGGGGGCCACACTGAGCAATGCCACAGGGGCTGTAGAGTCCACATCCCAGGCTGGGGACCGCGGCAGGTGAGTACCTTCCATGGAGCTCCTGGGTAGGAGAGAGAGGCCAACATACTTGGACAGATACATTTTATCCAAGAAGACAAGAAGTGACCCCAGACTATAGCTGCCATGTATCCTCTGAGAAGCAGGTGGGTGACCCTTCAAGACCCCTGCTGTGAGTGAGGTACAGGGTATTCTAGGCACGCTCCCACATTAATGGATTCAAACCTCTGACCGGCCTGGGAATGTGTAAATGTGTGTATTTTGTCGGTCGGTGGTGGTGCACGCCTTTAGTCCCAGCACTTGAGGGGCAGAGGTAGGCAGATCTCTGTGAGTTCGAGGCCAGCATGGTCTACAGAGCAAGTTCCAGGACAGGCTCTAAAGCGACACGCTACGCAGAAAAACCCTGCCTTGAAAAAAAAAATGCCTTTTAAGGGTAGAATTTGGACCCGAGTTCTGGTTAGGAGAGAGTATTGATAGGATGGGGTCAAGACCGCTGATCCCGACCGACTTCCATTTGCACCCCAGTGTTAGCAGCTATGACCGAGGCCAACCGTACGCCGCCGAGTGGTCAGACGATGAGAGCGGGAATCCCTTCGGGGGGAATGAGGCCAACGGCGGCGCCAACCCCTTCGAGGATGACGCCAAGGGGGTACGTGTGCGGGCGCTCTACGACTACGACGGCCAGGAACAGGACGAACTCAGCTTCAAGGCCGGTAAGGGGGCAGGGCTGAGGGGGCGGGGCTAGCTGAGAAGACTGGGCTTGGATTGGGCAGTGCAAGGCTTGGAGACTGGTGTTTCAAGGGTTGGCAGGTAAGGGAGCCAGGGCAGAGGCTTAGGCATGGAGGGTGGGGCCGAGACTCGGGAGCTGGCCGAAGTGGGTCCGGGGCAGCACTTGGTTGTCGAGTGGGGTGTAACCCCGAATCGAAGTCCAGGTAATTAAGTTGGAGCCCTGAGGTGCTCTGGAGGGTTCATTTAACCGCTTTGGGCTAAGGGACAGTTCGGGTCTGAGTGCCTGTCCATCTTAACAAAGTGCCCCCGTGTCCCCCTCCCCAGGAGACGAGCTCACCAAGCTGGGAGAAGAAGATGAGCAGGGCTGGTGCCGCGGGCGGCTTGACAGCGGGCAGCTGGGCCTCTATCCTGCCAACTACGTTGAGGCCATCTAGCTACCCTGCCCATCCAAGTCCTCTTGCTCCTTGTCCACCGCCTCCCACCCTCTCCCTCCCCTCGCCATAGAGTTCCAGACATATTTTCCGATCAAGCTTTTATTTTTTTAAAAGTCAAAACAGAACAAAAGAAGAAATACAGAGACAGCATTTGCGGCCTACCTGGATGGAGGCCAGGGTAGTGGGGCTTAGGACGACGGCCCCAGCGTGGGCAAGGGTCTTGGGATTTAGCCCAATGCCACATCTGCTCTACAGAGTCCACCAAAGAGTCTCCTGAGCCCCGAGGGATACCTTCTGGATCCTTCTACCATGCTTTGCTCCCCTGCCCCACCTCAGGCTGCCAGCAGCTGCCCTTGTCACCTGAGCCTGACTTCTTCACCTCTTCCTCCCTCCCCCGCTCCCCCTCCCCACTTCTACCACTACCCTCCTCTTTTTTATTTATTTATTTGTTTATTTATTTTTTGTTTTTTCAAGACAGTGTTTCTCTGTGTAGCCCTGGCTATCCTGGAACTCACTTTGTAGACCAGGCTGGCCTTGAACTCACACAGATCCACTTGCCTCTGCCTCCCGAGTGCTGGGATTAAAGGCATGCGCCACCACCGCCCAGTTTACTGCCCTCCTCTTAAAGGCCTCCTCCACATCCCAAGAAGGAGGCCTCCCAATCTGTAGTCTTCCACTCTGCCCTGGGGGTGCTGTTCTCCCAGCCCTGATCTTTTGATCACCCTTTTCTGTGGAGCTTCCAGGGCTCTCCAGAGCTGGAGGAAGTGATGGTGTCCCTGGCACACGGGAGAGTGAGGGGAAGAGCAGATCCTATCCAGGCTGTGCCAACCTCCCAGTGCCGGACCCATTTTGAGGGATGAAAGCCTTGTCTGGGCCTGTGGTCAGAGGCTCCCCAGAGCCACTCTGCGGCTAGCAGAGGCCCTGCCCCTCTCCTGAGGCCTTGACACTGGGCAAAGCCCCCCTCACCCAAGCCCAGGGCAAAGCCAGCAACAGTAGCAGCCTTTCCCCGTTCCCTGGGGAAAAGGCATTGGCCATTCGTCCCCTGTCCTTCATGGCCATCCAGAAATGCTCCACCCCTTCACTGTGTCCGCATCGGCTTTGTGGAGCCAGTAGGCTTTCAACTTCCCTTTTCTTGCTTCTGTCACCTGGCCAACCTGGGAGACACAGGCTCAGGGGAGCATCCAGGTCCCCTCTTGACTGAGGAGGCACGGGCTCAGGGGAGAATCCAAGTCCCCTCTCGGCTGGGGAGACCCGTGGGCTGGGCTTAGGGGAGCATCCAGCCTGGCCCTGTAAGCGGAAGCCAGCAGCCCAGGCTGGCATGAGAAAGGAACTCTGGATGGTCACCATATCTTTCTTGTCCCTTTTAGTTTTCCAACATTACCCCCTGAATGCTGGCAGCCCCCTCCCCCTATTTTTCTAAGCCTGAGTCTCCATTAAAGGACTCTGGGGGGTGCGAGGGGATACAGGACCCTTGTGGGTGGAAAGTGGGTAGCAGCTCTCCTTTGGATGGCATGGGAAGCAGACAGACTGGATAACACCCCAGAGGGGAGAATGGTCAGAGTCTGTTTATCTGGAACTTTGAGAAGTCCCATGCTCACAGCCAGTATCTGCTAGGCCTCTGAGCTACAGACACACTCTGCCTCCCGGATCGGGTAGCTTTCTAGCCTCCAGGGAAAGAGCATGTGTCCCTATGTTCTCTAGGACCCCTTTAGCTACTTCTGACACTGTCAGGACCTGGACTCAGGCATCAGGGCTCTGACCCCCTTCTCGTGGTTAAGGCGGTAGCAGGGGCCTGTGGGGGTCAGTCCTTCCTCAGGACCTTGAGCATGGCATCCTCTCCTTTGTCACTGTTTGCCCTAGGGACTTCAGCTGCAGCCAAGGTTGGGTGCTGGGCCCCTCAGGACCTGAAGCAGGATTCAGAACCCTCCTTTTTCCATAGCTCCTCCTGCCTCCCCGGCTGGCAGGAGTCCTCCACCCCAGAAAGGCAAGAAGCCGCCATGTCTGCACCTTGGGGCCTGGGCTCCCCCTCTGCGCTAGCGGCTTCCCAGCATCTGGAGAGGGACTGTGGCCCTGATTAGACCCCAGGCATCTGCCCCCCTCAGCACACTAGCTGCCCACTCCTGGGCAGGGACTGGAAAATCTCTCTCTTTCCCTTATGAACAACCACCTTCAATGACCCCATCTGTGACCAGACTTGGTCCTCAAGCTCCTCAGCACCCCAGTGCTGCAGGGTCCCTGGAAGTCCTTAGAGCCCTGAGCCTGGCCCCACCTGTCATGACTGGTGTCGGGGCACCCATACCCTCGCCGTGTCCACACCCCTCCTGTATTCCCCAAGGGCCCCATTGATGCTGCACAGGACCCTGCAGGGCTCGGTCAGTGATGTGTTTCGTCCCCAGTTAAACCACCATCCTGCAGCCTGGTTCCAGGGAGGAGCCCAGGCTGCCCCACCGCCCGCCGCCGCCACTGCGTCTGCCACCCTAGGCTTCCTGACTCCATTAGTTCCGACACTTGTGAAACTCCGAGAAGTGCTGTGGTCTCAGCAATGTTTTGTACATGATTGTGTAATTTAAAGGTATATAAATACAAATATATATATCTATATCAGTTGTGACTGTATGACTGTGGATAAAACCAGAATTCTATCACCCTGCCTTGTCTTCTGAGTCTCTGTATTGAGGATGTCTATCCCGGGGGAGGTGGCCCTGTGCAAGGCTAAGTGCCGGACAGCTGAGAGTCTAGGGAGGTCACTGAGGCTCTGGCCTCAGATACCAGGTGAAGGGTGACAGAACTGACCAGTAGACCTGGGCATTTAAAGTCCCAGACTCATGGCTCTGAGGTTGGAAGTATGGCCCGTTCCTTCTTGTCTAATATGTGAGGCTGTTTCCATACCAGGCGGAACAATCAACCAGTAAATAAATAGCCGAATTCATGGTTCAAGAAATTCGATCTTCAAAACAGTCTTGGGTTTTACAGAATTCTCACCAGTCCTGACTGAGGCCTCCCGCGGAGCAACACCAGGTCTCCTTGCTCTCCTTGCTCTCCTGCTGCTTGCCTGCTGTGAACACGTTGTGTAGGAGGCCTCCTGGGAGCATCTGCCCTGGCAGGACGAGAGCTGGCTCTCCGGCTCTCCGGAAGCCATCCTAGAGCTCTGGTGCCCACTTGCATCTCAGCGGGGTCTTTTCTGAGACCCACGCCTTCCCCTGCCTCAGCTCCCCAGTCTGTGGGTAGGAATCAAGAGGCCCTTCTGACCCTGGTGGTCTAATAGAGCCTCACACAAACATAACCCTTGCACCAGCACCCCCACTCCAGGGTGCCCACAGCACTGCCCCACTCCAGAGTGCCCATGGCATTCCCCCACTCCAAGGTGCACCAGCACCCCCACCCCAGAGTGCCCACATCACTCCCCCACCCCAGGGTGCCCACAGTATCCCCCCACCCCAGGGTGCCCACAGCATCCCCCACCCCAGATCTGTGGAGGGTAGGGGGACAACCTTGGGCTTCCAGGCATGACGCTTTACCAGCTGAGCCATCTCTGCAGCCTGCCTTCCTTCCCCTTCTCCCCTTTTTCCTTCTCCTCCTTCCCTCCCTCCCCCTTTCCTTTCTCCATGTTCCTCCCCTTTATTCGCTCCTTTCCTTCTTTCACTAAAACTAGAGTCTCACCAGGGCTGAGAGTTTGCTCAGCAGTTATGAGCACTGACTGCTTTAGCAGAGGACCCAGGTTCGATCCCCAGCACCCACATGACAGCTCACAACCTTCTGTGATTCCAGTTCTGGGGGATCCTACACCTTCTCCCGACCTCCAAAGACACTGCATGAATGTGGTGTACAGACATCCAGGCAATGTGTGCACAGGCAAAACACCCTATGCATAAGTAAATCTAAAATAAAATAAAAAAGAATTTCATGTAGTTGGTCTCTAACTGGCTGTGTAGCCGAGGCTGATCTGAACTTCTGCCTCCTATTCCCAAATGCTAACACTACAGGCTCAGGCCTCCATGCCCAGCCCAGGAATCAAAGTGGTGACCTCTTCACTCACACACAGGATATTCCAGTTTGTTAGGGGCAGGGGGAACTGAAATGAGATTTCCAAAAAGGGGTCAGGAAATTCTTGCCCAGGTGAGGTCCTAATAGGGACATGCCAACAGAGGGAGGCGAATTCCTGGTTTGCTGCCAGCTCAGGAGATGTCACTGGGTAGCTGCTGCCTTCTGGATGTTCCTTGATGGAAGCTGCCCCTCTGATCTCCTCTAGGGGGAGCTGCTCCTGCTCCCCAACCCCCCTGCCCGTTTGAGAAACCCCCAGCCCTGCCTGAGCAAGCTTTGTGCCTGGCCCAGGCATGGCTGGGACATCCTGTGTGACTTCAGGGACTCCTGAGGGGCAGGATGGGCTGGCTGGAGACAAAACCAGTTTAACAGTGCGTTGAACCTGCCTCTGGCCAGGGTCCCAGTCTGCCTCTTCCCTGGGGAAGGGAGACAGCTGGGGCCTAGCAAGGCAGAGACCTGGGCAGAGCCCTCCCCTCCTGTCAAGTCCAACCCCGAGTGACAGATGCCAAGTCACTGTTTGCCCGCTGTCCGGGGTAAACATTCTTCAGGAGACAATAAAGTCCTGGGGGCAGAAGGCAGGCTGCAGGATGCCTTTAACCCTTGGTGGTCCAGTCTGACATGGTGGCACACACCTTTAATTCCAGCACTCAGGAGGCAGAGGCAGGAGGATCTTGAGTTCGAGACCAGCTTGGTCTATGGAGTAAGTTCCAGGACAGCCAAGGCTACATAGAGAACTCCTGTCTCTGTGTAACAAAAACCAAAACAAAACAAAACCCCCCAAACCCCTGGTGTTCCGGGTGGTGTTGGTGCCCTGGCCCTTCTCCTAGAAGACTGGCCTCAGAAGCTAAGGTCTGTGGGGCTAGGTACTGACCCATCTGAAAAAGGAAGGTGGGGAGACTCCTGTGCCTGGGAAGGGATGGAGTGAGCTCAGCTCCTGGTCCTGGCATCCAAAGCTGTGTTACTGTGAGCTAATTGCTCAGGCATGCCGGACCTCTGATCCACCATGTGCAGAGCAGAGAAATGACCCTGGCTTCATGGTTTTGTTGAGGATGCCGATGACAAAGGGCAGTAGGAGTGGCTGGCGCACAGTAGGGATGCCTGATTTGGGCAAATAAATCAGGGAAGTGTGATACACTGGGCTGCTCAGGAGAATGAGCAGGCTGGCTGGGATCTCCACATGCAGGCACATGCATGACCAGCTTCCCACACTCAGGTGGCTCTCCTGCCCACGTTAGGGACTCACAACTCCATGAATACATCTTGGAAAGACTTTGGGGGACAGAGACTGCAAACCCTCCATCCTTACAAAGCTACTGTCCCATTAACATACTGAATCGCCCACCGTCTCCCATAGTCCACCATGTGGTTCAGTTTCCTTAGGTGGTTGAGAAAATATAACAGCTCTGGGCCTCATGCAGGAGAGCCAGACCCCTGGCACACCTGGGCACAGCTGGAGGCAAAGCCCTGCCCTTCGACAGAGTAAGTGCAGAGGCTGCCTTCCTTACCTGGGGTCTGTGTATAGAGACGCTCTTCAGCCTGGCCCAGGGTGAGGAGGGTACAGTGGCTGGCTAGATTAGCTACTTTGGCCTGGAGAACATTCTGCCTCTTCTATGATGTCTACCAAACAGCTACCATTTTTCTCTTAAGCTCAGCGCCATGACACCTCCCTGGGCAAGCTTTCCTTGTAGTCTCCACCCCAAACACCTGTGACCACAGTCACCCTTGACTGCTGCTGGCCTCTCGGCTGGGCTGTCCATAGCCAGACACTGGAGACTTGGCAGTCATCTTGTATCTTTATTAACCATTCCTAGGGCACTCCTGGCTCCCCAACACAGGTTGCAGACATCTCTTAGTACTGTGCCAGTCATGGTACAGGATGGGTTGCAGGAGCAGAAAACAGTGACATCACCATCCTGTGAATTGCCTTGGTTGAATCCCACAGTCCAAGCCTGGGGGTGGGGGTTCTCTACTTGGGAGCAGACCTAGCTCCCTTGACCCTCCAGGGCCTCTTGTCCTTGAGCAGGGACTCAGATAGTTCACACGCATCCCTAGATACTGATCTAGGACTGTCTCTCTGGGACCTTGGATTCTGGGATGCCAGCAGCCCCTGGATTCAGATTGGGCTGAGCCCGGGCCAGGAGGAGAGTGACTGTCTGGGACAGGCGGTAGGCCTCTGGCCTCTGCGGCTCTCAGACGGGATGTACGAACTGGTAGACGAGCCGCTGAGAGATGTCAGGTTTGCGGATGATCCCCTTCTTGTAATACTGGCGGATGGAGCGACTTAGCTTATCGTAGTTCATGGCAGGCCGGTTCTTGCGCACACCCCACAGCCGGGCCACCTGGGCAGAGTCCTCAATTTTGAAGATCCCTGGGGGAAAGGAGGGTGGGAGGAGAGGAGGAGGGGCATGTGGAGGGCGTGGGAAGAAGAGAGATGAGATCAATGAGTCACTTTTGGAGAAAGGATAAGAACCAGATGCTGGGGCCCTCTTCAGCCCTGGCCCCAGGGACAGGCTGTGCAACTTAGCAAACATTTTCCTTCCTCCCTTCCTTCCTTTCCTTCCTTCCTTCCTTCCTTCCTTCCTTCCTTCCTTCCTTTCTTCCTTCCTTCCTTTCCTTCTTTTTGAGACAGGGTCTCTCTGCATACCTTGCCTGCCCTTGAGTACTGGGATTAAAGACAAAAAAAAAACCTATCTTCCAATAATTTTTATCTTTATTACTGGCTGAAATTCTAACTTATGCATAATATCAGATCAAATGCAGGTTGCATATCCCTAATATGAAATTTGGGGTCAGAACCGTACCAGAGTTTGGAGTTTTAGGGTTTTGGAATATTTGACAGGCTTTCCTGGCCAGAAATCCACTCTGAAGAGTTTGCATTTGGGGAGCATTTAGGAATTTTGTATTAAAGGTCAGGCAGCACAGATAGATCATTAAAGTGAAATTCACTTGTTTTTAAACATTTCGATTCTGGACCTAGAACATTTAGTATTATATATAGGGCTCACATTGTGTTTCTGATAGACACCATGTGTCTCTAGGTTGAAGCTATGATTTTTCTCGCTATTATTTTTTCACATTCATCTATTTATTGTTCATATTGTATGAACGTGTGCCATGTGCCCCAGCGTGCCTGTGTGTGGCAGTCAGAAGACAATGGGCAGGAATCGTTCCCCTTTCCATCCTGTAGGGACTGAACTCAGGTCTTCAGGCGTGGTGCCTGCCTTCACTGAGCTGTCTCACCGGCCCCCAAACATGATCCTTTATAAAGATTTATTTTATTACTGCATGTGGTAAGTGTTTTGCTTGTGCGTCTGTAAGTTTGTGCCTGGTGCCTGCAGAGGTTGGGGGCGGGGCATCAGACCATAGGTGCCGAAGTAAGAAAGTTGAGAGCAGTCACATGGTTCTGGGAATTGAACCTGGGTCTTCTGAAATACCAAAATATATTCTTGGGCTAGAAAGATGACTCAGTGGTTAAGAGCACTGACTGCGCTTCCAGAGGACCTGAATTCAATTCCCAGCAACCACATAGTAGCTCACAACCATCTGTAATGAGATCTGGTGCCCTCTTCTGGCATGCAGGCATACATGGAGGCAGAATGTTGTATACATTATATATATATATATATATATATATATATATATATATTCTTAACAATTGAGGCGACTCTCCAGTCCTGTTTTTTTTTTTTGTTTTTTGTTTTTTTTTTTTGAAACAAGATCTCTCTGTTTAGACTGAAGTGGGCATAAAATTCACCACCAACCTCTGCCTTCCCAGTGCTGGCCTTTAAGGCCTGTGCCACCATGCCCTACTAAAGCCGTGTTTTCCCATTCTTGGCAAATACTCTCAAGTTTGTACTGTTTCAGGTGCTGTGAGGTGCTGGAAGAAATCTCAGTGCCAGTGTCAGTCTGGTGGAGAGGCTGATGAGGACATAAACAACACCCTAAACCTTGAAATCTTTGGAGTTGCAGGGGTACAAATCTCTGAGTGGCTCATTTGGCACAGGGTGAAGGCGGAGTCAGTCTAGGCCACACCTCTCCCAGCTGGAGCCACGCCCAAAGACCACCTCAATCGCTGCTCCGGCCCATGCTCTCCATCCCTTCCCTGCCAGAACCCTGTGCCCACCTCTGCCTAGCAGAAGCCCCACCCCAGCCCTGCCCATGCTCCCAGCGAGAGTTCCACTCCATAGAAACCCCGCCTTTCCTGCCCTCCCCACCCTGCCCTCCTATAGAAGCCACCCTGACCCAGCCCCACTCCCTCTCCCCTCTCTCAGTAGTCTGAGCCCCGCCCCCACAGACACGGAGCTCCGCCCTATATAAGCCCCGCCCCTCGCATTCTTACACCTCCCACTGTAGACCTGTCCCTCTGCCACAAGTCACGCCCCCTTCTAAGCCCTCCCCGCCCCGGTGACAGTGTGTGTGTGTGTGTGTGTGTGTGTGTGTGTGTGTGTGTGTGAGAGAGAGAGAGAGAGAGAGAGAGAGAGAGAGAGAGAGAGAGAGAGACGTGGGGGGGGGCGGGTATTGTACCTTTCTCCTTGTTGAGCCAGCGGATGAAGCGGCCATAGCTGTGGGGCTTGAGCAGCAGCTCTTTGAGGAACTGCCACAGGTGGATGGGTTGCCCAGAGCACGACGAATCCACCTCGCCATCTGTCCATCCCTCCTCGCTGGCGGAGGCTGGAAGCCAGGGCGGTAGGGTGAGTGGCATGGCCACCACCCGCTTCCCCGGGCAGCCTCCCTCAGCCCCACCAGGCCTTCCTGCGCCTGCCCGGCTCACCGCAGTAGTGAAGGGCCCCGGGCGAGGTCCTCTCCTTCATCCAGGCCGCTGTGGGACAAGTAGGGGAGGTTGGATACCCAGCTGAGGTCCCCCGTGGCTGGGGTCCTACAGCTCCCTGCCTCCCGCCTATCTAGGGTAACTAGGTGCTAACATGGGAATGGAGATGTCGGAGCTGAGACAGCATTGCGTCGGTGTTCAGGGGCTCCCCTTTCTCCTCACCATGAAACAGGACAGGGACATCCTTTGGAGCTGTGGCCAGGCAGCAGTGCTGAGGGCTGGCCCTTAGCGTTTGCACCAGACTTTTCCCTCTAGCTGCCCACTCGACCACCGACCTCTGCCCACTGCAGATGCCCACTGACCATCAGCCAGGAACAAAGCTCTTCTGCTCAAGTCACATCTACGGGCCAGGCGCCCAGGCTGGAGCCGGCACTGACCATTCACAGAGTCACCTGAGTGGGTCCTGTTCCCCAGTCATCCCAGCCCTCTAAGGGAAGGGGCCTTGACCCGATGAGCAAACGCAGAATCCTCCAAAATGCCCAAGAGGAAAAAAGAGCAGGCAACAATGTTGTGTAAGTGTGTAAACACAGGTGCCATCGCTCGTGTGGACGTCAGAGGACAATCTGGGGGAGCCCATTCTCTCCTAACATGCAGGTCCCAGGGATCGAACTCAAGTTGTCAGGCTTGGAGGCAAGCACCTTTATCCACTGAGCCACCCTGACAGTCACTACCTCTTTAATACAAGATAAAGCTAACCTTAAAAAGGGTTTTCCCTTTAAAAGGAAAAGCAACAGCTGGGCATGGGATGTGTGCCTGTAATCTCAGCACTTGGGAGGCAAAAAGATGGACGCAAGTTCCAGGCCAGCCTGGAGCCAGGAGGGACCTGGCCTGTGCAGCTTCACGTCTTACCTGACTTCCAGATGTCCAGGTGGGCATGCAGCACGTCCCCACCCAAGGGCGCACGCTGACGGAATTGTTCCTCCGACATGGCACACAGTTCCTTGCCGCCCAGCTCCTGGAAGGCCTTGCCTGCTGGAGGCAGCCGGTACTGGTGCTCTGTCCACAGCAGCCACTTCTGCACATTACCAGGGCTCCAGTCCCCAGGGTCTGGGCAAGAGACAGGATGGAACACCCATGGGGCTTTGCTGTGCAGGACTGTATGCTCCTAAGGGTGGGGACATTCAGAGCCTCGAGGAGCCCCATGGCGGCAGACACTCCACAAAAAAGGAAGTGAGAAGGAAGAGCCACCACGGTCCTAACACAAGCTTGCTGCCTCTGCAACCCCATCACATCCAGGTGTCTGTCCAGCCCCTCATGGGGCCTCTTGGGAAACCCTAGCTCTGAAGGGGACAGTGGTATTCAACCGCTGACAGCCAGATACATCTTGCCTTTTCACAATCTTCTCAATGAGCAAACCCACCCAGGAACCCTCCATCCTAGACTTCTAGAGGCAAGGAAACTGGGGCGCGTGAGGAGAGGGGTGCATGCGGGGAGGAGTGCGTACCTTGTCTAATGCTTTGCAAACGGTTTGGGTTCACAGCAGCTGCCCCAAATGGCTATAGATCAGCTAAAGGTGGGGGAAAAGATTCACCAGCTATGTGTGTCCCTGGGGAAATGGTTCTCGGGGCACATAGCTGGAACCAGACTGGGTCACAGTGGCAGTGAGGCCTCCAGGAGAACACTGCTTCGAGCCAGTGTCCCAGCTGAGTGACCCGCAAGCTAGGCTGCTCCCACTTCAAAAGGCCGTTTTCTTTCTTGAGGTCAATGCAATTTGTTTCTGTCCCCATTGTTCTGAGCACACAGCCCTCCCAAGCGGGGATGGGGAAGCGGTACCGTGGGAGAGCCTCCTGGGGTAGGGCTCTCTGGAGTGTGCGAAAGTGGAGACAAGGAGATAGATGTGGGCAGGAGCTGCCTGGAATGGGGACACCACTTGGGATCATCTAGCAGATTGGGGGTGGTGGAGCAGGAGCTGAGGGTGAGGGGCAAGAGAAGCCCCTACTTCCCAAGGGAAAACTAAAGGATGGAGATCAGAACTTCCTGCCCTTCAACCATCCAACCTGCAGCACTAGCTCCATGACACACCCCAGACCAGGCACACACACACACATACAGTCTATTCCTTGGTACCCCCTCCTCCTCACAGCCCCCATCAGTTGACTAGGACCACATTCGGCTGTTTAATTATGCTCCACCAGGCCAGCTCCACACACAGAGGGACCTCTACATCCCTCGACTGCTCAGAACCCCGGTCCCGGTATGAATGGCAAGTCAGTCGGTGGCTGTTTATTGAGTACCTCTCATGTCCAGTGCTGTCTAGGGACAGGGACATTCAAATCCTTTAGTGGGATACAGACAGCAAGTGGGGCCAGAACACAGAACAGACATGCCCTCAGACCTCCAAGTGGCAATCATATCACAAGAGCAAGAAAATGGTGGGGTATGGGAGACAATCTCAGCAGAGGATCAGCAGCCTCCTGGGGATGCTGCCAGTTAAACCTGCAGGCGGCCAGGGAGGGGCTCAGGAGGTTAATCCGTGAGAAAAGCATTCTAGGTTGAAGGACCAGCAGGTGCAAAGGTCCTGGGGTGAGCGTTGTGGAAAAGAAGGGCGACCAAGTGGGTGAAACAGAAAAGGCGGGCGCTAGATGGAACAGCATGTGAATGCTCTTTAGCCACTAAGTGGGGGCAGTGTGGGTGGGCACGGCCCTGGCTCCAGCTGCTGTGTGTCCTGGGCTGCCCAGGGTGATCAGAGTCACCGGTGGAGGTGGCAGGGAGGGTCTCACCTGCTGTGATGTTGAGTAGCTTGCACGCCGTCTCGATGTCCTTCAGGACCTCGCCTACCACCATGGACTGCACCTGCTCTAGTGAGTGTTCATCCAGGCTGCTCCCAGAGGCCTGGCTGTCAATGACCGGGCACTGCTCAGGCTCCTCCAGCGGTTCCTCCCTGGCGCTGGCCGCGGGGACCTTGGCTACCCAGCTGCCATCCTCGGGGTACATGTTGAAGTAGGAGAGGTAGAAGGCAGACAGGCCCTGCTCAGGGGTGGTGGGTGGGCTGGGGCTCCATTCCCGCTTCTCAGGGACCACTGATTCCACCGCCGCCTTCTCCACACCTGTCCGCAGTGCCACATCTGGGGACAGCAGCAGGCAACCAGGGGACACAACGCTCAGGCCCGGACTGGCACTGCCCATGCTGCCGCTGAGTCTTGTGGCTGTGTCTGTAGAAGTCAGAGAAGAGAGGTGGGTCTCATGGCTGCCCTGGCTCTGTGGGAGTCACTAAGCTGGTTATAAGACTCAGGGCTCAGCAGGCAGTGGGCTGGGCCTGGGAGAGGCCTGGGGGCTTCTGGGTCACTGGGCAGTGAGTACAGGGCTGGCTGGAAGACAATAAGGTGGATGTGTGGGCAAGATGGGACATGGGCAGGTGGAGGGGCAGTTTTTCTTAAGGTCTGGTATAACACAGGCTGGCCTGGACCGTCTGGTCCTCCGGCCTCCTGGAACTCCTAAGTGCTGGAAGTGCAGCTGTGCTGGGGAGGCCCAGGGTACCCGGCTCCGTCTCTGCCACTCTGCAGGGCCTACCGTGCAGCTGGCTTTTGCCACTGCGGGGGCAAAGGAAAAGGCCCAGACTGGAAAAATCCTTGGGTTCCTTCAAGGACCACAGCTGACCTGTCTGAAAATGCCCTATAACTCAGGAAACAGATTTCTATGAGCTGAGATGAATTTCAGCTCCCTCTCCCCAACCCCCTTTCTTGGTTCCAACCCCCTTGCTCGGTGCCCACCCCCTTGTTCAGTGCCCACCCCCTTGCTCAGTGCCCACCCCCTTGCTCGGTGTCTACCCCTTGCTCGGTACCCACCCCTTGCTCAGTGCCCAGCCTTTCCCACTTTGCAGCAGAGTCCTGCAGGCTCCTGCAGGGAGAGAAAACCAACAAAGGAGGAGAGGGTGTTACCTCTGGTTCCAACTCTTCCTTTCAAAGAATCCTTTAAGTGACAAGGAAGAAAAGGTTTGGGTGGGTGGGGTGGGCAGGGGCGGGGGGGCTGGAGTTTCGGGGGACAGAGGGCAGGCTTGGATTAATTTCAAGTCCTTCTGTGCAAACATGTGTGTGTGCCATGGGCCCTTGGTGTTTACCAAGGCAATGTCCACAGCCTGCTCTCCCTCTGAGTCCCCACCTTGGCCTGTGTCCACACCTATATCCCAGGTGGTGGCCCCACCCCAGGAGAGCCTTCTCCGGTCTCCATCCTTCCTCTTTCACCCCTCAGTGGCCTCCCGCCCCATCCACAGCCCAGCAGCCCCACGTCTGCCACGTTAGGACAGTCCCTGCCAGCTCCCTGGGCCCTGTGCCCAGCTGCAAGCTTTTCCAAGAGACAGGAGAACTCGATGCTCCATGTCCCTGTTTGCCTGGCCTCAGCCACAGGTGTAGGTGGGGGAGACAGGTGCTGGGGTCCAGGCACTGCGACAAGCGGGGCCCGTGCTGACCCAGGTGCTATGTAACGCCACGTTCTTACCTCGTCTGTTGAGTAGGCTTCATAGCCCTGGCACCCACACGCTCCCCAGGGGGAGGCAGTCTAAACTTTCTTCTTATCCTATTTTACAGGGGGAGTCACTGCAAAGGAGGCCTTCTGGACCCTTCCCCACCAGAGACTCCAGCCTCCCCCTCTCTCCGCTTCCCAATGCCCAGGGCTCTCCTGACTGAACAATGAACTATGCCACAGAGGAAAGGGTCCCTAAGGTCTGGGGCCTGGTGGTTTGGCTAAATGGCTGGCTGCACCTTTGACCCCTCATGCCTGCAGCTGGGCTGAGGCAGGAGCAAAGGGTGTCACAGAGGATGCTGTCATGCGAGGGTGCCCACACACCCTGTGCTGAAGAGTTTTGTTAACTTGACACAAGCTAAAATCATCTGAGAGGAGGGAGCCTCAGTTGAGAAAATGCCTTTGTAAGATCAGGCTATAGGCAAGCTTGTAGGTCATTTTCTTAATTAGTGTTGATGGGGGAGGGCCCAGCCCATGGTGAGCGGTACCATCCCTGGGCTGGTGGTCCTGGATTCTATAAGAAAGAAAGTTGAGGGGGCTGGAGAGATGGCTCAGAGGTTAAGAGCATTGCCTGCTCTTCCAAAGGTCCTGAGTTCAATTCCCAGCAACCACATGGTGGCTCACAACCATCTGTAATGGGGTCTGGTGCCCTCTTCTGGCCTGCAGGCATACACACAGACAGAATATTGTATACATAATAAATAGATAAATAAATAAATATTTTAAAAAAAAAGAAAGAAAGTTGAGCAAGCCATAGGAGAAATCCAGTAAGCAACTCCCTCCATGGCCTCTGCATCTTCAGGTTCCTGCGCTGTTTGAGTTCCTGTCCTGACCTCCTTCAAGGGTGAACAGTGATGTGGAAGTGTAAGTCAAATAAACCCTTTCCTCCCCAGGTCGCTTTGGTCATAGTGTCTCATTGCAGCAATAGAAACCCTAGTTAGGACAGCCACCCACAGCCTGGGGACGTGGACTAGGGTCTCCCCTCATAGATGAAGATGGCCATGCTTAGGAGAGTGTACCTGCCCACGTGTGGGCTCTGTTTCTTGGACCACAGTCTCTTTAGGGCGCCCTCTCTGGCCACCTCCTGCTTGGGTCCCTTCATCCTCCAGGTTCTCCCTCTGCTCTTGGCTGCTCATCCCACCCCACTGTCAAGTTCATTCCCTTCGAATACCCTCTTATCAGACTCTTTGCTCGAGCACCTGGCAGGCACAGCTCCGACTGCCGGCCTGGCTCCACGGGCTGGGATGTGGCTCAGCTGGAAAATGCTTGCTTAGCACGTGTGAAGCCTTGGGTTCTATCTCAGCACCGCATAGTTGAAACTCAGAATGGGGGAAGGCGCTGTGTGGCAGCCAGAACCACCAGTGAGCATGCTCTCCTCACATCCAGGCTCTGATAAAGCTGGCATTTCTCACCTCCTTCCTTGCAGTGGGCATAGTCATGGTATTTCCCCCATGTTACTGTCCTCTTTCCCAAGATGCCATTTCTTTCTCATCCCAGCTCCCTAGACCCCCATTCCCATGGAGCCCTTCTGGTATCTCCATTTCTAATGTACTTAGTCCATGACTATATCCTCAAAAAGCCATCTGCCTGTGGACTTATGAGGACTTGGAAGACTGAAGCTCAGGTAGTGGCAGGGAGGGACTCAGACACACGCAGAAGAATCAGGACCTAACCAGGGACCTGCTCTATAGACCTGAGATCCCAAACAAGCCTGAGGTCTGCCAGCGTGTTGAACACAGGCTACTCTCTGTCCCTCTCAATCACCCAGGGCTACAGTCTCCCAAGTGATCGCTCCCATCTCCAAACCTCGAGCTGATCTCAGGGGGTAGAGCCACACGTCTGGATTAAGGCTCAGTGGGTCTGGCTTGCTCTTGCCCCAGAAGCCCTGGCTGCCTCTCCAGACAAAAGAAAGCTTGGTGACAGCTGGTGCAGGCCGAGTCAAGAGGCAGGGCCACATTGGAGGGTTAGCGGGTAGACCTTCATAGCTTGGAATCCATCCTTAAGTACCTCCTGTCCCCCAGGAAGATAAGTAGGGCACAGAGGAACCAGTGATGGAGACCGAGTACCCCATTCCCTTCAGGGACAATTTGCCCCATGTGCCTTCTGTTCACATGGAATACTCCATCCTCAGGGAATGAAGTTGCCCAGGAGACTCTCATGAAATGCCTGGTGGCCGTGTGTCAGGAGCCCCTGTCCTCTATGGCCTGTGGGGTTTCTTCTCCCAGACCCAGCCTCCTAGGTGACGGAGCATGAAAATGCCTTCGGCCACCCCCTGTCCTGAGACCCAGCTTCAGGACCTGGGGAAGTGGCCCTGAGGGATGTCATCACTTGCTGGCGTGACAGAGTCAGCCACTGTCACCCCCTGACTTTGTGAGGTCTGGCCCCAGTTGTTGGCCACTCCCCAAGTCCTCCCAACCTCTGAACCTCTTAAATAGGCTAGAGACAGGAGCGAGACTAGGACCTGACAAAGAGCCCCACAGAGTGGGAGGTCCCTCACGCCTGTACCCCAATACCCACCGGCTTGTCAGCACCATGGAGAGAGCCGGACCAGCCTAAGCTTTAGGGATCTCAGGCTCGCCACTTTCCTGACCTCCCCCCTGCATGATCCAGTCCCCCTCCCCCCCAGCCTGCCACTCCCCTGCCCATCTCTGCCTTTCAAGGCTCTGGCACCCAGCAGCCTTGCCCTTCCTTACAGCCCTTGAGGTGAGGGGAATCAGGCCTCCTCACTGCCTCCCTGCGGTGTTGGGAGTGCTGGCTTGGCCTCCCTCCACCAAACAGACCAGCCACTACCAATGTAGTCTGAGGTTGGTTTGGGCTACATAGGACCTTGTCCTTAAAAAATGAGAAGTGGGGGGAAAAGAAACATAGCTGAGTGTCCCTACCCTAATTGTCTCTGGAATTTGTGTTCACAGGCTCTGAGAGGCTCCCATGTGACAGCAGTTACCCTCAGCCTGTTCCCACTCCTGCCGCCAGCAAGGCCCCAGCCCCCCCCCCCCCACCGTTCCTACTCCTGCTGCCAGCAAGGCCCCAGCCCCAGGAGTTGGGGGGGCGGGGTTGGGGCTTGAAGAGTCTACTGACCATCCTGCTGCTTCCTTTTTGCCTGACTGCCAGAGTTTTCCAGAAACTGCAGTTTCGGTCTTTACTTGGCCTCCTTTTTTGAGTCTTCCAGAGAAGTCCTTTACTCAGGGTGCCCTCGGGCCCACAGGGCTGCGTTTCTTCTCTAGTAGCACAGACCTTCCACATCTGAGCCCAGGGACCCTCAGAGGGCAGAACACAGCGGCTTCTCTCTTCCCCAACTCCTCTCGCAACCAATCAAGACCCAGGATGAACGGTCCAGGGAGGCTGGGACAGGTGAGGAGGTGCGACAGGAAGTGCCCGTAGACTTATGTCCCCTTCTGGTTGGGAGGCCCCTGCTGCCTGAACCCAGCCACTCAGGGTTCCCATCTCAGCCCTGGGGGATAGGGGTGCCTCCAATCTGGAAGAACCCCCAGAGGCCTCATTGTCTTTTTCTTCTGTGCTGGGAGGCCCTTGTCCCATGCCCCCCCACACCCTGCAGAATACTAGTGAGGTGCCTGGGTGGCCAGGAACGATCAGCAGGAAGGGTGGGAAAGGAGTGGCGGGTTCAGGCTTCACACTGGCAGCTGGAGCTCAGAGCGTTAAATGTCAGCAAGGGCCCAGGGCAACGGTGCCAAGGTTTGCTTTGAGAAGAGCGGTTCTACCTGCTGAGCTGCCTGTGGGGGCTCGGGGACGAGGGGAGGGTCCCAGGCCAGAGCTAGGTCCTGCCTCCCGCCCTCCAGCTCTGGCTGTGGAGGCTTTTCTTCTGAGACAGCTGTGCTGTGTGTTAAGGCTGTGGGTTGCCTGGTGTAAAGGGGTTGGAGCACTGGCGGGAGGCATTCCTGGGGATTACCACGGTGGAGCATGCCTGAATGCACACCTGGGAACAGGTGAGGGGAGAGACTGGAGAAGAGGGAGGAGAGGAAGGAAGGATGGGAACAAGGGAAGACTGGCACCCACTAAGTGAAATGGCAGAGACTTGAGGGTGGAGGAGAGGGAGGTCTGGGCTCCTTGCTCTTCCCCACTCTGCCCAAGTCTGGATAGCTGCTAGCCTCATCTATACCTCCTTACCTCCTGGTGGCAGCCACAGCCAGGAATCCCTGCCCATTCTATGTCCCCGCAAGCCTAGGATATAAGCTGGCAAGTCCAGCCAATGTCTAGCCAACTCCTAAGCAGCTTTCAGACTTCCAATCCAGCATATCCTTCACGACATCTCCCTTCTCAGGGAGACTACCTTGTATAACCTTCCTATTCAACAGACAAGGGGCTACAAACACTCCGAGGAAGAGAGATGCCCTGAGATCCTTAACCCATCCTTTCTTATTCTGCATGTGGGGCCTTGGGCTTCCAGCCAGCTAGAGCTGACCCTTTCTGGGTTCAGCACAGGCCACATCAAGCCAGCCAGCTTAGCCTCCTATTCTGGTTCCCTGCAGGCCCTGCTCTTAGCAGCCACTGGACATCCAATGGGTCATCCTTTTTTGCCTTGGGTCTGGATGGCAGGGGGGCCACACCTGACTCACAGGGTCCTGAGCATCTGTGACAGGTAAAACTTGCAGAACACAATATTCAGCGCTCTGGGCACCCACCACACCTGGCATGGGAGAGATGCTGGACCACTTACAGCCAGGCTCCTAGACCCAGTGAGACCATCCCTGCCCTTCCTCGGCCTCCCAGTGCCCGTGTGCTGGGATGGGGTACTCTTCCACGTGGCATCAGACGCTCAGCTTGCTGGTACCATTGGCACGCGCGGTGGGCAGCACCTGCTTGCTCTGCCCTCTTCCTGGGCTGGGGGAAGTTGCAGGGCTGTTTACTTTGTTACTTCAGGGAGCAGCTGGTATGGGGCCCTGCAGCTTTATTGGGGGTTGTCTTGAAGCTGTTTGCTTGGGGAGGTGGGGGCAGGAAATGAGCGGAATCTCCGTCTTGGCCAGGGGGATGGGGTCAGCCATGGAGGCCTGTGACTGGATTGGGGCTGTTGGACACTGCTGGGAGTGGAGGCACGAGGTCTGGGGCCCACATAGCGGACCCATGCATGCACACACACTTACACACTCCCTGCCCTGACAAAGGCACACCTCGGTCAGTCTCAGGGGTCTCACATACACACACACCTCAGTCAACCTCGGGGTCACACACACATAGACACACCTCGGCCAGTCTCAGGGGTCACACACACCTCAGTCAGCCTCGGGGTCACACACACCTTGGCCAGTCTCAGGGTTCTCTCTCTCTCTCTCTCTCTCTCTCTCTCTCTCTCTCTCTATCTCACACACACACACACACACACACCCCTCGGCCAGCCTCAGAGGTCTCTTTCTCTCTCTCTCTCTCTCTCTCACACACACACACACACACACACACACACACACACACACACACACACATACACACACACCCCTCGGCCAGCCTCAGAGGCACCTCTGGGGCTCAGGCCCTCAACCCTGTCATTCTTACTACGCTCACCCTCCTCTCCTCACTATAGGAGTCTGACAGTTTAGAAATGAGTGCCTTGGAGCTGGCGAGATGGCTCAGCAGGTAAAGACAGTTGTGACCAAGCCTGGCACAAATGATAAAAGCAAGAATGGACTCCAAGCTGGGCATGGCGGTCCTCAGGAGGCAAGGCAGGTGTAGCTCTAAAGGACTCAGGAAACAGGCTGTCCTCTAACCCCACATCAACACCCCTACCCCTGTACACACGTACTCCCCAAATAAATGCAATTTATAAGAACCTAAACCAGCAGAAATGAGTGCCTTCAGGGTAAGGTTTAATGTGAACTGAAGAACAGCCTGTACTACTCCGGGGCTACAGAAACCAACTCAAATCCCAGCCAGTATGGTGGCGCAGGCCTTTAATCCCAGCAGTCCAAGAGGCAGGTGGATCTGTGAGCTGGAGGCCAGCTGACCCACATAGTGAGTAAAGCCAGTCTCAGAATAAACACCCCCAAAAAACTAAAGATTGAGCACCTCAGGACCCCCACCCCCACATTGTTCTTTTCCTTGTACGATCCCTCTGCTTTCTGCGTACCTAGGTGGTGACCCCAGACTGCCAGCCTGTGCCACCATGCTCACTCAGTTTCCTGGGCTCCAGCTCATGCCTTGAGCCCCCAGGTCCAGTGGGCCCCTGTCTGTCCACTGTGGCCAGGAAATTACCACTCTTTCTCTCTGGCAGAGCAACTAGGGTGGCGGTGACCGGACAGCTGCCTGAGTCGGGGCACAGTTGGCTAGACCCAGGGGTGCCATATACCCACATCACCATGTTCTCCTCAAACTGCACAGAATGGGCTCTGTGCTGGGCCCACAGATGTGAGAACCCCGGAAAAAGTGGGTGCCCCCTAAGCTCTGGTGTGACCAGCAAGGCAAATGGCAGCATATGGAAGGGACAGGATTGTTTGTAAAGTGTTCCTAGTGTCTAGAATATGCGCCCCAAACTTGCAAAGTATTCTTCCAGTTCGTGGCAGCCACCAGCCTCCCCCCAACTGGCAGGAAGCCCTAAGGAAGGCACACTGCCTCCTGCCACACTCACCCGTTAGCTGCCTGGTGTCCACTGAGTTGTCCTCTGTAGCACAAACTTCAGGAACCAGGAGGAGGCAGTGGGCAGTTCCAACCGCTGCTGCGTCTCAGTCAGACATCTGTGGGGCCAGTGGGGCTGTGGCAGAGGTGACCCTCCAGTGGGCCACCAGGGCCTATCCACCCTCAAGGGGCAGTCTGAGGTCTCAGGCCTGAGGGTCTACAGGCAGGCCCCTGTTGGAGGCTCAGGGTCACCTGCTGGCACCATGACGAGGCCTAAGCTGGGGTGTTGACGGGGGCGGGGGGCGCAGCAGCAGCCAGGAGTGGGAGTGGGAGGTGGAATGGACAGCAGTCGGAGTGCAGGAATGCACTGGAAGGAAGTCAGAAGTAAGACACGGAGTTGGCCCGCCAGGTTTCCCATTATAAGTAATCCTTCCTTATTTACCTGAACAAATACGCTCCCTGCCTACCTCAGACTGCAGGCAGGCTCCTGGTTAACCCTTGAGGGCCTTGCCTCCTGAGGGAGAGAGGACTCAGGCCCTCGCCCACTCCTTTAAATGACCGTTACCAGCAAGCTCGCTTTACAAACACAAGGCACAAAGGATACACCCAGTGGTACCAGGATCAGGACTCGGTGATCATCCAAGGACGGAGACAAGTTAGTAAGAGGGGTGGCATCTCAGTACCACTCACTCTTGTGGAGATCACCATAACTGGCCAGGGCTGTCAGGAGGGCTCCCTGGAGGTGGTGCTGCTTGCCTCCCCAGCCCTGGGAGGGTTTAGCTATGCTCCCTGTTGCCCCGTCGGCCACCCAGTGATGTGAAGGACCTGGGAGTCAGCCAGCAGCAGAGTTCTCTCTACAGCCCCTGAAGCCGCACAGAGTGGGAGGTTACAGTCCAGGCCCCCACTGGCCTGGGTTCCTTCACATGCTCAAGAAGCCAGACACTGGGCACTCAGCTTCTTCTTCATGCCACAGGGGGCAGAGCTGAATCATCTTAGAAGGCATCTGTCCTCATGTCAGCAGAAGGACAGGGTCTCGCTCTGTAGACCAGGCTGGCCTTGAACTCGGAGGTCCATCTGCCTCTGCCTCTAAGTGCTGGGATTAAAGACAGGTGCCACCATACCTAGATATTATTACATTTTTAAATTAAATATTTTAGTTTAGTGTATTGTGTGCACATATGTATGTGCTTGTGCACATGTGTGTATGTGCTGTGCCTGCCTGGGTGTCTGCATGTGCACCATGTGCATGCAATGCCAGTGTGGGGTCAGAATTGGGCGCCGGGCTTCCTGGAACCGAAGTTACAGGCAGTTGTAAGCTACCTTGTGGATGCTGGGAACTAAGCCTTGGGCAAGGGCAGCAAGTGTCTTAACCACTGAACCATCCCTCCAGGCCCAGTAGTGTCCACTGCTGTTTTGTGACTCGTCGTGTGGCCTCCCTCAGCCTGGCTTCCTTCAGGGACAGCTTCTCACTTAGACATGGCTGGTGATTTCTAGCTGGGTACAGCCACCTGGAGTGATAGAGTCTGGTCTCCCTTGCAGCTAGCTGTGACCATGATGCCGGATGGAAGGGAAGGCCAGCTGGGTCCCATCCTTAACCCCAGGGCTGCCTGGGGACTCTTTGGCTTGATCCACCGGTGTGATGTCAGGGAACCTACCTTGGCTTTGATCCAAGAAATACATGCTGGAGGGTAGGGATGTGGGGGGCAGGGATGTGGCTCAGCTGTTGCTTCATCAGTGTGAATGGGCACTCAGGAGACAGAGGAGGAGTTCTAGGTCAACCTTGGGTACATAGCCAGTTGGAGGCCAGCCTGGGCTACATGAAACCCTGTCTCAAAAGACATGGTTCTGCAGGTCACCAGGAAACAGAATTTGATGATCACCAACATGACCCAGAACTCTCAGGGCTTCTGTGAGGGGAGCTCATCTGGAGTGCCTCCTCCAGGGAGGTGCTAGGCCCACCTCACAGGAACACCTAAAACGTCATGTCTAGGGTCACAGCTATGAGGCAGATCCAAACTCACAACCCAGTGTCCTGACCGACCCTCCTCAGGATCCAGTCTCAGGTCCCTTGCACGCACTCTTGAACACGTCAGGCCTCCCGACTCCTGCTCTGCTCCCCAAGGCCGGCCACTCTTCAACCTCCTTGGCCACTGCAGCCGATGAACCCAGACCTCAGGCGGCTGCTGAGAGCCATGCCTTCCCTGTTCTACCCCTCCACATCTGGGTCCCTCGCTGTCCCTGTGTGCATCTGTCTTGGTTTTCTTGAGATGGGATCTCACTGTGCAGCTGGTTGGCCAGGAACTCTGTAGACCAGGCTGGCCTTGAACTCCCAGAGATTTGCTTGCTTCTGCTTCCTGAGCGCTGAGCCTAAAAGGCAAGCAGCAGCCTGCCCAGCATACTTTCATTTTTGTTTGCTGGCCTCAGATTGCTCAGGCTAGCCCTATACTTGTAGGAGTGGCTAAGACTGAACCTTCTCCAGTGCGGGGATCGCAGGGGTGTGCCACCTGCCTGGCTTCCCTTCACCTAAGATTTTATTGTTACACTTTTTGTTTTTGGACAAGATTTCTCTGTGTAGCCCTGGCTCTTCTAGAACTCTCTTAGTAGACCAGGTTGACCTGAACTCAGAGATCCATCTGCTTCTGATTCCTGAGTGCTGGGACTACAGGTGTGTGCTACCACACCTCACTTCTTCCTCGACTTTACTGCTTGGAAGACTCCTCATCACCCTCTCTGAGGCTGTGCCCTCAGCCCCCCAGCCCACAGTCTTTAGTCTTTAATTATCTCTTGGTTTTTCTTTCTTTTTACGCTTCTGTGTGCGTTTTCATGAGACATAGGTTCCTGTTGTAGCCCAGGCTGGCCTTGATCTCGGCAATCCCCCTACCTGTATTCTCAGCATGCCCACCTCTGGCCTACTCCCTTAGGGCACCATCAAACCCAGGATGATAAGGTCCGGGGCAGCTGACTGGTGTACCCTCCCCACCTTGACCCTCTAACCACCCGTCAGTCCAGTGGGGAGCGCTTGAGCTGGATGGGACTTGAGGTCCAGGGCAGGGTGCCAGTGACATTGTGCTAAATGGTGGGATGGGGGTGAGTCCCAGGTGTTCTGTGAGTGAGGGCGAGACTCACCCTGCCTGAACTTAAAGGCTGTGCACACATCTTGGGAAGGACTGTCTGTCTGTCCGTCTATCAGCGAACAGCTGTCTTCCTGGAATGCTCTCTGTCTTATCTCCTAGAACTCCCGTCCTCTCTGTTTGGCTTTCTGAGGAACTTCAGTCTGTGATAACAGTGAAGTCTGGGTCCATTCCAACACCAGAGGGATGGGATTGCCACGTCCCGCAGTCCCAGGCTCTGGCTTCAAGAAGGCAGAACTACTGGAGGCATGCAGCCTCATCTTTAAAGTGAGGAGCCCGATTGTCTCACCTTGATGGGACCACGAGGGAAAGACGGGATGATCAGGAAGCCTCCTTCATGAGACTCCAGGACTTATCCAGTGGATGTGGTAGAGACAGATATCCTGAGCCCAGAGAGGCTGGGGAACAGGCCTAAGACCACACAGTAAGCTTGAAGTCTGAACCCAGAACCCAATTTGTGCTCCCACGAGTGCTGACTCAGGCAACTGATGCCAACAAGTCTGTGCCCTGGGGGTCACCCCCCATGTGGCTCCTTCACAGGTGCCAGGCAGAGGCTTACTGGCTTGCTCAGGGTCGGGGCTGAGATGTGGCAGGATACGAGGCCTAGGCTGTGCCTGGGTGGGTAGGGGGCGTAGGGACCAGGAATGGTCCAGGAAGTGACCGTTTTCACACTCAGGACATGTCACACTGTATCCCAGGCATACCTGGCTCCTTGCTTATTCCAGATTAGCATGTGTTCCTCTGCGCTTGACCTAGCAGCCAAAGTCCCTCTGCATCTGCCTCAGAGGGCACAGACAACCCCAGCATTCAGTCTCAGGGTAGCCACCTCTGGGTCTCTTGGTTCTGTGAACAGTTAGAAAACGTGACAGTTCTGGTCCTTGTCCTGTCTGGGATCCACTCCCCAGGCCCAGGGTCTTCCCAGCATGTACTCCCCTGCCTGGAGACCTGGAGACGCTCCACGAGGAGAGAGTCATTGTTCCCTGCATCCAGACCTGGCTGCCCACCCCAGGTCCACCCTGCAGCTTCTCCCACTTCATCCAATGCCCTTGCCTGCTCACACCCAAGATGGCATCTGAAGAGGTACCCCTCAGGGGTCCAGGCAAGTCTGCAGTCAGAGATGAGCTCTAAGGCAAGGGAAGCTTTGGGCTTGGGAGCAGGGACAGACACACAGACAGACAGCATCCACAGCTGCCCCTGGCCCGGTCTTGGTTCTCATGAATCTCTTTACTCCACAGGGCACTGAGCTTCCTCGGGCATTGCCTCCAGCTAGGTCTGGGTACCCACAGCAGAAGAGTATAATGGCTAAGAGGGGATGTTTGTGCCTGCAGGTGCGGTAGACAAGTCAGGGAAGGGATGCATGGTGGGTAGCCGGTGAGGAGGTGGGAACTGCTGAGTCCCCTTGAGGTTGGCCATCTGAAGGAATGGTTACCTTTTGCAGGGGACTTCGCGGGGCCACAGTGTGCAGCCTTGAGGCCCAGGCCACTGCTGTCCCTGGTTGTCCCGGCTAAGCCTGTCACTGAGCACACTGGCTGTGAGCCAGCTGCTGCACCGTGGCTCCCAAGCCTGGAGACAAGCACCCTCAGTGGTCTCAATGGTTCCTTTTCATCTCAGTGCGGAAACTGAGGCACAGAACTTGTGGTGAGAGGTGGGGAGCCAGGCGTGGAACAGGGCCAACGCCCAGCCACCACCAGGGCCTCCCTGCTTGGGGTGTGGCGTCCGTTTGCTCCTCCTTCCCTGCCCCAGCACCAGGTGGACCCCAGGCCTCACAGGGGGTGCAGGTGGTGGCCTGCGTCATGTTCTCACCCGGGGAGCTGGCTGCTGCCTTTCCCCTACTGACGCAGAGCCAGCCGGCCTGCTGGGCCTTTTGAAACCACAGGTCCGATAAGAATACAATCAAGCCTGTTTTGCTTCGTTGGAGGGGCTGGGTCACGAGGCCACCTCAGCGGAGGGACTGCGGGTAGCTAAGGTGCTGCTATCAGCAGCCCGGCCCCCCTCACAGCAGCCCCTTTGAAATTTACCCACCTTATCAAAGCCCTAGGCTTCCCCTAAACTCCAGGACAGCTGCCCTTTATGTGTGTTCTGACTTCTACCTGGGCCCAGGGACTACCTAGGGTGTGTGTGTGTGTGTGTGTGTGTGTGTGTGTGTGTTAGTGGGGGTGGGGGCAGTTCCTGGGAAAGAGCACCTGGGCTGCACACCCCGAGAGGCCCCCAGTCTCATACGCTAACCTGGCCTGCCACTGCCAGCTGCATGTTCCGCTTTCTGAACATCTACCTTCTCCTCCAATCTCTAGCATCCTGCCCACCCCTCCTCTGGGCAGCATTCCTCCACAGGTGCCAGGTGGGCAGGACAGCTTCCTTCCTCCTCAGGCACTTCCTCAGCCACGGAGACCTGCTTCACGCCCGGTCCCCCAGCCGCACCTTCTGCAAATGTTTATTGAACATCTACTACGCGCCAAGTCCCGGGGGCCGTGGCAGTGATGAAGGACCCTAGCCTCACTCTCCCCTCCCTCGGAGCTGGCATTCTTGCTGTGGAAACAGGTGACAAACACAGGTATCAGGAGGCACGAGGTGCTGCCGGGGGGGTGGGGGGGCGGAAATAGGACAGGGAAGGAAGACAGGAAGCTCAGAGGACATGTTTACACTGCGGAGTTAGCGGAGGGAGCCTTTGCAGGTGGCGCTGGGATGGAGGTCTCTCCCTCCACACACTCAGAACCACAAACACAGGAAGGAACCCACACTGGGTGTGGGGAACATGCTTGTGTGCCCAGCATTGGGGAGGCACAGGTAGGCAGATTGCCAGTTCAAGGCCAGCCTGGGCTACATAGGGAGGTTCCTGCTTTAATCACAAAGTTAAAGGGCTCCAGGATGGAAAATTAGAAACATGCCTGGGTTTAATCCCTAGGATTGTCCAAACAGAACCAGGCAGTGGTCCTTCAGCACATCGAGTTCTTATTTTGATAAGGCCACATGGCACAAAATGACAGCAGAGCAAGGATTGGACCCCAGGAGCCCTGCGGTGCACCCAGGACTCTGGCTCCATTCCCGCTACCCCACGGCCAGGGCCCTGGGCAGTACAGTCTGGCTGAAGATGGGTGCTGGGCACGGGGACCGAGCACAGATGCACTGTGGATGCAGATGCTCACTGCCTGTCCCCGCTGAGGTGGGGGCCAGGCTTAGGTGGAGCTGACACTGTGGAGAGCTATGAGTGGCAATTTGTCTCTAGAGAGCTCTCAGTAGCACAGGCCCCTTCCCAGGGTCACTGTCCTCTGGGTGGCACAAGACTGCCATCCCAGCACTCAGGAGGTGGAGGCAGAAGGCTCACAAGTTCAAAGTTGCCCTCAGCTACATAGTGAATTTGAGGCCAGCCTGGAATACATGAGACTCTATCTCCGAAAACAAAAGCAAGGCAACACCACACAACCACACAAAGGGATCTGTTGCATTGCCGGAGCAGGCGAGCGTGGAAGCGCCTGGGCACAACATCCTGGCATCCAGCCTGGGCCAAGTGCGTTAGAGGCTTCTCCCAGGTCCTCAGGTGTACGCCAGACTAACCCACCCATACCCTTCTTTTAAGACACACACTCAGGGGGGTCAGAGCCCAATCTCTTTGGGCGGAGGGTTCTTACTATGTGACTAGGGCTTGCATGGAATGGAGGGTTCTGTCTCAGCCTCCGAGTGTTGGGATGATAGGCCTGTGTCACCATGCCAGGCCCTTCTTTAGTGCTCGGTAGCACAAACACAACTGACCCACTATCAAGGTCACCTCGTGCAACACTCTGTTAGCACCCCTGCTGTCCATGTGACTTCTGCATGCGGGCTATAAACCAAGCCGCTGGCACTGATGAAGACTTCGAGGTTCTTCTCTACGATGGCAACACTGTGTGTATTCTCCCTTTGACAGGGCCCTGGACACCGGTGCTACCTTGCATCTTGTGAGCCCCTAGTCATGTTCTGTGACTTCAGCTGAGAAGTCAGAGCCGCACGCTCAGTAGTCTCTCAACCCCACAGTCATCCCCTCTCTAGCAGGGGCCACAGTCCCCAGTCCTGCGCCTGGGGGCTCAGGACCTGGCCTGGCCTCCTGTCTACAGCCTGCCTGTCTGGCTCCTGGACCCCCTCACTGCAAGAGATGAAGCCTGGCATGACAGCCACTCTCCAGGGAAGAAAATGAGGGACCAAGTCTGGGGCTGTAGCAGGGCACTATCTAGAATGCTTGGGGCCACACAAGTGATCTCCTGGACCCCAGAAACGGAGATGAAAAGCGAGGCTGTTTTTGCTGGACTCAGTTACACACCTGTAACCACAGGTATCACCTTCTTCCGTGTTCTCTTGAGTCTGTCTGTAGAGCCCATTGCAGACACTGTCTCCCAACAGCCCTCTGGATCGTGCCATCCTTCGAACACTGATCACCCCACTCTATACACAGTCTACTTTGGGCCAGGAGCCCATGGAAATAGGCTGTGTCATATTTGCTTGGTGTTTTTGGATTCAGGGAATAGTCTAGAAAAGGATGAGAAAAATGGATGGGTAGGTAGATGGATCTGTAGACTGATGAATGGGTGGAAACATGGTGTGGGAGGTCCTTCTTTCTTTCTTTCTTTCTTTTTTTTTTTTTTTAGTAATTTTATTAAATTATAAAAAGTTTCCATTTACGCCCCTCCTCCCAACGAGGTCCTTCTTTCTATGTGTTGCTTTCATTGGTTAATGAATAAAGAAACTGCCTTGGCAGGGAGACAGAACTAAATTCTTGGGGGAAGAAAGCAGAGTTGGAAAGATGCCATGGATCCTACACCTGAGACGAACACTGGTTAGAATCTTTCCTGGTAAGCCACTGCCACGTGGCAATAAACAGATTAATAGAAATGGGTTAAATCAAGATGTGAGAGTTAGCCAATAAGAGGTTAGAGATAATGGGCCAAGCAGTGATTTAATAAACATAGTTTCTGTGTGGTTATTTCAGGGCTAAGCAAGCCAGGCAGCCAGGAAGAACAAGCGGGACCTCCTCCCTACAACAGATAAGTGGATGTATAGACAGACGAATGGGTGGATACGTGGATTGTAGGCTGATGAAGGGGTGGATACGTGGATGTGTAGGCTGACGAAGGGGTAGATACGTGGATTGTAGGCTGATGAATGGGTGGATACGTGGATTGTAGGCTGATGAATGGGTGGATACGTGGATTGTAGGCTGATGAGCGGGTGGATACGTGGATGTGTAGGCTGATGAATGGGTGGATACGTGGATTGTAGGCTGATGAATGGGTGGATACGTGGATTGTAGGCTGATGAATGGGTGGATACGTGGATTGTAGGCTGATGAACGGGTGGACGGATGGTGCATGGACAGATGGGTGGAAGGATGAGTATGTCTGTGGGTAGAAGGGTGCATAGGTGAATCTGTGGATGGATGGGTAGGCGGTAGATGGATTGATGGATGGATAGGTAAGCGGTAGATGGATTGATGGACAGACAGGTAGACAGAAGAGTCACTGAGTGGGTGGGTGGATGGCTGGATGGGGTGAGGATGGTAGATGGATGGAGAAGTAGATGGGTAGGTGAACAGTGGATGTGCGGAAGGGTGAGCTGGTGAATGGGCAGACAGATGGACAGATTACTGGACAGTGTGGATGGACAGGTTTTGTCAGTGGGAAAGCGGGAAGCGAGTGCTAAAGACAGGTGTGGGCTTTCCTCTGGACAGGGCTGTGGGACAAGCTTCTCCCTGCAGTTGTGGTGAGACCTGCCCGTGTGGCCAGGGCCACAGGTGTGCAGGAAAAGGAGGGTCAGGGCAGGGTGCTTCCGGGTATGGGGTTCTCACCTCTTACCGTACCCTGGGACTCCCCTGATGTGACTCAAGTCCTTTCAGGTGTAGGGACAGGACACTGAGTCAGGTCCCTGGGAAGGAAACGTCATCACTAGCTCAAGAGGAGATGTCGAATGTCTGGTCCTGTGCTCAGCCTCCGAGACAGGCTCAGGAGAGGTCGGCCCCAAGTCGCTCATGCTGTCAGGGCCTCAGTCATGATCCTGTTGTCCTCTTTCTTGCCTCTGAAGGCACCAGCCTAGCTGTCCAGTAGAGGGTCTTAGTGGGTGGCTCACTCAGTGAGAAGCTGGTAGGAGGAGCCCATGCCCCTCCTCTCCCCACAGGCCTCACCTGCTCCTTCAGGTGCTGTGCCGATCCCCAACTCAAGGAGGGAAAAGAAGGGGAGAGGGGCTAGGCGAGAGCCCCAGGTGTGGGGAACCATCAAAAGGGGGGCGCTTGTAGTAACTCCCCAGAACTACAGACCACAGAGCTGGAAGGAGCCACCGGTGGGGCTGGCCTGATGACTCATCCATAGGTAAGGCTATGGAGGAGGCCCAGAGAGGGAGAGAGCATGCTCAGAGCCACACAGCACTGACTTCTAGGCTTCCCAGGCACTCATCCAGGTGCGTCGGAGCCCTCCCAGCAGCTCTCTGAGGCAGGGGAACTACTGTAATCTGTCTTACACAGGAGACACTGAGGTCGGGAGTGGTGGGGCTGAAATGTGAGTCCAGGGGGCCTGGCTCCAGGGCCCTGGGTAAAACCTGATGCTTTGCTGCAGCTGTGCTGGGACCCTCCTGGCTGTGCAGCTCAGTTCAGAGAACCTCCTGGTTTCTGAGCCTTGGAGACCACACACCAGTTAAATGTATGGACTCCTTCTGGTCACTGTGGACTGATCCTGTCCTATACAACCTCACTTTGACACTTAACTCTGTGGAATAGATGAGAAAATGAAGGACAGAGATGCTTAGCAACCGACCCAGAGACAAACAACCAGGAAGTGCAGACAATCAGTCCAAGGTCTGCCTGCACCTGGGGGGCTGATCAAGGGGCCACAGGGCCAGAGGTGGCCAGGGAGTTCTCTCTCTCTCTCAGCCTCTTGACCGAGCAGCCAGGTTGCTACCCCAGTCCACTAGTAATCCTTGTTCTATTCTGCCCCTGTCAAGGCTCCTGTGTCACATCAGAGAAGCCTTGTCCTGTCTATTACACACTTGGCAGCTGCTTCAGGAAGCGGGACCCACCCAGCATCTCGGGTATCACTGCCCAGCGGGCAAGGAGACCCACACCCGCCAGCTTCCCTGTTGCCCGCTCCCTGGCTTACCCATTCAGGCCTTCAGAGCTCCTGGGAGCCCAAACCAGCACCAGTGACTGAGGGTCACTGGGTACAGCCCGTGAGGATGCCAGGACTGTAGGGGCAGTGAGGGCTGAAGGGGGGCAGGAGCCCTGTGGTGTGGGGAGTGGCTCTGACCGGGAGAGGGGAGAGGCCACTTACCTGGCCTTGGGTGTAGCGTTAACAGTGCCCACCTTATAAGGGGAGGGAGAAACATATTTTGGAGTAGGCACAACTCAGTGCGTAGTCCTGGCCAGCCTAGAACTGGGTATTTACACCAGGCTGGCCTCAGAGTCAGAGATCCACTTACCTCTGCCTCCCAAGTGCTGGGATTAAACGTGTTGAGTGCTGGGATTAAACGTGTTACCACTAACACATAAGCAATAGCGAATGTATGGCATGGCTACGAGGCTTGGATTACCTTCCAGGCCATTTTCGAGACATGCAAACTGAGGCAGGTAGCAGGGGGAGGCAACATTGCAGACAGCAACAGTGTGGATGCGGGTGTAGGCCTGCTTAGTCACATGGTCCCAGGCATGGAGGAAGTCCGCAGTCCATGAGGTGCCAGCCAGGGCCAGATGAAGATTCTCTCTGGGCCACCTTCACTGGGAATGGGCTCAGAACCTGGACCAGTGGGTTCAAGACCCGACTCTTCCTCTGACTTGCTGTGCAATACACTCTAAGTTCCTTGCCCTCACTGGGCCTCAGCCTGATCTTCTAAAAAAGCCAGGAGGGTTCAGACACAGTTGTAGTACCTGAATCTGGGAGGCTGAGGCAGGAGGATCTGGAGAGTCCGTGAGTTCAAGGTTAGCCTGGGCAACACAGCATGACCCCACCCCCCCAAATAAAAATAAACCAACACACTAATGAGGCATGGAAGCTGTAAGGTTGAATTAAACAGTCACCTGCCCTTGGTTGGCTCTCCTGGACATGTCCACAGACCCTCTCATCCCGGGAAGTCCTTGGCTGTCTCAGTGGAATCTTCAGGGGACACCCCAGCAACATCTTTCTTACATGTGTGTTCGTTTCCACTCTGCCCTGTAAGGAAGATCTCTGTCACTCACAGACAGAAAAGCTGAGACCCAGAGAGGGCAAACAATGGCCATGGCCCCACCCAGGGTAGATGACGATCAAGTCCACCCACCATGCCTCTGCCTCTCCTCCAGGGATGCCATCTTCAAGCACAGAGGCGCTCTCTTCAGCCCCCGCTACCTCTCACCCTGCCCAGGGAAGCCCACAGCTGGCTGGAATCCTGAGGCCCCCCTGGTACCATCTTCCACGGCCAAGGTTGGCAGTGGTGCCGAGTGCCAGCAGCCTTTTCCTCGGCAAGGCTCGTCCTAGGTGGACCCTGACCTCACTTTGACCCCACGTGGCTGGTGCCACCTCATTATGCAGGTCAGAAAACTGAGGCAGATGAGCCAGGCAGGAAGTGTAGGGTGAGATCTCGGGCTCCCCATGTATGTTTCCCCTTCTGCAGTCAGGACAGGGAGATGACTGAACCGAGTCTCTGGCCTAGGGTGTAACAAACAGGCTATCTGAGAGAAGATGGAAGCCTAGTCTGTGACTGACCGCAGGTCGGCAGGGGTGGGGTGGGGCTGAGGACACGGCCATGGTCCAGATGCCCTGTGAGCTGGCACTCTTCACTGCCTGCCTCCCTGCCTCTCTGCCCAGGTTGGAAAACTGGGACTCGGGTTCTTAGGCAAGGCCTTCAAAGAGATATTTGGCTCAGGGGGACCCTCAGCTTGCCAGCGCCCCCTGGCTGGTACATGCTCCCCGCCCACACTGCAGGAGTGGGGACCGGCTGGCGGGGTCTGCACTGGACCTTCTCAAGCAGGCTTTGAGAAAGCTTACAGGTGAACTGGCCCAAGGCCCGAGGACTGATGGGAGGTGGGCTGGTGGCTGTCTTCAGAAGAGGAGGGAGAGGAGGCACTCCAGCGTCCCCCGCCCCACCCAGGCCTGACGCATGTCCTGCACCCTCACCTCACACCAGGAGAGCTACCGATGTGGTCTCTACTGGGTGAGGCCTCCTAGGAGGGGCTGTTTGCTCTCAGGGCCCAGGTACTGAGATGGCTTTATGGTGCCATCTGGGAGATGTAGCATGGGCGGGTCTGACTGGCGCAAGGCCAGGGCAGAGGGGGACCTGTGACACGGTGAGGACCTGCCCCCCAGCTGTTGCCTGGCCCCAGAACAGGGAGGGGCTGGGTGAGTGGGGGTCCAGCCCAGAGGTCCAGATGACCAGTGACTAGCGCCAGGTCACACTTGTACAGGTACGAGTGACGTTGGAGCCAGGGGCCCTTGGCAAAGGTGGAACAGAATTGGTCCAGCTACTCAAACCTGGGGCAAGGCCTTGACCTCCCTGGGTCTCAGTTTCCCATACTGTAAAGTGGGAAGAATTGATACCTTCTCTCTGTGTGGGGGCTTTCACGGAGTCAGAGGTCAAGGGTGTTCCTCAGGCCAGCGAGCCCTGAGTTCCACCTGCTTCCACCTCCCTGGTGCATACATGTGCGGGTCACAGGTCAATGTTGGGTGGTGTCTTCCTCCGTTGTTCTTCATCCTACTTTTTGAGACAGAGTCACCTTTAACCTGGACCTTAACAGTTCAGTTAGACTGGCTCACCGGTCTCTGCACCCTAGAGGGTCCTCCGCTTCACCAACAAGCGGTCACCTACTGAGCCAGCTCTCCAGCCCGGATCTTACGTAGCTCAGGTTGACCTCACACTCACTACGCAATTAAGAATGGCCATCAGCTCCTGACCCTCCCATCTCTATCTTTCAGTCTGGGATTACTGGCAGGTGCCACCGTGCCCAGTTTACGTGGTTCTAGGTGAGCACTCTACTAACCAAGTCACATGACCATGAAGTCACATGGCCAGCTCCCCTCAGCTCCCAGAGGTGGTGGATGCGCCTCCTGTCCTCTGAACCCCAGCCTTCCGTGGGCTAATTCTGTCTGAGGCACAGCCGGGTGAAGCTGAGGGAACTGAGGGGAAGCTGTCACCAGTCCTCCTGGCTGTTACTTCCTCACAATGGTGACATCAGTACTCCCACACAATGCAGCCAGACACCCCTTACCTTCCCCCTGAGTCTCAGAGACACCAGAGACACCAGGGCAAAGGCAGCAGAGCCCTTAGGAACAGATTTTTCTAACAAGGACTAAGACAATGAGTCCTGGTCCTGGCAGTGAAAGGGTTACCCATCCCACCTGGCACTGTGGTACAAAGCTGAGCACCTTCCAGGAGAGCTGACCCTGGAGACTGCCTTCTGCTGCTCCTTGGAGTTCAAGGACCCAGAACCAGGGTCCAAGCCTGAAAGGAAAAAGAGTGGGGGAGGGGCACCGCCCAGGACCCAGCAGTCGTCCGGAGTCTTCTCTACTGTCCATAGACCTTCCTCCAGTCTGGGCTAGCCTCCAGGGCTACCTCAGCAGCATCTGAACCCTACCTTGAAGCTTTCTCCCACAGTCGCCCTTCTGGGTCTGGGCCCTGGGATGTTGGCCTCTCCCAAGAGCTCAGCAACCACATGGCTCCAGGGCCGGATGTCGGATCTCTCCTGCTGATTTCATTTCAAGCTGTGCCCAGCACGTGAGGACATCCTCTCTTGGGCCTGTGTGAAGATGTCCCTGTCCACACTTGGACACTGGGGAGGGGCCAGGTGCAGGGCCAGGAGGCTCCCTGCAGGGTCTCGGGATTGGGGACGGTTGCCCCTCACATCAGAACCCTGGAGTGTCCAGCAGCTCTGGGTCCCTGCTGAGCGTGCCTGGAGTCCAGCCAAGCCTGCCCTTCCTCCTACTGGACACCGAGGGCAGGCTTGGCTGGACTCTTACTCACCCTCCCTGAGCAACACTGAAGCTGAGAAGGCTCAGGATTTTGCTAGGGGACCTACACCTAGCTGGAGTGTGGGAGAGGGAGGGGATCCCGCAGAGGAAGCAGTGCCCAGACAGGAGGGCAGCGCATGTGGAGAGTTAGGAGGAGCCTCCCTAAATTATTCTGCTCTCACCTTCTTTCTTTCAAGGTGCATTTTATTATTTATTTATTTTTCTAAGTGTGTGTGTGTGTAAGTGGGAGCAGATTTCAGAGGTATTAGATCTCCTGGAGCTGGAGTCATGGGTCGTTGAGGGCACTGGGAATCGAACTCGGGTCCTTTGTAAGAGCAGTGTGTGCTCTTAGCTGCTGAGCCCTCCAGCTCCTCCCCCTCTTTCTTACAGGAAGACTCCAGATTTCCTCCGAGCCTTCCTCTGTAGTCCTTGGGCAACCAAGACCTGGCCAAGGGGGCAGCTATAGGTGGTGTTGGGTGAGGACTCAGGCAGTCCTCCTAAAAGGAGTTTGAGATAAGCCTTGAGGCCATCCATTCCCACGCGACTGACAGTGGTTGACAACGGCTCCACACAGTCTGTGGTACTTTCTCGGTAAGAACCAGGCTATCCTCTGACCCTTAGCATGGCTCATTCTCAGGGTGAGGGCAGTTGTAGGACCATCCAGGAGATACTGTGTGATGTGGCAGTTTGCAATCAGAGAGCTTCTAGGTTAGTCCTTGACTGGAGAGATGGCTCAGGGGTTAAGAGCCCTGGCTGCTCTTCCACAGGACCCGGGTTCAATTCCCAGCACCCACATGGCAGCTCAGAACTGTCTGTAACTCCATTTCCAGGAAATCCAACACACACACATGTAGACAAAACACCAAATTCATTTAAAAGAGGTAAAAAATTAAAGTCTCCCCCAATATTACACGAGACATTTACCTTTCCTGAACAGAGACTCCTCTTGTGGGCTCCCCTAGGAAGGCACATTTGGGAGCTGTTGGGGGTACTGGGCCATGTCCATATCTTTCCTTGGGCGATGCTCTCCCATGTGCACAGGAGAGAGCACAGCAAGCTAAAGCGGCAGCTTTGTGTTCTTGATATGTGACATGTTAGCAACAAATTTAGCCATCAGAGGTTGTTCTATAAAGCGGAATTCAGAAACGCCTGGATTATAGGGAAAGTGAAATGGTCGGCAATGAAGCCTATGTGTGTGATATGAATGTGGGCTTTTATCTTTTATATTACTACTATGGTTATGACTATGATTATTTTGGAGATAGGGTCTCCTGTGGCTCACATGTGAATTTTTTTTTAAGCTTTTCCAGACATGGTTTCTCTGTGTAACAGTCCTAGCTGTCCTAGATTAGACTAAGCTGGCCTCGAATTTACAGAGATCTGCCTGCCTCTGCCTCCCGAGTGCTGGGATTAAAGGTGCATGCCACCACTGCCCGGCTACCGTGGATGGCTTTTAACACCCGATTCTACTGCTTCCACCTCCCAAGAGCTGCAATTACAGGCATGTGCCACCATGCCTTGTACTACATCTACTGCCTTAGCTGAACAATGTTGGCTTTTCTCTTCTGCAGTACTAGGGTCTGAATCTGGGCATCACAGATACTAGGCAAGTGCCTTACCATTACATTCCCCAGACCAGAGTGTGAGCCTTGGTGTGGACACGTGTTGACATGAGTATAAAACTACACTGGTTCCGTTCCCTGCTCTACTGGCTAAGCGCTACAGACAGAGACAGGCAGACAGACGGGGCCACGGGGACATCCCTGAAGCCAGAGCTCTCTGTCTGTGTGTGTTCAGCCTAGTTCCCGTAGCACATAGTGAGTAGAGTGTGGAACAGAACTGGTGTCGTTTTACAAGTGGAGGCCCTCAGTGAGATCGCCCTCAGGAATGGTGAGGGTGGATTAAAGATGGGTATGCGTGTTATGTGTGTTTGAGTAAGTCACAGAGGAAAGAGACAGAGTATAGACAGTCAGGTTATAAGCCACAAAAAGATGGAATGAGCACAGAGAATTTGGATTATGTATATTGTGTTTTCTTTCTTTTTCTTTTTTCTTTTTTTTGACTGGAGAAAGACATTTGAGTTTGGGAACTGCTAAAAAAGGTATCTGGACTTTAAAATATGGGTCTAAGGATATGTTGCTTTGGAAAAGAGGTTCTGCTTTTGTTTCCACAGAAGATGAGAACCTGTGGAATCATTTAAGGCTAACGTGGTTTGATGGATCAAGACCCCCTGAAATGTCGCTGTGAAAACCTCCAAAGAAACTTCACCCACCCAACAGTCAGCAGAAAGTGGTCTGGAGAGAGAACTATGCCCAAATTCCCAAAATCATTGTTTACTGGAGGTTGTGGGGCCGAGGGAGCATCTGAGCACAAGACCCTGACGACAGGGGAGTGATTTCTGGTGGGCCTGTGGCTGAAAGATCCTGTGAGCTGGGGTGTGGCCAGAGCCCTACATAAGCTGCCCCTGAGCACAATAAAGTGGGCATTCCTGTATCAACGATGACCCATGTCCCTGTGTCTCTGTCTGTGTGCATGTGTTTTTAAGTTCCTGGCTCACATACCGACCTGTGGCATGAGTGCCACACATGAGATGTCTGGTGTGTGAGTGTGCACATGTGTGTAAGGGTGACATGGACATTGCTTGTGCTGTCCATTCTTATGGAATCAGGGCACAGAACTGTATGTGTGCTGAGTCCACACTTGAGTGGTGTGTGTGTGTGTGTGTGTGTGTGTGTGAAGGTCTCTGCATGTTCTACAGCACAGTCCCTAACCCTGGAGACCTGGTGTTCTTCACTGAGGGACACAGGTGCTGGCTGGAAGCAGGTAGCCACTGCTCCCCTGCCCCCTACCCGGGGGGTCTCATCCAACAGCTGCAACTTCTCAAACATGG